>NW_011494924.1:1024564-1044219 GCF_000754665.1 Bison bison bison | reverse complement strand
TGAACTGTGGTGTTGGAGAAGACTCTTGAGAGTCCCTTGGACTGCAAGGAGATTCAACCAGTCCATTATAAAGGAGATCAGTCCTGGGTGTTCTTTGGAAGGAATGATGCTAAAGCTGAAACTACAGTACTTTGGCCAACTCATGCGAAGAGTTGACTCATTGGAAAATACCCTGATGCTGGGAGGGACTGGGGGCAGGAGGAGAAGGGGATGACAGAGATGAGATGGCTGGATGGCATCACTGACTCGATGGACGTGGGTTTGGGTGAACTCCAGGAGTTGGCGATGGACAGGGAGGCCTGGCGTGCTGCGATGCATGGGGTAACAAAGAGTCGGACATGACTGAGTGACTGAACTGAACTGATCTACTATATATCTACTCATCTTGCTTACTCTATATCTACTTATTTATCTACCTACAATGGAATATTACTCAGCCATAAAAAAGAATAAAATCTTGCCATTTTTCAACAACATGGATGGGTCCAAAGAGTATTATGCTAAATGGAATAAGTCAGACACAGAAAGGCACATACCTGATTTCACTCACATGTATAATCTAAAAAACAAAACAAATTAACAAATATAATGAAACAAAACCAGACACAGATACAGAGAACAAACTGGTGGTTGCCAGAGGGGAGGTGGATAGGTGAACGAGTGTAATAGGTGAGGGGGATTAAAAAGTACAAACTTCCAGTTATAAAATTAATAAGTTTTGGGGGTGTAAAGTACAGCATAGGGAATATAGTTAATAATAATAATATTGTAATAACTTTACTAGTGACATGTGGAAATAATATTTATTATGGTGATCGTTTTGTAATATATATTGAATCACTATGTTACACACCTTAAATTACTATAACATTGTAAATCAATTATATTAATACTTCAATTTTAATAAAGGATGCTTCCTGGGGCTGTAGATATTTAAAAGCTTTAGTGAAGCAGGATGATCCTCTTCCTGGAAAGTGCATTCACATGGCTATTGGCAAGAGATCTCTGATCCTCACTGGTTATTAGTGAAGAGCCTAAGTTCCTTACCATCTGGGTCTAACCTTTTGGGTACTTGAGTGTCCTCATGGCATGGTAGCTGGCTTCTTTCAGAGTGAGTAGACCAAGAGAGAAACTGTACTGCCCTTTAGACCTTGTCTTGGAAGTCACACATCATTACTTCTGTCATCATGTATTTGTCAGAAGCAAGAAACTAAGTTTATCTCACACACAAGGGCAGAGGAATCAGACTTCACTCTCTGAAGGGAGGAGTGTCAAAGAATTTGTGGACATATTTTGAAAACCATCACACCATGTGATATGGTCTAATAAAACTGGTGACATTTGTGGCTTCTGGGCAAAAGGTTTAAGAGCCAGTGAGTGGTTTGCCTGCTTCTTTTCCCTCATACATAAAAACTGGCAATATTTCAGTTAGAAGACCTGGATCCTGGAGTAAAGATGATGTGAAGCAGAGCTTTTATTGTCCACTGTTAAGTATGTTAGGCATGGTACAAAGTACAAGTAGTATCACAATAATTATTTACAGCAATGGTAAATATTATTATCCACAATTTTAGAAGAAATAGAACTATCATATTTCAACTTTTTCTGATATTCTTGACATGATTCACTTTGCCATATCTATTTTTTTCTTTTACTGAAAGCACTTTTCACCTTCTAAGAAACTGTATTGTTTACAGTTTATATCATTTTGTTTATTGTCTGTCTTGCTGCCATTGTTCAGTCGCTTAGTCATGTCCAACTCTTTGTGACCCCATAAGACTGCAGCACTCCAGGCTTCCCTATACTTCATTATCTCCCAGAGTTTGCTCAAACTCATATCCATTGAGTTGATGATGCTATTCAACCATCTCATCCTCTGTTGCCCCCTTCTCTTCCTCCCCTCAATCTTTCCCAGAATCAGGGTCTTTTCCAGTAAGTCAGTTCTTCATGTTAGGTGGCCAAAGTATTGGAGCTTCAGCATCAGTCCTTCCAATGAGTATTCAGGGTTAATTTCCTTTAGGATTGACTGACCTGATATTCATCTTCTCCAGCACCACAGTTCTGTCCAGCTTTACAAAAATGTAAGTTCCACAAGGACAGGCAGGGGAATTCCCTGGTGGTCCAGTGGTTAGGACTCCACACTTCCACTGTAGGGGGCATCAGTTGGATCCCTGACTGGGGAACTAAGATCTCCTAAGACCAAAAAACAAAACAAAAGAAAGAAACAAGGTCAGGGGTCTTTGTTTTGTTCACTGATGTATCCCAATGTAAAGAACAGTGCCTGAATATAAATACTTACTGAAGGTTGATCTTCAGTCCCAATTCTCTCCCTGGACACTGTTCCAGTTTGTCTACATATTTTCTAATGGTAATACTCCAATTGAGGTCTGATAAGCATAGGCTGTTTCTTACTGGTTGTGCTCTCAGAAGCTAACCATATTTCTAGGATCTCACTGAAGTCTCCAATAAATCTATTGGTTATGATCAATATTTTCATGCTATTCTCTGCGATGGGTTTTAAGTTGTGACAAATGACCAAAGATAGGCTCATTCTACTGGAAATTTCTATATTATCTTGGGTCTCTCTTTATCACCCTTGTGTGTGTGTGTGTGTGTGTGTGTGAGTCACCCTTATCCCTTCAAAATCACAAAATATCTGTCATATTTTTATTCCTCTAGTGTTCTAAAATGGCTTTTTGTGCATTTCTCCCTAGGTAACATTTGTGCATTTTAACAAATACCTTGATCCCAGATTGTTGAGCTAGTGGTCAGAAGTTTAGAAAACACGGCAAGTCAATGAGGAAGTTATTACTGGGCAACCAGGCCACTGTGGAAGCGACAGAATTGTTGCTGCCTGGCATTCACAATCATTCTCAGGGAATGTGCAGTAAAAGTTTACAAACATGTTTCTAAATGTCATAAAACATACTTTTACGAAATTCAATCTCTTTCACTCAATTAAAAATTTTAAACTAACAGAGAAACATTAAAAGCAAAACTTTTTGTTCTTAGCCCATAAAACTCAGGAACAGAATCTGTTCTTTCTCCAAAAACAAATGCAATAACTTAAATCTGTCTGCAAAAGGAACAAAAGGTAGAGAAACTGTGTTCTGTTCACTGACATCCCTTAATAATTATTATGTGTGGGACAATCTTATGGTCTTACCTGAGGCTATACCAAGGAACAAAGCAACAGGAAAACAATATAGAAATGAAGTCATTGTGGTGGCATAAAGAGAAGAAACGACCAGAAGATTGACAGGCTTAAATCCTATTTCTTCTTTGCTACTATCTAAATCTATGATGTGTACAAACTGCTTCACTTCTCTGGATCTCAATTTATCTGTAAGATGTTAAGATTAGAAAAGATGGCTTAGAAAGTCTTCTGGCTTTTTAATACTAACAAAAAGAGGTATATACAAATTTTCTAGTATGGAAGAAAAGGACCAGTGGTGTGCTGGTAAATGCTGATAAAAATAACGAACATTTAATAATAACTGGCTCTCCGGTGGGAAAAAAAAAACAACCCTTTGTTTTGTTATGCAACAGAACAGTGGTGGGAATACTTCTACCGCGGTCAGTTTTCAAGTTACCAATGGTTTATTAGCCTATTAGCAAAATTCCTAAAAATTTAATAATTAGCATTTAGAATCTAGTTAAGAGCAGCTCTAACACACCACTAATGTGAGAGTTGGACCATAAAGAAAGCTGAGCACCGAAGAACTGATGCTTTCAAACTGTGGTGCTGGAGAAGACTCAGCAAGGAGATCAAACCAGTCAATCCTAAAGGAAACCAACTCTGAATATTCATTGGAAGAACTGAAGCTGAAGCTTTAATACTTTGGCCACCTAACGCGAAGAGCCAACTCATTGGAAAAGAGCTGATGCTGAGAAAGATTGAGGGCAGGAGAAGGAGGCGACAGAGGATGAGATGAGCAACACCAATTTAACAGACATGAATTTGAGCAAACTCTGGGAGACAGTGAAGGAAAGGAAAGCCTGGAGTGCTGCACTTTACGGGGTTGCAAACAGCTGGATACAACTTAGCAATTGAACAACAACACAGACTAAATAGGACTCAATTTATTCTTTTGCCTGTTCATTCATTCAGCAACAATCACTGAGCATTTATTATGTGCAAGGCATTAAACTAACTGGAATACAAAGCTGTGTAAAATCTGGATCTTGTCCCAAGAGGTTTAGATTCTAGTAAACAGGAAATGAACACAGACAACTGTATTGCTACAGAGAACATGACAAATAACATAAAGAAAGCAGGAATAAGTAAAGTACTACTAAGGGTCAGCAGAAAAAGAGACTATTCATATTGAGGTTATTGAGTGGAAGAGACCTTGAGGAAGAAAAAGAGATTTCTTAAAAAGAAAAAGACTATTAAAGGTATTTTTTTTGTTGTTTGTTCATTTAAAAGACTTTTCTAGGGAATTCTCGTGGTTTCGAGGTTCCACTGCAGGGAAGTGGAACTAAGATCCCACATGCCATGCAGTACAGCCTGGGGTTGGGAGGTGGGGGAAGAGTTATCTAATAGAAGAGAAGTAACACTATGTTGGGAAATCAAGAACCAGATAAATACTTAAAGGAAGCTAAAAATAAGAGTCTAAGAAGTGATTCTACATGTGGGAGGGCAATAAAAGCCACCAGGTCAGATGGCTCCACCAAGAACAATCTTATACTGGAATGAGTTTAACACCATCGAAAGGGAATTGGAGTACAATTTAGGAAGGGAGCTATAAAGACAGCTTTGAATAATTTCAAAGGAATCCAACTTTTAAAGTTTTACAGTTTTATAAACTATGATTTTTCAGTTTAGAATTTCATTTTATAGTTCTTAAAAATGTACTGCCAGTAATCACCAGGAAATCAAGGACAGTAAGGAGTCTAGAGATAACTAAAGGCAGCCCAAACTTTACATGTAGGGAAAAGTGATTCCCAGAAATTATAGCCCAGTTAGTGACTTTAATTCTCTGCCGCATTCTAAAACTAAACAGATAATTTATGAACACTTGGAGAAAGGTAAACTAGAGTAATGAGCATGAGTTAACTAAAACAAGTCAGACCAAATGAGTTACATTTCTTGATATGGGTGGCAAACAATTAGATGAAGTACATCCTCCTATAGATATGATGCATCCTTATTTCAGGTTCATATTTGACAGATTATCTCATAGTAACAGTGGTGATACAAAGGAGAAATAATTGCTACTTAAGGATTAAAATTAGTTGAATTTGCAGTTGCCTGAATAGTTGTTGATGGAAGGATTGTGTGAACTTAAACAAAGGTCTATAGTAATGAACCACACTTGGCTTTTCTCCTTCAACATTTTTATCAACAAACTAGAGAAAGGCATATAATCTATGCCTACAAAATTAATGTATAACATGAAGACAGGAGATGCTACTAAAATGATGAATTACCGGAACCAGACTGGAAAAAAATCTTCAAAGGCTGAAATAGCACTATGATACAACTACTATCAAAAGGGAGGGGGAGTTGTCATATTTAAAGGAGGTATAATATCTGGGAACTGATCAGCTCATACCTGGAAGTGATATTTAGTTACTTAATCTCTTTGAGCTCATTATCTCACTTGTAAAATGGGGCTAAGTACCTATTTCACAAGATTAGGAAAATAATATACTAAGGAGCTTAGAAGTGTTCAAAAGGAAGCAGTCAATATATATAAGCTATAATATGTGTGCATCCTTAGATGCTCAGTCGTGTATGACTTTGTGACCCCCATGGACTGTAGTCCACCAGGCTCCTCTGTCCATGGGATTTTCTAGGCAAGAGTACTGAAGTGGGTTGCCATCTCTTCCTCCAGGGAAGGATCCCCTTTGATCCTCCAGGGGTCAAACCCATGTTTCCTGTGGCTCCTGCATTGGCAGGTGGATTCTTTACCACTGAGACACCTAGGAAGCCAGTTAGCTATAATAATATAGCTTTAATTGAAAAATTATGCTCAAAATTCTCCAAGCCAGGCTTCAGCAGTACGTGAACTTCCAGATGTTCAAGCTGGTTTTAGAAAAGGCAGAGGAACCAGAGATCAAATTGCCAACATCCACCGGATCATCGAAAAAGCAAGAGAGTTCCGGAAAAACATATATTTCTGCTTTATTGACTATGCCAAAGCCTTTGACTGTGTGGATCACAATAAACTGTGGAAAATTCTTCAAGAGATGGGAATCCCAGACCACCTGACCTGCCTCTTGAGAAACCTATATGCAGGTCAGGAAGCAACAGGCAGAACTGGCCATGGGCCAACAGACTGGTTCCAAATAGGAAAAGGAGTACGTCAAGGCTGTATATTGTCACCCTGCTTATTTAACTTCTATGCAGAGTACATCATGAGAAACACTGGGCTGGAAGAAGCACAAGCTGGAATCAAGATTGCCGGGAGAAATATCAATAACCTCAGATATGCAGATGACACCACTCTTATGGCAGAAAATGAAGAGCTAAAAAGGCTCTTGATGAAAGTGAAAGAGGAGAGTGAAAAAGTTGGCTTAAAGCTCAACATTCAGAAAATGAAGATCATGGCATCTGGTCCCATCACTTCATGGCAAACAGATGGGGAAATAGTGGAAACAGTGGCAGACTATTTTTCTGGGCTCCAAAATCACTGCAGATGGTGATTGCAGCCATGAAATTAAAGGACACTTACTCCTTGGAAGGAAAGTTATGACCAACCTAGATAGCATATTCAAAAGCAGAGATATTACTTTGCCAACAAAGGTCCATCTAGTCAAGGCTGTGGTTTTTCCAGTGGTCATGTATGGATGTGAGAGTTGGACTGTGAAGGAAGCTGAGTGCCGAAGAATTGATGCTTTTGAACTGTGGTGTTGGAGAAGACTCTTGAGAGTCCCTTGGACTGCAAGGAGATTCAACCAGTCCATCCTAAAGGAGATCAGTCCAGGGTGTTCTTTGGAAGGACTGCTGCTGAGGCTGAAACTCCAATAGTTTGGCCACCTCATGCAAAGAGTTGACTCATTGGAAAATACCCTGATGCTGGGAGGGACTGGGGGCAGGAGGAGAAGGGGACGACAGAGGATGAGATGGCTGGATGGCATCACCGACTCTATGGACACGAGTTTGGGTGAACTCCGGGAGTTGGTGAGGGACAGGGAGGCCTGACGTGCTGCGATTCATGGGGTCGCAAAGAGTCAGACACGACTGAGCGACTGAACTGAAAACAGACAAATGGTTACTTTCATAAATTCAAGATCCATTATCTAGTGGGCATTTTAATTTTTATTTTCCTAAAGTGTATTTTAATTTACCAAAGGTGAGCTAAAGTTCTAATATTCTAGGTATTATTGAACGATTGAGTTTCACTGTACTTTTCAAGATCATAAAAAATCTTTTTATATCTCTCTCACTAGGCTTCATCTTTCTATGTTACAATTTTATTTGTCTAGATGAGTCAAAAATTCTTTTGTTAATACTCATAAGAACATGGATATGAGTAAGAACAGCAGTTAAGTTTGCCAAATCTTTGGGGGTACTCCAGTGTGTCCAGAAAGTTAAAAATCTTTCCTTTTTATAAAAATACAAACCATTATGGGAATTCCTGGTGGTCCAGTGGTTAAGACTCCATGCTTTCAATGCAGGAGGCACGGGTTTGATCCCTGGTCAGGGAACTAAGATCCTACATGCCATCCCACATGATGTGCAGCATGGTCAAAAATTTAAAAAACAACAACAAAATACATATATATATCATTAAGGAACTCTTTCTTTGGAAGAGGAAAGAAGACAGACTGTTCTGTTTTTACTTTATTGTTAAGGTCCAACTTAAGCCTAAATTTAACAATGAAGATAGAATTTTCCTGAAACATATGGGACTTTTTGTCTTTTCTAAACAGGGAATTACAGGACGAACATTTAATGACAAACATTCTCCTCACAACACCAGTCAATAAATTTCTGACAACACTGATTTGGTGCCTATTAGAGGGAGAGAATAACAACAATAGAATGTGGGAAATTTCAGAAGCAAAAATATAATTGGTACTTTTAAAGTTCTTATAATTTAATAGAAGAGACTGAATAATCCTTAATAAATACACTGGGGCATACTTACTATTAGAGGGATTTAGCATGAAGTGATTCTTCTTGAACATTTTCCATTGCAATTTAGCTTTAGGAGTAAACAGAAGAAATGGGAGGGCTAGAAACAAGATATTCCTAGGGTCACAGAGCCAGCAAATCATAGAAAGGGGATTTAAACCTAGGTCTCCTAATTCCACACATGAGACAGTCTCACAGCATTAATCTTGAGCATACATCTTTTTGAAATGTTATATGACATTCATTTTCACAATTAAAAAAAAAAAGCCAGTAAGACTGATTAGAACTCAGAGGATAGTAATGCTCCAGCATTCCACTTAATTTTTCTCATTTTGGGAGAAGGAAGCACTTGTGACGGAGAAGGCAATGGCACCCCACTCCAGTACTCTTGCCTGGAAAATCCCACGGACAGAGGAGCCTGGTAGGCTGCAGTCCATGGGGTCGCGAAGAGCTGGACACGACTGAGTGACTTCCCTTTCACTTTTCACTTTCATGCATTGGAGAAGGAAATGGCAACCCACTCCAGTGTTCTAGCCTGGAGAATCCCAGGGATGGTGGAGCCTGGTGGGTTGCTGTCTATAGGGTTGCACAGAGTCGGACACGACTGGTGACTTAGCAGCAGCAGCAGCAGCACCTGTGACACCACAAACTAAAGGTGTGACACTTTTAAAAACTGGTCTAAATAATTAGGGTTTTATTCTTCTCAAATATCTGGGGTGATTACTTTCTAGTATTCTTCCAGGACTTCTCTATAAAGAAAATTCATAATGTCATTTCATATCATAGGTCTGGATAGACACTAAAGATTTTCTCTCTTTCCTTCTTTACCTTTGATATTTTTGATGTTTATCAAGGTAATACATGCAAATATTTTAAGTCTTTGGTTAAAAAAAAAAGTCTTGTGGAACTACAAGGTTCATAACAAAGCACAACGGAGTATATTTTAACACACATACAGTCTTAAAAAAGTGGTGGCCTCACCAAAGCTTGAGATACCCTCCCAAACTTATTTGCTGGCTTTTTTTTTTCACGTTTACCAACATTTTCCCAAATTAAATATTTTTACTGCTACTTCTTGATTTGTAAATTTTTAACAGTACCTAATAGAAAAGATAAAGATCTTAAAGATCCAACACTACATTTTTCCTCCCTTCAGCCTCTCAATATTGTTAAATCACAATATTTTAAATTAAATCAGTGTTTTATGTTAACCTTATTATGACTCTTGTGTGTTTTCCTTCTGGATCAATTAACTGGATTATGATTACATTTCCTTTCTTATGCAACTTTTTGTCTTACAATTAATAGTCGCCTTCGTTTTCTGTTTGACAAAATTTCTGCATCATTATCACTGTCTCAGACCTTCCAACAGAAAAGTAAAAATGAATTATTTTGAACTCAACCATGGAAAAACTCCCGTGGAGCACTCCTTCCTTCAGTCTGGACTATCCCTCACTAGGTCTGCTCTATACAACTGTCATCTTAGAATTTCCTTTTGTCTTTCCTAGGGTGATCCCCTCTTTCCTAAAACCTGTTATCTTTGTCATTGTTTCAGTAGAGCACATCTTCCAGTAGTGCCCCAGGAACAGTGGGGGTTAGTAAATTTTTTATTGCATGCAAGAAAAGTATCTTTAATTGTCCCTCACATTTGATTAATAACATGATTTAGTATAATTTTAGGTTGAAAATAATTTTCTCTCAGAATTTTGAAAGCACTGTTTGTTTTCTAACTACTACTGTCAATATTAAAAAATATGCTATTCTCATTACCTGCTCTTCTATAATGAATAATCCATTCCCCTTTCCCCACTCCCTCTTCATCTCCTGTCAACAAGATTTTTGGATCTTCTCTTTAACCCTTGTGTTTAGAAATTTCATGACAATGTGACATAGTACTTTTGATTTTTTTCCCTTCATTATGCTGGGCACTCAGCAGTCTCTGTCAATCTGGAAACTCACATCCTTCAGTTATCAGAGATCTTGTAATTTCTTTGATAATTTCCATCCCTTCATTTCTTCTCCATTCCTAAAACTCCAGTTAGCCTAGTGTTGGACTTTATGGATTCATTCTCCAGTTGTTTTAATTTCTTTTTGTTCTATTTTTCTGAAAGATTTCCTCAATTTTATATATTAATACTATTAATTATTTTTGCTACTTAAAAACTTTCCCCCCCAAAAAAAACTTTCCCAGAGCTATTATTCTCTGCTCCTTTTTTGGGGAGGAGCATCCTGTCTTTGCTTGATAGATGCGCTATTTTACACTATCAGAGGCAGAAGATGCTTATTGTTTTCAAAAAATATCCTTCTGCTTTCCATATTGCCTGTTTTCCATTTTGACTTCCTGTTCTTTCTTGGTGAAGGTTTATCTCAGCTATCTGGTGATCCTTTGCTGTCCTTTCATATTTAAAAGTGTGTCATTACAAAGGTATTGGGAAGGTCTATGTTAACTGGAAGAGTCTGTGAGTTGGTGGGTTTCATTGCAGGTTAATAAAGTAGGGATACATGTTTTGTTGGGAGACCCTCAAGTATCATTCTTCATAGATACTTCTTCTGGGATTATTCAATTTCAGGTTTCTCTCAAAACTAATTCTCAGCTATCCTGCCTGGAGAATATAAGCCTTGGTGTCAGCATCCTTGGAGTGAAATAGAGCAAGAGGGCTGGGCAAGTTTCATCATTCAGCATGTAGGTATCCCTCTGATCTCTGTTTTCAGTGTGGTATTCCTCCTGCCCCAGCCTCCTCAGCTGTGATCTTTAACCTCTATCCCAGTCTGGAGATTTTCAAACTCAGTTTTTCACAGAATAAACCAGGGAGATAGAGGAGTGATTGCCTAACTGAGCAGGATGAAGAAGGGGCCTCGTAGGCCAACTTCTTAAATAGACTTTCGGCCAATCCTCCACTTTTAGACCACTGCATGTCTCTGATGCTACAGTACCTTTCATTCCTGGTGTCTCAGTGTTCTGCAATGAGAACCTGCTTGCCTCTTGTTAGTATACCCCTCCCAAATATTTGGAATTCTGTTTCCTCAGCTCAACCTTCCAACTTCCAAAGTGCTGTTGATATCCCTCATCTGCTGTCATCTTTCTTATTCCCTTTCTTTGTGGACTGATAACATTAAAAATAT
Source organism: Bison bison bison (assembly GCF_000754665.1). Classification (NCBI taxonomy): domain Eukaryota; kingdom Metazoa; phylum Chordata; class Mammalia; order Artiodactyla; family Bovidae; genus Bison; species Bison bison. The sequence goes on along the minus strand of NW_011494924.1, from coordinate 1,033,010 downwards.
TAACTCATCATTTTAGTGAATGGGGGAGAGAAAAGGGATGAAGACATGTTTAATCTGTTCTTGTACATTGAGAATTGCAGGACTGACAAGATGCTCACTCTTTTGCTCCCATAAAAAAATGTCAGAACCAGAAAACTCAGAGATAAAATTCTGTTCTCATGAAGGTGATATGAAAGAAATATGGGTCTGAGAACTGTAGTATCTCTTCTCAAGTCCTGGTATTATTATTTATTGATTGGTTGACGTTGATGTTGATGTTGGTTAAGTTACAAATGTTTCATCATCTATAAACTGGTGATAATCGTCCCTATCACAGCCTATCTTACTTGCAATGACTAAGGTAAGATAATTGATATAAATGTATGAATATACATCAAATATGTAACATTTATCATTAACTTGGCATAGTCAAATACATTTTGAGAGAGAGGCAGTGTAACAGAGTAGAAAGAGTATGGGCTTCAGAGTCAATACAGACCTAGATTTGATTGCATCTCTGTCATTCATTGTGTGATCTTGGGTAAGTAACTTAACCTCTCAGCTTTGTTTTCCCTATTTATAAAATGAGTATGATATTATGAATCTGACAACACTGTAATGAGGATTAAATGAGATAATGCATGTAACATGGGCTCCCAGGTGGCACTAGTGGTAACGAACTTGCCTGCCAATGCAGGAGACGTAAGAGATGTGGGTTCAATCCCTGGGTCGGGAAGATCCTCTGGAGAAGGAAATGGCAACCCACTCCAGTATTCTTGCCTGGAGAATTCCATGGACAGAGGAGCCTGGCGGGCTACAGTCCATGGGGTTGCAAAGAGTTGGACATGACTGAGTGACTAACACACAGTGCTAAACCACATTAGTAATTAGGATCTGAAGTCATCAATAGTCCTCGTAAAAGCTTTTTATTTGCTTTTTTCCTAGGACCAAATTATAAGGTGAGCAGCCCAAGTTCAAAGAGCCCAGCATACATATTCTTTGAAGTGGCAATAGGTTATTACTGAGACCTCTTTAAGAATATTTTGTTATGAAGTAAGACATAAAATTTGTAATGAATATTAAAGGAGATCAGGCACTTTGGAACACTGGAACTACTACTCAAAAAATTATTTTAAGAGTTATAGTTTTTTTTCTATTTGATTCTTACATAAACCCAGAAGCTTGGAAGGCTTTATCATCCTGTTTAAAGATGAAAAAATCAAGGCATGAGTGAAAAAGCAACTTGCTCAAGGTTCATTAGTCATCAAAGAACAATCAGGAACTCCAACCTTGGACTTTTGACTCCCTACTCAGGGCTCTTTTTAAAAAAGAAGTTCTAGTTAAATACACATAAAATTTACCATCTTAATATCTTTTGTGTACAATTAAGTACATTCACCTCTTTGTGCAACTAATCTCCAGAACTCTTTTCATCCTGCAAAACTGAAACTCTATACCCACTAAACAATTCCCATTCTCCCTCATTCCCCAGACTCTGGCAACCACCATTCTACTTTCTATGAATTTGACTATGCTAGGTGCTACATATAAATTTTTATCTTTTTGTGACTGGCTTATTTCACTTACATAATGTCCTCAAGGTTCATCCATGGTACAGCATGTCAGAATTTCCTTCTTTTTAAGGCTGAATAATATTCCATTACATGTATATACCACATTTTGTTTATTTATTCATGAACGGACATCTAGGTTGCCTGGCTCTTTGGCTATTGTGAATAATGCTGCTATTGATTCCTGGGTCCGGACGATTCCCTGGAGGAGGGCATGGCAACCCACTCTAGTATTCTTGCCTTGAGAATCCTATGAACAGGGGAGCTTGGCAGGCTACAGTCCATAGGTCACAAAGAGTTGGACACAACTGAAGCAATTGAGCACAGCACAGCACACATTGGAATACAAATATCTCTTTGTGACTCTGATTTCAATTATTTTGGATATATACCCACAATTGTATTGCTGTACCATATGATAATACTATTTTCAATTTCTTGAGGAACCACCATATTGTTTTGGGGAACAGCTATACATAGTGGCTACACCATTTTACACTTTAACCGAAAGTACACAAGGGTTCCAATTTCTCCACATTCTTGTTAACACTCATCATTTTCCTTTTTTTTTTCCCCAATAGCTATTCCAGTGGGTGCAAGGTGGTAAATCACTGTGGTTTTCATAAGAGTTTTGAAGTCTTCTGTAGAGATGCCAGCACACTAAGTAACCCTGAGTCATATTACAACCCAATTTACAGCATTAACATCCTACTAGATTTAAAACACTGTAGGAAGCAACAGTACAGTCACTGCCCTCAAGGATTTTATAATCTAGCTGGAAAGATTATAAAATTATTTATATGCAGTTAAAAATAAACAGCAGTGCAAACAGCATAGTCTACATGTGTGTGCTCAGTCTCTCTGTCATGTCTGCCTCTTTTGTGACCCCATGAACTGTAACCTGCCAGGCTCCTTCTGTCGATGGAATTTTCAAGGCAAGAATACTGGAGTAGGCTGCCATTTCCTCTCTCCACGGGACCTTTCCAACCCAGGGATTGAACCCACGTCTCCTCTATCTCCTCCACTGGCAGGCAGATTCTTTACCATGGTGCCACTTGGGAAGTCCATAGTCTATATGATGAGTATTATCATGAAAATAGAGAAGGGTAAAATTATAATAGGTTGGGGGGATTAGAAAAGGCTTTGAAGAGCACCTCAAACATTTTAAAACAGAGGGTTTAAATTATTTGAGAGATATTTTATATTATTATTTCATTTTTTAATTTATGCATTCTTTCAACAAACATTTATTGTGCTGCACAATAGGGCTAAATACTGTGCCAGGTGTTGGGATTACAAAGTCTCTCAAGAGCAAGGGAGAAATGAGACGTGATAATCCAAGGTGCTGACTAAGTACATGGTACACGAAATCAGTCCTTTCTAAGGGCCTGCTGATGTACCAAAAAGACTGTTATCACCTACTTTTATAATGATTCACAAAGGGAGTATGAGAAGCATATTTCTTTCCAGACTATGTTCATACCCAATTATTTCAAACAGAATACAGCTGGGAAGTTTCCTATTCTCTCTTGGGAAGAAAGCAACATTCAAGACTAAGACTTTGTAAATTAGTTATGAGTGCTCATACCGATCATCCCACTTGAGTTCTTGTAAGTTAGTTATGAGTGCTCATACCTATCATCCCATTGGGGTTCTTGAATTCACAAACATGTGCTAGCATCACAAAAGCAAAGAAAGATGAATAAAACACAGATCCTGCCCTCTAGGATCTCAAAGACAGACTCAATATGATTTTATAAGGGCTGTAATAGAGTAACGAGAGAACTTCCCTGCTCCCTCCACTCCAAGGAAATCATGTGTGTTTGTTTGTGCTTAGTTATAATATTGTCCGAGTCCAATTCTGACTCCACAGACTGTAGCCTGTTTGTTTGTGCTTAGTTATAATATTGTCTGAGTCCGACTCTGACTCCACAGACTGTAGCCTGCCAGGCTCCTCTGTCCATGGGATTTTCCCAGGAAGAATACTGGAGTGGGTTGCCATTTCCTCCTCCAGGGGATCTTTCCGGCCCAGGGATCAAACCTTTGTTTCCTGCATTTCAAGTGGTTTCTTTACCACTGAGCTACTGGGGAAGCTTGAGGAAATGATAGGTTTCCTTTAAAACACAACATCTAAGCTGAATCTTCACTTCCCCAGTGGCTCAGTGGTAAGGAATTGCCTGCAATGCATGAGTTGTGGATTCGATCCCTAGGTCGGGAAGGTCCCCTGTAGAAAGGAAATGGCAACCTACCCCAGTATTCTTGCCTGGGAAATCCTAATCCATGGGGTTGAAAGAGAGTCAGACATGACTGGGCAACTAAACAAGTTGAATCTTAAAGGATGGCAGGAGGAGTTAATCAGATGGGAAGAGAGGGATGAACATTCCTAGTCAGGAGAACAGCATGTTCAAGGAACATTAAGGGATTTAGTGTAGCTGCACCTTAAAATACATGATTGCTATTGTTGTTCAGTTGCTAAGCCATGTCCCACTCTTTGCAACCCCATGGATTGCAGCATGCCAGACTTCCCTGTCCTTCACTATCTCCCTGAGTTTGCTCAAACCCATGTTTGTTGAGTTGGTGATGCCATCCAACCATTTCATCTTCTGTCACTCCCTCCTCCTCTTGCCCTCAATCTTTCCCAGCATCAGGGTCTTTTCCAATGAGTCGGCTCTTTGCATCAGGTGGCCAAAGTATTGAAACTTCAGCATCAGTTCTTCCACTGAATATTCGGAGTTGATCTTCTTTAGGATTGACAGGTTTGACCTCTTTGTTGTCCAAGGGGCTCAAGAATCTCCTCCAAAACCACAGTTTGAAAGCCTCAATTCTTCAACACTCAGCCTTCTTTATGATCCAACTCTCACAATTCATGATGAGGAATAGTAAGAAGGATAGTGAGTAGAGAGATGAGGGGAGCTGAAGAGGGAGACTGTGAACAAATATTATACTGAAGGTAACAGAGAATTTACAGGTTTCTAGGAAGGGGAGGAGCATGATTAGTTTTTTTTGTTTTTTTAAGGAAACTCTGAAAGCTTCCCTGGTGGGTCAGATGGTAAAGAACCTGCCTGCAATGCAGGACACTGGGGTTTGACTCCTGGGTCGAGAAGATCCCTGGAGAAGGGAATGGCAACCCACTCCAGTGTCCTTGTTTGGAGAATCCCATGGACAGAGGAGCCTGTCAGACTACAATCCTTGGGTTCCCAAAGAGTTGGACACAACTGAGCAACTAACATTTTCACTTTCTGCAGGTTATTAGGTTGGTGCAAAAGTAATTGCGGTATTTGCATTGTTGAACTGTGCTGTTTGATCCTGGAATACATTCTTAAATAAATGTGGCTATGTTATATATCATTTTAATGCACATATCTTGCTTTATGTTTTTTTGCTAATAAATTATTTGCTGTTTATTTTATATTTATTTTAGACTAAGGAAATGATGTTAGACAAAAAGCTAATTCAACTGATTTTCTTATTTCAGTTCAAAATGGGTCATAAAGCAGCAGAGACAACTTGCAACATCAACAACACATTTGGCCAGGGAAGTGCTAATGAATGTACAGTGCAACGGTGGTTCAAGAAGTTTTGCAAAGGAGATGAGAGCCTTGAAGATGAGGAGTGTAGTGGCCAGCCATCAGAAGTTGACAATGACAACTGAGAGCCATCATTGAAGCTAATCCTGACAACTACATGAGAAGTTGACGAAGAACTCAACATCAACCATTTTAATGTCATGCAGCTTTTGAAGCAAATTGGAAAGGTGAAAAAGCTCCCTAAATGTGAGCCTCAGTGAGCTGACCAAAAATCAAAAAAATCATCATTTTGAAGTGTCATTTCCCCTTATTTTATGCAACAACAAATCATTTCTTGATTGGATTGTAACAGATGATGAGAAGTGGATTTTATACAACTGGCAATGACCAGCTCAGTGCCTGGGCAGAGAAGCAGCTCCAAAGCACTTCCCAAAGCCAAACTAATACCAAAAAAAGGTAATGGTCACTGTTTGGTGGTCTGCTGCCCGTCTGATCCACTACAGCTTTCTGAATCCTGGCAAAACCATTACATCAGAAGTATGCTTAACAAATCGAAGAGATGCACCAAAAACTGCAAGGCCTGCAGGTGGCCTTGATCAACAGAATGGGCCCAATTCTTCTCCATGACAACACCCAACCGCACATTGCACAACCAATGCTTCAAAAGTTGAACAAATTGCACTACAAAGTTTTGCCTCATCCACCATATTCACCTGACCTCTAGCCAACCAACTACTACCTCTTCAAGCATCTCAACAACTTTTTGCAGGGAAAATGCTTTCCAAGAGTTTGTCAAATCCCAAAGCATGGATTTTTATGCTACAGGAGTAGACAAACTTATTTCTCATTGGCAAAAATGTGTTTCAGACCATGAATTTTAAATCATTATAACTAGGCTCAAACACATCTTTATTAAACAAAACAGGAACCATTATAATCAACACATTTTATCCAACGAGAAATAAGTTTGTTTACTCCTGTAGTGTAAAAAATCCATGCTTCGGGATTCAACAAACACTTGGAAAGCATCTTACCTGCAAAAAGTTGTCGAGATGCTTGAAGTGATAGTCAGTAACTGGCTAGAGGTCAGATGAATATGGAGGGTGAGGAAAAACTTTGTTAAACACTATTGTAGGTTTTGAGGACACAGCTGTGATGAACAATTTCCTGCCTCCACAGAGTTACATTCTAGCATGGAATATATTTTTTCAGGGACTAAAATATTTGTGTTTGCTGCCCAGAGCATTCCCTTCCCCGTATAAATGTTTTAGGGAATCTCTAAGTTGGTACTCAAAACATTGTGCATTCAATGATCAGAAAAAAAGAAGTGGATGGTTTTAAGGTACATTTCATTCAGGTGCCAGGTAAACCCTAAGAAGTTATCTATGCTCCAGAACAAGTGTACTTTAGAAAAGTACATTGACTAGCTTAACAATGTTCTTTGCACTTATAATTTCTCTATCCTGAACTTTGCTAGATGGAAAAACATGGCCAAATCCTGGCAGATTTCTTTTTCTGGATTCCAAGAGAACCATTTCAATTCTTATACATTCTTTCAGACATATTGTAATATTATTGATTTCAATTATATAAGGTTCAGTCATTTTTACCATATATGACTAAATAAAGGCTCTAATTTCAACTATCTCACTGTAAAAATTGTGTTAAAATTTTGGATACTATTGGATTTTCATCCATAAATACAATAAATATTCACCAAATATTTAAGTGCCCATAATGAACCTGGCACTCTGCTAAGTGCCGGGGATTTCAGAGTGAATTAGATTTTTTACCTACCTCAAGCACTATAATACATATCTTTCACTACATTCTGGTAGCAAAGTGAGATTATTAAATCACAAGTAAAAAACCAACCAATAAATCAAACAAATTGTGGTAAGTGTTATGAAGGAAAAACGCAAGCTGCAATATCCAAGAAGAGATGACAATCACCCGTACCAGGCTAGTGGCAGTGGAGACAGAACTGGTTGACTCAGATTTTGGACACTGACTCAATAAGACTTGATAACGAATTGGATGAAGTGATGAAAAGAAAGGAACCGAGTTAACTCCTGAGTTTCCAACTTAAGCAACAGGGTAGAGAGCAGTGCCTTGTTAATTGAGATGAGGAAGATTTACAGTGGGAAATACTCAAGTTGTTATAAATGCAGTAACTCTGAGACCTCTGTGAGACAAGCAAATGTAAAGAAATATGCACTTGGACCATGAAGCTAGAATTGAGAGGTTTGGGTTGGAAATAATGGATTTGAGAATCACTGACATAATGATGATATTTGGAGCCAGTATTTTCATTAGACTAGATTTCTAAATCTGTGACACAATATCTCATAAGTCATTTCTATGTATGATTAAATAATCAAGAATTCATTTCTGTTAGTGTAGTTCCTGAAGAATAAACTATGTAAGATTTCTTTGGGTGAGGGCACGGTGCTCACAATACCTTCTAATACATCAACCCCAAAATAAATTTGAGTTACTAAATGCTTTTCATTACTATCTCAGTGACTTTCTCTTTACTCATCAAAGCTAACTTGTAAAAGTCCCATGTAATGAATGAAAAGAACTGAATAGGTCTAGATTTCTCTATGGATTAGACTTTCTATCTTAATTATGTTTCCGTAATTTAAACATCACCTACAAGGATATATGGGCTTACTTAAGAAGACAGAGTACTGAACTAAAGATCATGAGATCTGGGTTCTGTTCAAGTACTGTCATGATTTAATTTTAAGTCATAGCCTCTATAGGCCTGCGATTTTATGGGTCAAGAGAAGAGACTAAGGAATATTTTAAAGCCTATGAAAACATAAATTTAGTATACAATTGAAGCATTATCATCAATAGCTTACTACTGGGAAGTTGGAGATCTGGGGTGGTGCTGAGCATCAAGAATGGCTCAGAGTGAAGATTCCAGTAGGCTGTTCTGGATTCCTCACTACTTTTCTGTAGACTTTGTAATTTAGCTTCTGTATCTATAAAATGGAAGAATCATGATTTCCCTCACCATTATGATAGAAAAATTAATAAATGTCTATATTTCACAATAAACTGTGGAAAATTCTGAAAGAGATGGGAATACCAGACCACTTGACCTGCTTCTTGAGAAATCTGTACGCAGGTCAGGAAGCAACAGTTAGAACTGGCCATGGAACAACAGACTGGTTCCAAATAGGAAAAGGAGTACGTCAAGGCTGTATATTGTCACCCTGCTTATTTAACTTATATGCAGAGTACATCATGAGAAATGCTGGGCTGGAAGAAGCACAAGCTGGAATCAAGATTGCCAGTAGAAATATCAATAACCTCAGATAGGCAGATGACACCACCCTTATGGCAGAAAGTGAAGAA
>NW_011494924.1:1012152-1024464 GCF_000754665.1 Bison bison bison | reverse complement strand
ATCACTGCAGATGGTGACTGCAGCCATGAAATTAAAAGACGCTTACTCCTTGGAAGGAAAGTTATGACCAACCTAGATAGCATATTAAAAAGCGGAGACATTACTTTGCCAACAAAGGTCCATCTAGTCAAGGCTATGGTTTTTCCAGTGGTCATGTATGGATGTGAGTTGGAGTATAAAGAAAGCTGAGCACCAAAGAATAGATGCTTTTGAACTGTGGTGTTGGAGAAGACTCTTGAGAGTCCCTTGGACTGCAAGGAGATCCAACCAGTCCATCCTAAAGGAGATCAGTCCTGAGTGTTCATTGGAAGGACTGATGTTGAAGCTGAAACCCCAATACTTTGGCCACCTCATGCAAAGAGCTGACTCCTTTGAAAAGACCCTGATGCTGGGAAAGGTTGAGGGCAGGAGGAGAAGGGGACAACAAGATGAGATGGTTGGATGGCATCACTGACTCAATGGACATGGGTTTGGGTGAACTCCAGGAGTTGGTGATGGACAGGGAGGCCTGGCGTGCTGCAGTTCATGGGGTTGCAAAGAGTCAGACACGACTGAGCGACTGAACTAAACTGAAGTTTTATAGATTCCTGGATGAGAGGTTAGGAAAATACAAATTACTGTTGTGTTGATGTACTTATTAGCTTAATCTAAGCAGGATCTATCTCTTGGAAAACGTGGAAACACTTAGCTATCACTGCTTTCTGACTTCTGCCCACTTCTCAGGGATTCTCGGCTTTCCCTAGAAAACAAACTATTACCTTGAGGGTAGCCTGAAATCTCTGAAGAAAGTAAGCAGCCAGTTCAGAGAGGTCATATCTGGTACCGGGCTGTAATGGTCAACACTATTTGCTAAGCAGACCAGCATTTTCCAAACAGGGAACGGCAGTACAGTAAGGCCTCATTAAAACTTTGTGTGCCTTTGTTAATGTGAACCAACTTCGTTGGCCAAACTAAGTAACTTAAGAGTGATTGCCTATGAGCTCCTCTCTACCTCTCCCTAATTTCTCTTGTTTTTTCCCACTTGTCTTTTCTTTGTCTCAGATCTTCATTCTCCTACTTGAATGGACTTTTCAGAAACTTTGGTCTTCTCTATTGTTTCCTTCTCTCCTCTTCAAGGTCTGCTCGCTCAAAATGATTTGGGGACTGTCATGTCCGAAATATCTTTTACCTCTCAGAGACCAAGAGAATATAAATGGTATTCAACAATGGCTTTCAACCAGAGGTGATTTGGTAATGTCTAGAGATATTGTTTGGAGAAGGCGATGGCACCCCACTCCAGTACTTTTGCCTGGAAAATCCCATGGACGGAGGAGCCTGGTAGGCTGCAGTCCATGGGGTCGCTAAGAGTCGGACACGACTGAGCGACTTCACTTTGACTTTTCACTTTCATGCACTGGAGAAGGAAATGGCAACCCACTCACTCCAGTGTTCTTGCCTGGAGAATCCCAGGGACGGGGAAGCCTGGTGGGCTGCTGTTTATGAGGTCGCACAGAGTCAGACATGACTGAAGTGACCTGGCAGAGACATTGTTGGTTTTTACAATCATGGGAAGGGTGCCACTGGCATCTAGTAGACACAGGTCAGGGATACTGCTAAACATCCTACACTGCACAAAAAACAGCCCACAACAACAAAGAATGGCCTAACACACTGACGGTGTTGCTACTGAGAAATCCTGATATGCAGATTATCAGTAGCTGAAAAGGAGGAGGCAATGCAGCCTCCTTAGGATACAGATTCTCAAGGTGGTAAAGCAACAGCCACTGACATCAGATTGCCTAGACTTAGATCATTCTCACTGATCCTTGGCTCCTTGGAGGCAGGAGCCTTATTTTACCTACCATGCTTAAATTACAGACTAGTATGCAATGGAGAGTGCTAACCAATTGTGGATTGTCTCACGTAGTTGTTTTGAGGACTCAAGAAGGGAACATATACTAAGTGATATGAAGCACAGTGAGAGGGAGAAAAGCAGCTCCTGAATAGGGGGAGCTAGGCTAGTGTTATCAACTAGGATACGCTGCCCTATTGAATACAATTTCAGAAAACACCAACATCACACAAAGCCACTCTGTGACCATGATGGATCAAGACAAAAACAAAACCACCTCCATAAACTTACTAACAAACGAATAAGAACAGTGACCCAACCACACACACCCACACCCACACCCCCCCCACACACACACACACAGACGAAATATCCCCCTATCCTGGCTGAGGGACTGCAGCTTCTTAACCAATCACAGCTTTAGCCACTCTTGGTTCTTCTCCCTTTTTCAGGTAAGAATTACTAAATTACCCATTAGAATTACCTTCATCTCCTTCTTAACAGCATCCAATCCAAAGAGAAGGCCTGCTTCCTGGAACCCTCCCCCAGATTACCTAATATAAGCTCCAACCCTGTAAATTCTTTCCAGCACCCTCTTCCTGACATGCCCCCTGCACCTCAGGCTGTGCCTCCACTCCTTACGAGGAGACAATAAGCCCAGCTTTGTTCAACACGACGAGTGTTCTAGGTGGTCTTCGGCTAGGGGGCACTGACAGTAGTGAGAGCCCCAAAGGCTAACTGCTTCTATTATGCCTCAAGGGGAATTGCACCCACGCATTCGATGTCTTACAAACAAGGATTTTGAGGTTTCCGGACAGAATGCCTCTTGCCAGGCCGTTTCTCCTCATGAGGTCTCCTTTCCCGTCTACAGGGAGGAGGCTTTTGGTTTCCGACCTCCCAAAGTGAAATCCAGCCTGTTGGGTTAGATTTCTGAAGTAAAACGCCTCAGTGATGTGAGCGCCTCCGCTTCCAACTTCGAGTTACTCAAACACTAGCATACCCCACGGGGACACGGTGGAAGTGGTAGCAGAGAAATTAAAGCCCCAAAGAGTTCATATTACTGAATGCCTCACCCACCTCCCTAACTCAGGAGAAACCGCCCCGAATTCAGCTTGGGTTCCCTGCTCCTCCAAAAGCGGAGGTAAGAACAGCCACCGGCAAACTCGAACCTTCCGGGCCGGCTTCCTTAGCGTCGCGCACGCGCAGGGGCCGCTGGACAGTCACCGCGCTAGCGCCTGCCTCTTCCGGGTGGACTACAAGTCCCAGCTTGCCGGCACACGGTGTCGCCTGGTAACTCGCGCCAGTCGGAGCGCGCTAGGTCGGCTTCTCCGCGCGCCTGCGCATTGGCGGTCTCTGCGCAGGCGCATTTATAACGTTTGGGAGGAGAGGGCGGGGTGTCGTTCCCTTTCGCTGATGCAAGAGCCTAGTGCGGTGGTGGGAGAAGTGTCGGCAGGAGCAGCGCTGAAGCCGGGGCCTGGGGCTGACCCGTCAGAGTTTCCGTCCGTGCCGAGCCCACTCGAGCCGCAGCCATGTCCGGGGACGAGGTGAGGGCCTGAGACTGGCACTATGTCTAGGGACCCAGGCAGTGAGCCAGACCCACCCCAGTATGGGAGACTGGGCCTGCGGCCTAGCGGCCGGCCGCCGCCATGTGGGGCAGCCGGGCCTAGGCGACCCGGAGCGGTAGAGCCGGCGAGGGCTCCGGAGCCCTGGCTTGGCGGTTCCCGGCTCTCCTCAGGGCGGCGGCGCTGATGCCGGCGTCCTCCCGTGGCCGGCGTTTCCGGAATGGAGAGCACGTAGAGTTGCCCTCTAGAAGAGGGCTTGAATCCCCGGTTCATGCCCCAACTGAACGAGACTGGGGCCGGCGACTCCTGCATTCCTTTCGATTTGACTGCAGCTCCAACTCTCCCTCGCTGGGCGCTGGTGGTACTGAGAGGAGCGTCTCTCGGCTCTAGTAGAGCGACCGCGTTTCAAACTTTGCAGGCTGGCTTGTCCTGCCCGGCATCCACTTTTGTTCTTATCTAGAGCTTTTTTTTTTTTCTTTTTCTTTTTTTTTTAAGACGGGAGAGAGGGGGAGAAGGCAAGAAGAAAACATCCTTCAGTCTGAAAAAGTGATTAACCTGGGAAAGTTTTAGGGCGGGAGTCCCTGAGTCTGCCTTAGCATAGCTCTCAGCGACGTCAGCGGGAAGTCCGGGCTGCAAAGCTCCCTCGGTCTTTTCCCACTGTCTTACTTGTACCTCAGCAAATTTCCTCAAGTCCCTTTTTGGTCAGGTTTATCGCAGTTTATTTAAATCCAACCGGCCTAAAATGACATTTGACTTTTAAGTACGAGCCATAGGTATTGAACTACCGCTGGAAAACTCCCTTAAGTTTTTGATTAATTTCTGTAAACATTGGAGTGATTGGCCAGCAGGGCCTTGGAGAGCAGAGAAAAATTCAAAGCTTTTTTGAGCTTTGTCATTTGAGGTGGGTCCTGAAAATGCTTTGAATTTCTTCAAGTAGTGGAAAGGATTCAGGGCAAGGACGAAGAATATTATCCAACTTGATTAGAGTTAATTCCTTAAAATATAGGTAGTGGCTAGTTCATGGAGGAGTTTGAAGACAAATTAAGGGATTTGGGATTTTATTCTGGAGGCGATTCCAAGCTCTTAATTCTCAGAAATGAGAATACTGAGGCTTCTAGAGAGTTGTGTGATGCTCGTAATCAAATAGTAAGTGACTGAGCCAGTAGTATTTAGAATTCCAGATCTCCGTTTGGTGCCTAGGAGACTCTGAGGAAGGAAACTGAGTCTGAGGGAAGTATGCGATTCCTGCTTTGGAGGTCATGGTTAGCCGTTGCTGTCCACCATTGTCTTTCAAAAGTTCTGAGAGGCGTTGTGTCAGGTTAGTTTTGTTTCTACTCATTTTCTAAGCTTTCCATTACCTTTAACAAGTAAGCATCTGTATAGCACAGAGTTCTCTGGGGTGCTATTCTGTGTTTTATATGGTAAAGTGCTCACAAGTGTTGTAAGAGTTCTACTACTAGTTGGTACAGGAGGTAGAAATAGAGCATTAACAGCAGTTTGGAGGGCTGGAGGGTTCAGTTTTAGTGGTGGGATTAGATGTTGAAAGAAGTGGAATATTACTGAAGGGTGAAAAGGATTTTGACAAGCAGAGATGGCAAAACCAGCATTCCAGCAGAGGACTTTGAAAGCCAATGAAGTATTAAAAAGCTTTGCATTTCTCAGATCTACCAGTCCATTTTGTAAACTGGAAATAACTGCCCAGGGAAGTTAAGTCATCCAACATCACAGAGCAAGTTAGTGGAACTAGAATCCCACCTTTGCCTTCCACTCTGAAGGTATGTGCAGGTTCTGGTTCCTTTAATCCTGTTGGATAGAGAAGTTTTCTTAGGCCAGTCCTTAACTTCTGGCTACTTTACAGGCTTGTAAGGATCAAGTGAAAAATCGGTAGGTGGAAATGATAAACTGTTAGGGACGTCCTACAGCAGAAGTAGTCCTGCATGGTAGCCAGGATAGAGGATTGAAGAATCTAATAAAAAGTAATTTATTTGTTTTTTCACATTTCCTGTTTTTCTTTTTTTTAATGTATAGTTGCCATAAACTGCACACTTCCTTTCAAACCTGGCAAGTAAGCCCAAAACTCAAATAGCATAATCTCTTTTAAGATTAATACTCTGAAAAGCAGTATTCTAGAAATAGGAGGGCTGCCATGTGAGGAAAAGTTCCCTGATCTGCAGGCATCAAAATGCTGTCAGTAGCTAAGATTATTGCTTATTACTGGGCCCCATTCACAAAGTATCTGAATACTGGGTTTTCACACAACATGGTAAGGTGTTTTACAAAAGAAACTGAATGAAAAATGGAATGTGTATTGTATGAAGTATACAAAACACAGAAGAACAAAATACAAATAAAAATCTCCCAGAATCCTATCACCCAGAGATGACCACACAGCATTTGTTCTGCTCACCTTGCCTCTCTGGGTTCTTTTGCAGCTCACTCCTACCTTCTTGGGGTGGTGCCTTCTAGGCCTTAAAGTTATCTTGAGTAAGGTATGATAGATGTGAGTAGGCTTCCAATTTGCTGAAGCACTTTAGTCTGTTGGTAATTTTTGCTGGTATCCCTTTTCCTCACCTTCTTCAACCCAACCCAGTGTGGGAAGTTAAAAAGAGAAAACGTTTGAAGACTTTATTGTAGACTTAAAAAGATAGCTCAAAAGAGTCTGATTTTCCTTAAGCACACTGTGAGCAACTATTTGCTTCTCAGATCCCAACTAGTCTCATAAAACATCTGGACTGTGATACTTCAGATATAAAAGTCTTAAAAAAAAAAAAAACCACATGTAAGTCAAGACTGACCTTGTGGTTTGAGTGAGGTCTACTTTGGGTACTGTTTAGGAATCCCTGGTTTCCATATTTTTAAACTCTAGTTTTGCTGAGTGGTGTGAATAAAATGAAGGGATGAGTATATGTCTTCAGCATCCAGAGACAGTAATTGGGAGAGATGTTAATTACATCAGTGTATAATTCTTACATATTTATAACCCTTTTCAAGGCTACAACCATAATGTTTCCCTGTGGACCTATATGAATGTTTTTCAAAGGATAATAGCAGTGGATGTCCCTCTCATCTTTGGTCTGTTTTACTGAATAATAGTTAAAAGATAATTAATATTCTAGGCAAACTTGATACTGAAAAAAAAATGCAGTAAATGGCCTGCCAGACAACCAGATTTATAGTGCTTGGAGTGTTATCTGTCATTTTGCCAAATCTGCATATTTCAGGAATGAGGATGAACTATAGCTTCTTCCTTGGAATGATTACAACACAGTATTTAGGGTGACCCAAGACCCAGTAGGTCAGCAGTGGGGAACTCCTTCCTCCTAACTCTTCTGTTTACTACTCTTAAGTTTGCCAAACTATGCTCCTCAGACTGACTGCTTTCTAGAATTAATCATTTATACAGTTAGAGCATTCTTAAGGTAGGAGGGGATAACTTTGAAATGAGGCTGTATCAATTTCCAAAACATCTTGCAGATCCTTCTTTATTGGGTGAGGATGATACTATACCACTCTCCCTTATTACAGACCATAGTTTGGTTTCAGTGTAGCTCAGTTTCCTTAATGTACTTGGGACATAAAGGATTTTAAGTTAATTACAATCAATTTGGGAATTTTTTTTGAGTTTCATGATATGTCTTAAAGATTAGATAACCCTGAGTTGATGGATTTTGGTGATAGGAAGCAAGACATACCATGCTTTGTCAACTCTAAAGCATTATATATAAATTGTATAACAATTGCTAACATTTATTGAGTACTTTTGTACCAGGTACGTGCCAAGTGTTTTATGTATATTTACCTTTTTGTGCTGTGCTTAGTCGCTCAGTCATGTCTGACTCTTTGCCACCCCATGAACTGCCGCCTAAAGTGGCCTCTGTCCAAGGGATTCTCCAGGGAAAAATACCGGAGGGTGTTGCCATGCCCTCCTCCAGGGGATCTTCCCAACCCAGGTGGATTCTTTACCATCTGAGCCCCCAGGGAAGCCTATTTACGTTTTTAGGTTTGGTTTTGGTTCTGCTACTGATCTCCACTTTACAGTTGAGGTGTGGAGAGGGCAAGAACTTATCTGGGGTAACAAAAGTAAAAACCAGAATTAGGATTTGAATTCAGTCAGTTAGGTTCTGGACTTATGCTTTTAAACATTTTCTTTTAATGTTCTAGAAGAACAAAGCAGAGTAAAAGGTTGTATAGAAGTTTCTTTCACTCAGATAGGGATTTGTTATACGAAGGATTGATGATGGATTTCTTTAAAAGTTTGTCTGAATTTCAGGATAAAAAAAACATTTTTAAGTTTTTTTTAAAATCAGGTCAAGTCTCCTGGTGTAGCAACCCAGGTTATCAAACTTAAAACATGGATGACTTGTCTGGGCTTTGGTTTTCTCATTCATAAAGCAAGGGACGAAGCTTAGGTTGTTATAACGCTAAGCTCCCTTTCCTAAATTCTATTATCTTGTGATAATTTATAAATTAAAAAACAGTACATGTGTTTTTTAAGAGCATGCCTTTTGAGACTGCAACACGCTTGTTACGTGAGCATCATTAAAAATAATCACATGGTCCCGGTTTCTTTTCTTCTTATCTTTTAAACAGATGATTTTTGATCCTACTATGAGCAAGAAGAAAAAGAAGAAGAAGAAGCCTTTTATGTTAGATGAGGAAGGGGATGCCCAGACAGAAGAAACCCAGCCCTCAGAAACAAAAGAAGTGGAGCCAGAGCCAACTGAGGACAAAGATGTAGAAGCTGATGAAGAAGACAGTAGGAAAAAAGGTAAGTGGTAAACATGAGAGAGTCAATATTGTTCTGAAAGACCTCGTTCTCTTCCATTGGTGTTTTGAATTTTGTGCACACAATGACCCTCGCAGCCTGAGAAGCTGTTACAGTGAGGCTGAGGCCATGAATAGTCTGGGCACATGGGACCTTGCCAGATTTCTTTTGGACTTGTTTCAGGGAAGATTCCACCAAATCCACAGGACAAAGATGGTAAAACTTTGTCACTCCACAGCTGGTTTTCTAATCTAGCCTGTCCAGAAGTCTCTTCCAGTTTTTTTTTTTCCTGTCTCTTTTCCAATTTTAACGGTGGTTGTATTTGAGTGTAGGCAGAAAGAAATAGGACCAAGATAGATAGTTTTATGTCTTAACAAGTTTGAAAATATATAGAAGACATTAAAATTACAGCTAGCATTAGTTACTCACTCTTGTGCTCTAACATAAACACCATTTAAATGATTTAGTAAACATGTTTATATTTGTTGAATAGAAGACACTGTACTAGGGGTAGAGAAAACTGACATTTATTGAGCATCTGCCATGTGCTAAGCATCTTGTAAACGTTTAAAACAAAGTTGGAAAATAAATCATTCTTTTAATAAGAATTAATTATGAATTCATAAATAGCTCCTTGAAAACCTTTGTAATAGAGGCATTTAAAAATATTCCTAGTGTACAGTAGGGCAGAACAAATGGAAAACTTATTAAACCAAACCTAGTTTTACTCATTAATGGTAGATAAAATTTCATTTTGTTCATATTGTAGTCTCATTTTAATGAACGTGAAATACTTTATAAGGCCTTTTGTTGGTTGATTGAATAACTTGTTGGACTAGGCACAATAGGTGAGAAAGGCATAATCCCTCGGTATCTCATTGGGAGATAGACAAGCAGCAAGTAAACACCTCTATTGGAATGACAGAAGGTACTATTATCAAGCACCTACAGGATACCTAACGCAGTTAGGGGATAGGAAAGATAGGCTTAGAGAAGACTTCTTGGTGGAAGTAACTTCTAACAAAGATCCTGTGAGATGAAGGTAAGAGCTATGGGAGAGGGCCCATAGGAAGGCTTGAAGGTGAGAGACCACACACACTGCACTAAGAAGTGGAGGTAGTTCAGTTGAGCTGGAACTAGGGATTAAGGTGGAATATGAGAGACTAGGCAGAAGTTGATAAAGCTGGAGAGCCTTGGAAAATTATGTTAGAACCCTGACTTTGTTTTGGGAACAATGAGGCATCATATGGTCAGCTACTATATAAATAGTCCCTACATGGTCCCCGATTTGATCCCTGGATCTGGAAGATCCCCTGGAGTAGGAAATGACACCCTGCTGTAGTATTCTTGCCTGGAAAATTCCATGGGCAGAGGAGCCTGGCAGGCTTCAGTCCATGGCGTCACAAAGAGTTGGACAAGACTAAGTGACTGAGCACAGTATATGGTCCCCTAGCTAGGTAATTTCCTACAAAGCTTTGAGTTAACCTGCCATTGCATTTTTAGAACCATAACCTTTGTAGTTGTAGAGGAATTACTGTGCTAATTAATACCAGTCTCTCATTCTGGTGACTTGATTAATAGATAAAACATTGGTTTAACTCAATGCTCTGCCTTTGCTATTTGCTAATAATTGATAATCTCAATTATCTTTTAGATGCTTCTGATGATCTAGATGATTTGAATTTCTTTAATCAGAAGAAAAAGAAGAAAAAATCAAAAAAGATATTTGATATTGATGAAGCTGAAGAAGGTATAAAGGTAGTATTGCTTTCTTATTGAAGGTAAAATTTGACCTCTTGAAAGGTTGCTAATGGCTGATGTTTCTCCCTCTTTGTCTCATCTCTTACTAGTTTTGCTTTTTTAATTAAGGATTTAGTCACTACTGTTAAGGTCGTTTTCTTGGCATTGTGTCTGACTAGATATTTTAAAGGAACTATGGTTCAAAGGAATGTAAATTTAGCTTTTACACATTGTATTGTGTGCCATTAAGATGATTACAAAATGCCATTTATCATTAATCATACTGAGATTGGCTGAGGAGAGAGATTTCTGTGAGAAATCCTGTAGAACAAATATCCCTATGATTTCTTCTGTTAAACTTTCGGTAGCATGTTGAGGATACACAGATTTATGTGTATACCTCTGAGCAGCAAAGAATGAGCCCTGGCCTGTGGTGGTTGGTGGCTGATTTTATGGCCTGTTCTCCTACAGGAGATCCAGAGCAGTCAGGCTGGTTTTATGGAATTCTCTGATCTTGTGGGGACTTGAGGCCCTGTAGTTGTCTTATTACTGGATTGATTTCTAAAATAATTATCTCAGAGTTACTTTGAATAAGGAGTAGAAAGATGGGTGGTTAAGTAGGTGAATAGGAGGATGGGTGGAGAAAGGAGCTGAAAGTCTGTTCTTTAATGATAATTTAGCAGATATGTATTAGTGAAGACAGTGAGTCAGGCATTGTGTGCTAATTGTTAGGGTACTAAAACAAGTAAGATACTTTCCGTTTTCAGAGGTTCGGGGATAATTTGGAGTTCTTTAGAACAAGATGATTTTACCTGGATTTATCCTATTCTCTCCTTGTTTGGAGATTCTCTTCTTTTCCTACTACTGTAGGGAAATTGATAAAGAGAAATGTTCAGATTATACTGAATAAATGAAGTATAAATATCCCGGGTAACCAGGTGACACGTTAGAGATATGCCACAGAAAGTCTTGGTTAACAAATTTCTCTAGTAACTTTTGTCCTGAAGAGTCACTTATAAGCTCTAATTTTAGTGCTTGGATACTTTTTACTCTGCTCTTAAGTCATAACAAGAAGTTTCAAGTATCCTTATCAGGCAAGACATGGACATTAACTTGAGGCTGAAGTGTTTTTAAGATTTGAATTTTCAGACCACCACAGAGCTTTTGAAAAATCTTGAAAAATACTTTGTGCTATTCTCTACCTTTCACTGGGTCTTAGCCTCCAGGTTAGAAATAGAGCTTACTGGGATAAAATTATTAATATAGGACTAGAAGCTGACTGGTGTGTGCTAACTTAGATTTAGCCTGTCTGAGTTTCTCATTTACTGATTGTCGTCTTACAGGCTAGGTTAATATCTGGTTTCTTGTCTGGTGTATCCAGCTGATAAACATGGGCTGTTTGGTCTTTGATGGTCAGATGTGGCACTGAGACAACACAGCTGGATTTGGCATTTTAAGGCTGCACTTTATTTATTCCTGGCTATTTGAGCTTTTTTGCTCATTAGATTTCTAAAATTGCTATAGCAAGGTTTACAGAGTAGCACAAAAGTAGATATTGATAAGTAATGTTGACAGCACACTTCAGGTTGGATACACTGATGAAAGTAGGTGAGATTAGAAGGCTGGAACTAAACTAGCCCTTTCTGCTCTTCTAGGGTTTTTGTGTCTCATTTCAAGGTTGTGCCTGGTTTACATCCATGACTATAGCAGCTAATCTTGGGATCAAGCTTTACCTTCTCTCTGTCCATTCATCATGTGACCCTAATTCTCCATGGGTTCTGCCTTTCCCTCTTTTATGATTTCATCTGTTGAAGTGTTGCCCAAAGACCTCCTTATACAGCCTAGTGCCAGGCTGGCAATGGTATAAGAAAAAAAATATTTGGTCTTTTCCACTGGTCCTGTCATATAGTTCCTAAGACTCTTGGAATCTCTGAATCTGAGTTTGATCACCAAGAGCCAATGATTTCATCAATGATGCCTACAGAATGAAGCCTCCATAAAAATCTCATGGGTGGGCTCAGTAAAAAAAACCCTTGGGGGACAGTTTTGGAGAGCTTCAGTGCTGGTGACCACATTGGGATGTTGAGAGTGGTATACCTGGAGAGAGCATGGAAGCACTACACTTCTGCCTCCCTGTTCTTGATCTATGCATATTCTCCATTTGGCTGTTTCCAGGTATATCCTTTATATACTGTGTATATATGTGTCAAGTATAATAAGGTAAGTGTTTTCCTGAGTTGTTTGAGCCCTTCTAGCAAGTGATTGAATTAGGGGTGTCTGGGAACCCCTGAACTTTAAGTAGGACATATGTGTGGGAAACCTGGGGACTCTGTACTTGAAATTGGCCTCCAAAATGAAAACAGTCTTATGGGACTGAGCCCTTAAATCCATGGAGTTTGTCACTAACTGGATAG
>NW_011494924.1:984779-1012052 GCF_000754665.1 Bison bison bison | reverse complement strand
ACTGGATAGTGTCAGAACTACATTGATTTGTATGTTATGTAGTTAGTGTCAGAGTTGGAAAATTCGTGTGGAAAAACATCACATATTTGGTGTCAGGAGGAAAAAGCGCTCCTACTAACTGCATCAGAATACTTAGAAACTTATTTAAAATATTCCTGAACCCCATGCCTGCTGAAGATTGTCAGTGAGATATAAGATTCCTTGTTAAGTGTCTTAAAATTTTTCCAGTTTAAATGATACTCTGAACAAATTTGGTTCACCTGTGAGAGAGATTTCTGATCTATAACTTCAGTTTTGAATATGTAATACTTTTTTCCCCCAAAGCCATGTCAGCCTGTATCATTTAAAAATAAAAATAATTCTAGTAGCAAAATGTTGACTCTTATCTCACTTTCTTAGGACCTTAAGATTGAAAGTGATGTTCAGGAACCAGCTGAACCAGAGGAAGATCTTGACATTATGCTTGGCAATAAAAAGAAGAAAAAGAAGGTTGTCAAGTTCCCTGATGAGGATGAAGTACTAGAGAAAGATGAAGGTAATATTGGTGAGCTTAATAGCTCATTTCTAGGTTCACACAAACCTTTGGCCTAGTCTCTTTCATGAATGGGTTCCTTATTTATTTTTTCTTGGCCCCTTATTTCCACTACCAAGTAATGGAAGCTAAAAGGAAACAGAATCTAACTTGATAATGAAAGTTTAAAAGATGTCATGGGGAAGAACTTGACAGTTGTGATTACATTATAACATACTGATTTAGACTATTGGGACAATTACTGTAACTGGATTTAATTTTTTTTTTTTTACTATTTTGTTAAAAGTGCTGTTTATTAGCTTCGAAGTGCTATAACTACTTCAGAGAATTTAGAACAGTCAGCAGATGGGTTTTTATGGATGTGTTTGTTTCTTAAGTGCTTCAAAACAGACATTTTTTCCTCTGATTATCCTAGTGCATTATTTGGTTTGTTAAATTAAGAAACAGTTCAGTGTGTCTATATTGCCACAAATTCCTAATTAGAGAGGTCTTTATTAAGGGTGATTTATGAAAATTGTAACATCTCCCTAAGGAATACGGGGTTATTTGAGAGCCTTGATGCCTTTATGATTGAGACTGTTATGAATGCAGTTGTGGGAGGGAAGACAAATGTCCTAAAGCCTTCAGTTCTCTAGATCTGCTTCTCCCTTCCCCTTTTTGTTCTTGTATCAGGCCCTACCCCTCATTCTTACAGTCTTTGTTGTCTGTAGCTTTAGAAGATGAAGACAGCAAAAAAGATGATGGTATCTCATTCAGTAACCAGACAGGCCCTGCTTGGGCAGGCTCAGAAAGAGACTACACATATGAAGAGGTAAGACAAATTCTGTTGTGAAAGGGGGCTGAACTGTTCACTAGAACTCAAAAGCAGGATAAATGTCCCCTGAATTGAAAGGGCCATTGAAGTACAGGTTGATAATGAAACAGACCCAGAGAGGTCACACAGCCAGTGCACAGCACTGCCTGATGCCCACGTATGGGGCCAGACAGTCATTATAGTATCATCAGAATCCATGAACTTCTAAGATCATCGGAGCCCCCCTGGAGGGGGACAATAGAGAAAGGAAGTGTTAAAAGGGGCCAAGCTAGTCTGGAGTTTGTTTGTTCTGGGTAGTCTGAATTTTACTTTTCCAGGTACCACATATTTTCTCACAGTAACAGTAGAATTAATAGGAGCTTGTTCATTCCTTTAACTTTGACTGTGGAACTGTTCCGCTTTCATAATGGACCAATTGCTGTTCAGGGTTGAGAATTATTTTCAGGGAGCTCCCAGAACATGTGATGAATGTGTACATTTGATAAGAAGTTTGTTCTTAAAGGAAATGGACAAGTTACGCAAGTGGGAACTGTATATTCCTGCTATTAATAAGACTGTACATGAATACCACTTTATCTCTATAGCTACTGAATCGAGTGTTCAACATCATGAGGGAAAAGAATCCAGATATGGTGGCTGGAGAGAAGAGGAAATTTGTCATGAAACCACCACAGGTTGTTCGAGTAGGAACCAAGAAAACTTCTTTTGTCAACTTTACAGACATCTGTAAACTGTAAGTTGGTAAATGTGGAGTCTCCATCCCAAATGCCAGGTTCTCAGTGGAGTGGATGTTAAATATCCTTAATGTGGACGTTATTGCCGGTAGGAGACAGTGCACAGGTCAGGGCTGGGTTGAGTGAGGTCACAGTTCAAGTCCGTCAGTTCTTTCGATTCATAGGTCTTAGGGCTTGATTTATTAGGCATCTAAAAGTAAGGGAAGGCAACTCATGCTGACTTATGAGAGGATTCTAACCAGATGGAGTGAAGAGTCAGGAGACTGAGTGTAGTCCTTAGAAAGAAGCCTGGAAAGCCCAGGGAGATGGAAAAGCTCATCAGGCTGGAGTGGGCCTGCCAAGCAAGTACAAGCAGTAAGCTTTGGGAAGGCAGCTACATTTAATGTTCTGCTTCCTTGGGTATTGCCAAGACACAGGTGATGAGATTTCCACTTCATTAATTACCATCACATTCCATGCCTGTCTTACCCCCATGTCACTATCTGGGCCTGGCTCTTCTCAGACTTCCTCAGCTACACCTTTATGGGCAGGTTCCTTAGGGCAACTGACCTTATCTCCTGTTTGTTCTTTAATTTCATAAGTAATATAGGCTTGTTGTCAGTAAAAGGGAAAGAAAGTGAAGTTGCTCAGTCGTGCCCGACTCTTTGCAACCCCATGGACTGTAGCCCACCAGGTTCCTCCGTCCTTGGGATTTTCCAGGCAAGAGTACTGGAGTGGGGTGCCATTTCCTTCTCCAGGGAATCTTCTTGACCCAGGGATTGAACCTAGGTCTCCCACATTGTAGGCAGACGCTTTACCATCTGAGCCACCAGGGAAGTCAAAATAAAGAAAATGTAATCACTAAAAATTCCCTGACCAGAGTAACCACTTGTTTTCATTGCTTATAGGCATAACTTAAAAAGTTTTAGACTTTTTTTTTTGCTGGTGGTAATAGTATTTCTATCTATAGAAATTAGATAGAAAATGAGAAAATACAGACCTGCTAAAGAAAATGAGAACTCATCTGTTTTAAGTCCATCATTAAGAGATAGGTAATCATACTTTAGTATTTTTATGTTTAGCTACTTTTTTTTCTTAATATTTATTTGGCTACACCGGCTCTTAGTTGCAGCACTTGGGATCTTTAGTTGCAGTGTGTGAACTCTTAGGTGTGGCATGTGGAATCTGCTTCTCTGACTAGGGATTGGATGTGGGCCCCCTGCGTTGTGAGTGCAGAGTCTTAGCCACTGGATCACCAGGGAAGCCCCCTCTTTAAACTTTTAAGCATCTAAATATTTTTTAATAAATTGGTATTATACTGGTTTTTAACATATTTTTCTCAATATATAGTGAACTTTTTACCCATATCATTAAATAATCTTTACAAATGTTTTTAAGAGTTATACAACATATTCTGACAGTTCCTTGGTTGAACGTGGTTGCTCCCAATTTTTCAATATCAGGCAGAGCTTCACGGAACAATCGTGATATGAACAATCCTGATACGTGTATCTTGGCAGAACTCAGAATAGAGCCTTAGGGCAAAAATTCCCAAAGGGGAATTGCCTAGTCAAAAGGAATGGACATTGTTTATAGCAAACATTGGCAAGTTGCTTTCCAGCAAGTTTATACCAGTTTATACTCCCACTAGCAATATAAGTACCTGCCAGTTTTATTATATTTCACTGACCCTTACTCATTACATTTGGAGGAAAAAGCTTTTTAAAATTATAATAGCAGTACCTAGTTATTGGAACAAACCAAACAGTGTCAAGTGAATAGAATTAAAAAGTGTACTGAGTGGCATTACTCTGTATTTGCTTTTTTTTGTTTTATGTGCTTTTTCATTTTATGCTTTTTTTATTATTTAGAGACCTGTATTTTAAAAGCAGGATAAAATGGATGTACCATAATTTAACCACTTTCCAGTTGGTGAATATTTTAGCTGTTTTAAATTTCTGTTGTTGGGCTGCCATGAAATACTTCCCTTTTTAAAAATAAATTCCAAACAGGAAATATATAGGAATTTGCATAACAGACACCCAAGTATTCATTACCTTGATTTGGTGTGTTTTGACCTCTTGATACTTTAACTTCAGATCCTTTTACTCCTTTAAAAAGAGGGCTTTACAATTACAATTTAAGGCCATCTTTATATATCTTTCTGATCTCTTTTACTTTCCTTCCTAGAAAAAGATCTTATCCTTTAAAGTTGGTATTTACCTTTCCTGTCCATGTCTATAGACATTTACCAGTGTGTATATACTTGTAAATAAAATGTAATATTGTTTTATGGGCTTTAAAATGTAAACAAATGGTATCATATATATCTTCATTTCAGAGTTTGACGAACTGTGCTAAAATTCACCTAACAGCTGAGTAATTACAAAACAGTGAAGAGAGTGAGGTTTTTAGAAGTTTTGTTAGATTTCCATGAAAGATATGGTTTATATTATTCCACTTTCTTTTTAGATTACATCGTCAGCCTAAACATCTCCTTGCATTTTTATTGGCTGAATTGGGTACAAGGTAAGAAACTATTCACGTTTGTATACAGTTACTTACAGTGTTAATGGACATTTTATAAGAACTTCTTTTAACTTGAAAAGATGTAATACACTTAGGAAAAAAAACATCCACCTGATTGTCAGAAGAACTTTTAGGGCAATGAAGGAGGGAAACTTGTTCATTTCTACTTGGCTACTTGGGAATAGGAAAACGGTCCACAGTGGCTCATATGTGAACAGGCCTGTTAGGTATACCAAAGTGAGCCGAATGTCCCTTTAAAAATAACTAATGTAATAATGAATATGACTAACATGTTGAGCCTCCATTGTGTGCCAGACTATTTTGGATACCATCTCAATCTTTACAACAGTTCTGTGGACTGTTAGAAAGTAGTGTTACTCCATCTTAACACATTTGGAAACAGGTTTGGTGAAGTGAGGTTGTACATAGGTGATCACATAAAGAAAAAAGAAAAAGTGTTAGTCATTCAGTTATGTCCGACTCTTTGCAACCCACGAAGCCTGCCAGGCTCCTCTGTCCATGGGATTCTCCAGGCAAGAATACTGGAGTAGATTGCCATTTCCTTCTCCAGGGGATCTCCCTGATCCAGGGATCGAACCTGGGTCTCCTGCATTGCAGGCAGATTCTTTACCTTCTGAGCCACTAGGTCACATAGCTAGTTAATTGCAGTCAAGATGTAAACTCAGGTCTGTGTTTCTTGGGAGCTTTTAACTCTTAAAAGCCTTAATCTTGTGCCTTGTTGGTAGTACAGAGGTAATTAAGGTGTTCTCGTCTCTTCCTATCTAGAAACTCATTTTGTTGGAACTGGCTGTATTTGCTGTGGGGTTAAGGGGTAATTTGCTTGACCAGTGGTAGATATGTGGGCTGTGTTGTGGGAGAATTGTATTTTAAATGTAAATTTGTTACAAACTTAAATTACATAAACTGATGGAGCAAAAGGTAGCAGTGTTTTTCCTACTTCTCAGAATAATTACAGTTTTTGTGGAGGTGAGGTAAATTATAACAAGTGGTAACCAGTGAATTTATAGTCAGTGAGCTAAATATTATAGGGCTATCAAGAAAACTGAATATCTTTTGACAGTGAATGAAAAAGATTTTCTGTGTCAAGCACTAGAATCACCGTTGCCTGGAAATTAAGGGTTGCTGTTCATGGAGGATGATAATAAACTCTTACCGTTAGAGGAGAATCATAGGAGAGGTTCTTGGAAAAGTCAATTTAATAGTAAGATAAGGAATAGATTTAATGCCGCTTGGCTGAATTTTTGTTTACTTTCTGATTTGTAATTTCTTTTCACATTTTTGTATGGCTGAAATTCCAAAGCTTCTTAATTTTGATGAAACCCAATTATCAGTGTGTTTATTTGGTCACTTGTGCTTTTCAGTGTCATATTTAAGAAAATATTGACTAACAGATGGTCATGAAGATTTATGTCTGTGTTTTCTTCTAAGATGACTACAATTTTAGCTCTTATGTTTAGGTCAACAGTTTATTTTGCAGCTATTTTTCGGTATGTTAAAAGTTAAAAGTGTCAAAGTTGTTTCTTTTGCGTATAAATAGACAACCTAGTTGATCTTGCACCATTTGTTGAGAAAACTATTCTCTGTTCCAATGAATTACCTTGACACTACTTCAAAAATCAATTGACAATAAAATAAGGGTTTATTTTTGGACTCTTAATTTTTTTCATTGATGTACATGAACACTGTGGCTTTGCAATATATTTCAATCTCAGAAAACATGAGTCCTCCAACTTTCTCCTTCTTTTTCATCATTATTTTGGCTAGTCTCAGTCCTGTGCATTTCCATATAAATTTAATTTTTTTATTTTTACATCAACTTTTTTTTTTAAATGATGTCTAGCCCAGAGCCTTGCTTTCTCAAAAGTATTACTTGTCAACAGCTACTTTAAAAAAATTTTCTCTTTAAGCATCATTGACAATATGAGGCCTGTGATTTCAACTGTACTTTTGAGGGAGGGGTTGAAATTGCTTTATAGATACAACTCACACATTTTAAAATGTATAATCCAGTAGTTTCTAATTTGTTCACATAGTTAACCATCACCACAATTTTAGAACATCTTCATTAACTATATGCAACTGATCAAAAGATTTGGTCTTAGAATTTTTAAGGATATCTATAGCTCTTTTCATAGTTTTTATATTTATAGTGCACCTCACTGCTTTGCATATGGTATGCCGTCAACAAAAGTGTGATTGTCCTTTGTTGCGTGAATGGGTCATCACACAGTTAAGTTTGTTTTTTTTTTCCTCCAATGGCTGGGTCCAGCTCTCTGTGACCCCATATACTGCAGCATGCCAGGCTTCCCTGTCCATCACTATCTCCCAGAACTCAGTGTCCATTGAGTCAGTGATATTATCCAACCAGTCTTATCCTCTGTCACTCCCTTCTCCTCCCCTCACTCTTTCCCAGCATCAGGGTCTTTTCCATTGCGTCAGCTTTGCACATCAGGTAGCCAAAGGATTGGAGCTTTAGCATTAGTCCTTCCAATGAATATTTGGGGTTGATTTCCTTTACGATTGACTGGTGTGATCTCCTTGCAGTCCAAGGGACTCTCAAGAGTCTTCTCCAGCACTACAATTTGAAAGCATCAATTCTTCAGCACTCAGCCTTCTTTATGGTAAAACTGTCACATCCCTAACAAGACTACTGGAAAAACCATAGCTTTTAACTAGACAGACCTTTGTCGGCAAAGTGATGTCTTTGCTTTTTAACATACTATCTAGGGTTGGTCATAGCTTTCCTTCCAACGAGCAAGCATCTTTTAATTTCATGGCTGCGGTTACTCTGCAGTAATTTTGGAGCCCAAAAAGATAAAATCCGTCACTGTTTCCACTTTTCCCCCATCTGTTTGCATGAAGTGATGGGGCCAGAGGCCGTATCATCTTAGGTTTTTTCATGTTGAGTTCCACGCCAGCTTTTTCACTCTGCTTTTTGACCCTCATCAAGAGGCTCTTTAGTTCCTCTTCACTTTCTGCCATAAGGGTGGTGTCATGTGCATATCGGGAGAAGGCAATGGCACCCCACTCCAGTACTTTTGCCTGGAAAATCCCATGGACGGAGGAGCCTGGTAGGCTCCAGTCCATGTGGTCGCTAAGAGTCAGACAGGACTGAGCGACTTCACCTTCACTTTTCACTTTCACGCATTGGAAGAGGAAATGCCAACCCACTCCAGTGTTCTTGCCTGGAGAATCCCAGGGATGGCAGGGCCTGGTGGGCTGCCGTCTATGGGGTCACACAGAGTCAGACACGACTGAAGCAACTTAGTAGCAGCAGCATGTGCATATCAGGCTATTGATATTTCTCCTGGCACTCTTGATTCCAGCTTGTGATTCATCCAGCCCAGCATTTCATATGATGTACTCTGCATGTAAGTTAAATAAGCAGAGTGACAATATATAGCCTTGACAATAGTCCTTTCCCAATTTTCAACCAATCTGGTTTTCGACTTAATTACAAATCATTTGTTGTGGAAGATGTAATTAAAAATTGAATTTAATGTTAGGAAATAAGGGTAAGTCATTAGGCACCAACTACTTAAGTTTTGAGAAACCAGGTAGTATTGCCCCTATAAATTACCTGTGTCATTGAATATATTTTAGTATTTAAAATATTTGAATATTTACTATTATAAAAATAAATATTAATATTTAAAATGTTTGGTATTTGATTCCTTATAGGAAAAAACAATAATATTTTTGTTTTCTTTCATAGTGGTTCTATAGATGGTAATAATCAACTTGTAATTAAAGGAAGATTCCAACAGAAACAGATAGAAAATGTTTTGAGAAGATATATCAGTAAGTGTGTAATTTTTAACACATCACTCTGAAATGTTCGCATTGGGCTGAAATATTCTGGGTGACAGCCATTGGTTTTTAATGAAGCTAGACAGGCTGGCCTTAGAAGATGAGGGAAAATGATAGTGGTGGGGAACTGGGGTGGGAAGTGGTTCTTGGTAGCCAGCTGGGGGTCAGGGAGTGGGATTTGGATTTCCTTGATCAGACCCAGCTGATCAAGGCTGCTGGTTGGTTCTAGGCTGAAGGCCAAGTCAAAGAAACCTATCTGCATTCAGACCTGATCTGACCTAGTTCTCTTACCTTCCTAATCACTTAAAATTGGCAGATCTGTTCCCACCTAAGAAAGCTATTAAGTTCTCTCTTGAGTGGGTTTCCTATAGACAAAGCCAGGAGTAGGCATCTGGCACGTGTCACTGCTTCTTTGTGCATTTGGAGCCTTTTTTCAACCCATGGTTAAGTTTGTGAACTATTACATCAGATAGCTTGTGTTTTCTTACCTCTAGAATAGCTGGGTGTAGCTAAGATAAGCTTTCAGCTTGGGTTCCAGTGTGGGATTGCAAAGTTCAGTAGAAGCATTTTAGAGGAAAGAAAACCTCAGGTAAAAAAAACCTGTGGCTACCAGGTAATTCTGTGTGTTGTTTCTCCTCAGAGGAATACGTCACCTGTCACACGTGCCGATCACCAGACACAATCCTGCAAAAGGACACCCGACTCTATTTCTTACAGTGCGAAACTTGTCATTCTCGATGCTCTGTTGCCAGCATCAAAACTGGCTTCCAGGCTGTCACAGGCAAGCGAGCACAGCTCCGTGCCAAAGCTAACTAATTTGCTAATCACCACTGATTTTGCAAAGTGTGTTGTGGAGATTTGGCTGGACAGGTTTACCATCAGAGTGGATATACCACTGTATTAAAAACAAGATAGAAAAGCTGCCAAGTTCTTTGGCGTGTGGCTGGTTGGTCTGAAATTCTTGCAAGATGCCGTTGCTGAAGCTGTTGACATACTCATTGCCTACTTTAACAACTGTCAGAGAAACAAGATGGGGTAAGGTGGTGCTTTTTTAAAATCGTTCATAGACTTCTGTAAAATGCAAGATAAATTAAAGTTATTATAACAGTGATTCTTTCAATTTGGTTTGTCCTTCAGTTTTCTTTTCTATTAAAAAATTATGCTTAATGAATTCAGCACAACAGTTTGTGCCTGGGCAGCTCTGGTGAGGTCTCTCTATGCTTGTCCTGAGAATCTTAAGCTGGGTAGTCATTTTCCTTCTCAGTTTCTTGGGATGCCTGAAGTAGACATAGCTTCACATGATGGTTGGAACATGAAATCTGGGAGGACAGCCCGTTTTTGGTGTCCAGAAAACAATTATATAGACTTGAATTCTTTTTCATTATGTGGGGATTGTTTCCACTACCTCACAGCTGAGTCCTCCATCTGTTACCATATGAGGAAATACAGGGTGCTAAGTACCTTCCTTAGAATTTTCCTCCTTATTGGCCACTAAGAGAATCTTAGAGATACAGCCTTTGAGTATGTCTTAGAACTTGCTGGCACACCAAGAATAACCCTAGTCGGGCATCTGTTGGTGAGAAAGTGGTGTGGCTTATGCAGTAGAGAGAACTCTTGATAGTCCAAACCATGATGCTAGAGGACACTTTTCTTTTTCCTCAACTTGAGTTCTGGATTTGAAAAATGGCCCACCACAAATGTTTTTTTTCTATTTTCTGTATTAAAGTCGATTTTGAATGTGATCATGAGAAACCAAGAGGTGATTCTGATTGTGTTCCACTTCTGGGGCCTCCTTCTGGTTCTGCCTTCTGTGGTTTTGGCCAAAAAGGTATTTCCCCCCTGAGCACAAGAGAAAAGATCCTCTTAAATACCTGCTGTGATCTGCCTTGCACTTGCTGAGGGTAAGGGCATAATGCTGCCCTTTCCTCTTTCTTGTTGCCAGACTATTCCAGGAGCAGTCACTCAGCCTTGAGTGTCTTGACCATGTTGTGTTTAATCACTGTGACCCAAAGTATAGGCGAAGTGTTGTAAGGTGCCTTGGTCAAGAAGTGGTAGAGGGGGCAGAGCACTCCCTCAACCCAGTAGGTCTTGAGGGGACTACACACTGGCTGAGCTGCCACCACTGCCCTGATGAACTCAACTGCTGTTTATTTCCTCTTCCTTCTTTTGTATCTATATCCACACAATTCCCAATGTCAGCTGTTATTGCGTGAATAAACCAAGGATCAGTGCCTCTCGTGTAATTAGCGCTTTTGTGCCTATGTATGTGTGTTTTGTTCTTTAGTTGGGAGACATGGGATTTTACAGTTTGGTGACAGATTGGCAGTTTTAACCCCAGTTCTTAAGTCCATTCTCCAAAACAGATTCTCCAGACGGATCGAGACTTCAAGATAGTCCTGTTGTACTATTTGGTCAAAATTGGACTGACTGTAGTAGACCCATTCAAAATGACGAGTCACCCTAGGTTAGCATTCCCAGTAGCATCAGCCTCTCTTCTGTCTACTGTACTATCTCAGACCAGCCATAGCTCAGCTGGAAGGAATCTTCTATGGAGGGACAAAGCAAAGGCCATTGAGGGTTTCCGATCAAGAGCAATGTTCTAGTTTTAAGGGAATCAGACCACCATTTCCAAAGTGTCTTCAGAAACTGTTACAGTGTGTTCCTAATTATGCTGGGGGTTGTGGGGGGTGTTTTTTGAGACCAGACCAGATAAACATGTTCCATGACAAAAGTGAAAGTCTTTTGTATGTGGATGTGCATTTTCACAAGCATATAAATATGCAGTTATATCTCTTGAATTCATACCTGCCCACAGCCCCATCTACAGAAAAGTTTAAACTTTCCCTAAGATCTCCTGGCTCTTCACAGGTCCCTGCCCACTTCATGTAAACAACTGTTTTACCCTCAGGTCACCATAAGTGCTGAGAGCAGAGTTTACATGTTCCTTGATATATTCCCATACCTAGAGGAAGCAGGACTTAGCTTGTGGGTAGTAAGTCAGGTTTCTTTAGCTCCCTTCCCCCCAAACATGTTGTAGACTAAGTGTTTAGAAAAAAATGCTGGGCTGGGCAGCCTGGAAGTATGAGGCCCCAGTTCTGACCTGGTCTCTGAAGTGCATATTTGAACAGAACATCAGACTTCACAGTGTGTTTTTAGATGTCAGTCTTTATAGCATGTGGTAGTGTTTATCTAAGATGAATTTATAATTTCAGAGTTTTAATTCCCATAATCCTATCACCATAGAATCTTTTCATATCAAGAACATTTTCCAAGTTAGTACAGTATTTTTAAAAACTGCATTAAGAATCTATTCATGGTATGCCATAGTTTATTTTCAATACCCTAAATGGTAGGTTTTTATAATGCTGAGTACAGGCCTTGAACAATCTGGAGTAGCAGCCTTCTATCATTCATTATATCCTGTATTATCATCTAGAAAATGAGAAAATGCCTACCTCAGAGATGATGAAATATTATATTTAAAGTGCTTAACCCAGGCCTGCCTGCCTTGCACTGTGCACGATCTTCCTTCTATACTCCCCTCAGGCTGAATTACCCTGGTCAGAGGGGAGGAGGCACAATGGCTGATAGTACTTGTGAGCGTATCCCCTTTCCTGAAGAGAGATGCTCTGCCTTTGCCCTGCCAAGTGTGCAAATCCTGAGGACTATAGGTATTACTTACCTATTTTTATGGTGACAGTTGCCTTTGACCTTGTGAAAAACTGCTCTGCTTTGAGACAGGGTAGCTACCTGTCTCCAGGAGCATCACACTCCCCCAAAGGTTTGCAACAACAGAGGCATAGTCCTTCAAGCTTTGTCCCATTAATGGTGGTGCTCTCCAGAGAAGAAAGGACCAAACACTTGCTGGGTCTCCTGTGATTGCTGGGTGTCCTATCCCTGCAAACCTTCCCTGGTAACAGATACTTAAGAACCTTCTAATTACTGCCCCTTGCTTTAAGTGTGGCTTCTGTTTTAAACAGTATTTGAAACCACTGGAGAACCAGCTGTTATAAAGGATAAGTATTAACGGATATTCTTATTGAATGTCACCATTTTAATGGGCACTTTTAAAAATTATATTCATTGTACAGATTTTCATGAACTTTAAAGTGAGCCAGGAACCAAATTAAAGCCAAAATATTACATGAGATATTAGCCGAACCTAATATGCTGGGAAACAACTTCACTATCATTAACTGTTTTGGCCTCAAGAGTTACGACTGCTTCACTTTTCAGTCCCAGCTCATTATGACAGATGTCTCAGATCTGGGCTTTTTTTTTTTTTTCTTCCTCTTCTGCACTATACAGCTTGTGGAATTAGTTTCCCGACCAGAGACTAAACCTAGGTTTTAGCAGTGAAAGTGCCAAGTCCTAACCACTGGATTGCCAGGGAATTCCCTTTGTGTTCTTCCTAAATAATCATTTATGTAATACATAGATAGTACTGCCTAAGTACTATCCCTAATTTGTGTGAGGTCCTGTTCTAGGAACTTCTGAACTGTAGTGTTGAAGACTCGAGAGTCCCTTGGACTGCAAGGAGATCCAATCAGTCCATCCTAAAGATCAGTCCTGGGTGTTTATTGGAAGGATTGATGTTGATGCTGAAGCTCTAATACTTTAGCCACCTTATGTGAAGAACTGACTTACTGGAAAAGACCCTGATGCTGGGAAAGATTGAAGGCAGGAGGAGAAGGGGGCGACAGAGGATGAGATGGTTGGATGGCATCACTGAAACAACGGACATGAATTTAAGCAAATTCAGGAGATAGTGAAGGGTAGGGAAGTCTGGCATGCTGCAGTCCATGGGGTCATAAAAAGTCAGACATGACTGACTGACTGGACTGAACTGAAAGAGCAGACTGATGGAAAGTGAAAGACTAGTTAGGTTATTGTAAAAGTCTTTAAGAGATAAAAGGGGCTTTAACCTACTAAGGGAGTGGGACAAAAAACAAGTTAGAGCTAAGGCATACCTTGGAAAAAAATAACATGATGCTGACATGAGCAACAGGGCAAACACATACACCATTCTCCAAGATGCAGGATTCATGAAAATAAAAGACGCCGTGTGCGTGTCTCAGTCATGTCCAAGTTTGCAACCCCATGGACTATAATAGCCCGCCAGGCTCCTCTGTCCATCGAATTTTCCAAGCAACGATACTGGAGTGGGTTGGTTGCCATTCTCCTACTCCAGGGATCTTCCCAACCCAAGAATGGAAACCTGAGTCTCTTGTGTCTCCTGCATTGGCAGGTGGGTTCTTTACCACTGCACCACCTGGGAAGCCCAAGATGGGGAGGGCAGGGCTCAGCTGAGGTCCTCGTGGACATCCAAGTGCAGCCATCAGCTGGGTCTCTGTATGTCCCCTGGCACTCCTGGGGAAGACTGAGTTAAGAGGTAGAGATGGTGGAGGCATGAATGTAAAGTCTGAAGCCATGGGTTTGGTGAGCCAGGAACTCATACAGAAAAATGATGAACATGCCAACATAAGAGGAAGAGTCAATAAAGGAAATTTGAGTATGTAGAGGAGGAGAGCTGGAAGAGGCTTGTCACATGAATGGAGAGAGGAATTTCAAAGTTCACACTACATCCACCTAAAAAGTGGCTGTGGAGGTTAAGGGTAAAATGTGCCTTTTAGATTAATAACAGACCCTCAGAGTGGTTTACTGTTATATAATAATTATTTATGAAGACTATGGCTACAGGTAGAGGGATTTTGATTTACCCAAAGCCAATTAATGGTCCAAATGGGATTCAAACTCAGAACAGCTGGCTCAGAATCTTTTGCTGTTCTATTTGTATTTTTGTGGTTTCATCAGATGGCCCACTGCATATACAGTGTCCTTATGGGGCTTCCCTGGTAGCTCAGACAGTAAAGAATCTGCCTGCAATGTGGGAGACCTGGGTTGGGAGGATCCCCTGGAAGAGGGCATGGCAACCCACTCTTCTTGCCCGGAGATCCCCACGGACAGAGGAGCCTGGGGGGCTACAGCCTGTGGGGTCGCAAAGAGTCGGACACGACTGAGCGACCAGGCACAGCACATGGGACAAGATATGACCTGGCCCGGGTGAGCTAACACCTGACACTCACAGACCCATGTTTCAATTCCTTGCCCATAAAAAACATGACCAAATTATCATATTACTACTTCCTAATAGTCTTTAAAAACTGCTCCAAATCCTCATAAAGCACTCTAGCAGCTGCTACTGAATGTTTTGAATTGACAAGTGAAATGAAACCTGAGGTAGGTTAAAAACAAATTATGGTCATAAAGAGGAATTTGGGTTTAGCCATACAATCTGTGTTAGCCAATGGAATGTTACAAGCATAACACAAGCAAAGAGCTTGATGAGCACCTACATATCAGTGCTTACCCGTCTTGCTGGCTAGATACTAGGAGTATGTGGCCCCCACTGTGCAACCACTTGATAAGTGTGTGGTTATCTGGGACCAATCAGTTTCCAGTAATCTGCCAGCTCACTTCAGCTACATGAGAGCCCAGATGAGATAGGCAGAACAATCACCCAGCTGGTTCAGAGCCCAAATTGCCAAGCTACAGAATCAAACACAAATTAATGTTCACTAATCACCAACTCTATGGACATGAGTTTGAGTAAACTTCTGGAGTTGGTGATGGACAGGGAGGCCTGGCCTTCTGCGATTCATGGGGTCGCAGAGAGTCAGACACAACTGAGTAACTTGAACTGAACTGAACTGAAAGGTGCTAAATTTCAGAGTGGTTTGTTACACAAATGAAATAAGGCCCACTTACTGTCTAGGCTAACCCCTCACACAGATGAACAAACGGAGACCCGGCAAAGAAAAAGAAATGCTAGGGTCACAAATCTTACTGGCAGCAGTACAGTGGGTAGAGTCTTAGTTCCCAATCCAGGAAACCCACTAGCAGTAGGAATCTACTAGGATCACAACTGATACTTTAAGATCTTGAAAATATCTAGAGAATGTCAGTCCTTTGGGCAGAATCAGGTATCACGTTTCTTCATGATCTTTTGTTTTTCAAAGGTTGAAAAGAAAAATGAAACCTACGGAGCTCTCCTGGTCCCAGACAGGGAAGGACAGGCCTGTGTGCGCAGGGTTTTGTGGATGAGAACCTCCAGAATCCAGGGCCCAAGTCTGGGCGTTCTTAGTGGCTGAAGTAGTTCTGGGGCTTTTCTGGGCTGCCAGGGAAATTAGGGAATCCCATTCCTACTCATGTCCAGGGTATTTCCTGGTCCCAGGGTGATTAAACAGGGCCTCTGGGTAGGGCAGATGCTTCCAACCCTGGCAAGGGTTTTCTCTGCTTTTCTGGTGGCCTCTACACCTGGCATATTAAGCAAGCACATGGCCCCTGCTGTTCTACCTGTCCCCCCAGCTCTGAAAAGTGAGTGCCTCAGTCTAGCATACTGAGTAGGCCCTGTGCAATCTAGAAGTGTTATATACAGTACAATGGACACACGGCACTAAGCTTTGGGGACACAGGAACATGGAGTCAGTCTTCGTGTCATGTTCACCAGGCACCAAAACCCCTTTAGACTCTGCCCAAGTCCCAGTCCAGGGCAGCACTTCCCTGCCTTGAACAGAGGGAGATGTGCAGCGGGCTCAGCAAGAGCTGGGCTTGACCTTCTGGGTGCAAGGACAGACTGCAGGCTCAGGGACCGGAGTACTCTGCCACACCAAGGGCCCTTCAAGGGCAGAGGCGCTCCCTGCGACCCTTCCTCTGGACACCCTCTTCATCTCTCCAGACTGATCAGTTCCTCAGGGTTACTTCTCAGCCCAGGTCTGGATCTCTGACTCACAGCCTCAGCTACTAGCCTCTCTCCTCTTGCTGCCCAAGATCCCTGTGAAAAAACAAGTGTCCTAAACCAGGACACAGAAGAGGAGAAAGTGGTGAACTGTAGAACCATTTTAGAGCTGGGAAAGACCAGACTTACTGAGACTGAGGCCTGAACCTACCACTGCCTGACCAAGAGGATCAAAAATCGTTTGGTACTTCAACCATGAAGGTGCTCTTGTGGGCACTGACATATTTGACCCTCCCCAACAACACTACTGGTCATTTTAATCCCTATTTTAGCCAGGGACACTACCACCCAGGAAGATCAGTATTTGGCACCCTGGACAATGCTCTCTGGCAGGGAGGAGTGAAGGGGAGAACAGAAGGGCACGCAGCAGACCTGATTTCTGGCTGGACAGGAGGCCCAGGGTTCCTTCACAAAAAAACACAACCATCCCATCTCAGAGCAAGTTGGGATCCAATCTCTTTATTGTCAAGGTCCCCTCCCTGTGGGCCCCACCCCCCTCCAAACCTATAGAAAAACCCCAAGCCTGGGAATGTCCTGGGGAGGGGAGGCAGACTGTAGGGAGACTGTGCTCTGCCCTCTGGCCTGGGCAGTACCAACAGGGAGGGTACGTGAGGAAGGGGTGCTGACAACTCCACCTGCAGAGAATGCGCCACTGGCCGATACGCGTGAGGGAGATGGTGCCTGCTGCCAGCTCTCCTCTGGGACCCGCTGGGGGTGCTATCCAGGGGTGGGTGCCCAGCTTGAGGCCTGGTACAGTGTACGCCTTTCTCCTGCTGGTGGCCATCGCTCCTGTCAGACTGAGAGAGACAAGAGAGAACGAAGGCTGAGAGGAAGAGCCCCTTTGTGCTTTAGGTAACAAGGTCTGGGAAGACGAGAGTGCAATGGCACTTGCTGTTTGCAGACACAGGTATGCCTGTGCCCTCGCTCTGGCTTCCTAACCTTCTGGCCATGAAACCTTGGATGACTCTCCTCCTTCTCTAGGCCTCCATGTCCTCACATGAGTCCCCAGCACCTCTCCTTCAAACTGGTTGAACAAGGTACAACTTAGCCTCCCAGGTAAAACAAACCACAAAGACTGCCTAAACTTCAAGGTGTGGTGGAGCACATACGGACTCACAGCGTGAGTGTGTCCTGCATAAGGATACCTCTGTTTTTTGAGACCTTCCTCCACCCAAGTCTGTCATACCCTGGAAAGGGTCCCCAAAGGAATGGGGCAGAGCTGGTGTGGCCTGGCTTCCCTCTAGCGTGGAGCAAAGCAGGGTGGTAAATACCAACCAGAGAGTGGGCTCTGAGGCCACACAGCAATAGGTTAGAATCTAGGCTCCACCAGTGATCACCTTGGGATCTTGTGGGCTATGTGCTTTATCTCCCTGCCCTCTTCAGTGTGTCAGCTTCTACCTCTATTACACTGGCACAGTCACAACCCTGTGGGGCTGGGACACACAGGACATTTCCTCCTGACAGGATCCAACCCCAGCCTCTAAGTCCGGCATAATCATCACCCTCTGAGGACGAGCAGCTCCCTGTCCCTAATGGGCGGAGCTGGGACTGCAGCTGCAGGAGACTGGCCCATTTCCCACACACCAAGCATGGCAGGCTTTCTGCCTCTGCTGAAGGTGCTCCCTTAGATGCTTTGCCCTCAGTCCTCAACAGGCTCGGCTACACATCACCTCTTCCACCGCACCCCTCTTTCACCCCCTGCCTCTCTAGTCCCTGTCATTCTGCTCACACTGGGTGGTAACGGTCTGTTTACCTCCACTAGACTCAGAGCTCCTTACAAGTGGGGACAGGCAATGCGGCTGGGCATGTGCTGAGGGAACTCCTGTTGGGCAGACCTGGCTAGCCCAACCACGATTCCTGCTCCACAACCCACCAAGCCCCACCACAAATGGGCATGGCGGTATGGCGGGAGACCAGAGAGCCTTCATTGATAGACACAGTACTACCCTGCCAGGTCTACTTCATGGCAGGCCCTCTACTTCACCCTTCCCCACCAGGACCCCCATACCTGCTTACTGCAAGGCCCCATCCTCCACGTCTGTGTCCTGGCTGTGCTCCTGAAAGGAGGAGACAACAAGGACCACACATCACTCACGGCAAGTCTGTCCTGCCCTGGGGCCCAGAGCATATGTGGAGGCCACATTCGGAAAGGGGGAGGGGCAGTCAAAGGGAATAACTAGGGGACCAGTTTGAATAAATAAGGCTGCCTTGGGATTCCAACAGGACAGTCTGAAGGCCCCTTAGGAGAGAAGGACCAGTCAAGGAAGTTCTAGGTGTGGCAGGGGACACATTCTCCATAGAAAGATCTTCTCAGACTGGAGCAGACTGAAAGCCTAGTAGACTGCTGAGCTCCCCATCTTAGGAACATCTAAGCCTTCATTAGGACCTTTATGGAGACTATGCTTCAAAAGAGTAAAATGGGATCTCTGGCTAGGTTCAAATAAGAAGAGACAGGCTGGGCACGAAGACCTTTCTCTCCACTGTTATGGCCACAAACCCATCTATCCTCATACCAGGACCCAGCCACATGAAGACCCACTGATGTCCAGGCTCCAATCTTGGCTCCACCCTCATTATCCACAAAGCCCTGGGACAAGCTACTTGTCAGCTTCTTCATGGGGTAAATGTAACAAGAGTAATACTTTGAACAGTTCAGGGCTACTGTTAAGGTCAAATGGAGTTAAACACTGTGAGCTACAGGGCCTGGTGCTCACTGAGTATGAGGTAGATGAGTAGCAGGCACACCTTGCCTTCAGAATCTGGTCGACCTTTCCACTTAAGATGAGCTCCTTGCCTCAATCTGAAGAATTCCAATACCAAACAGGAAGCTTGCTCGCCCCGTCTTGAGACAGCCTGTGTCAAGCTCAGGCAACAATGGCTTTTAGAAAATCCTCAGGTGGAGCAGACCCCTGCACTGCTTGTGGCTTCCCCAGGCAATCCCCCTTCTCCTGTTCCCTGGAATTCTCCAGACCATGAGCCCTTGACTCTTCCCTTCTCCAACTCACATGGAAGATGGAGTCTAGAATGGGCCTCGGGATAGAGAGAGGTCCGCCACAGTCCTCTGTGGGGTTTCTCACTGACAGCTGAAAGAGCTAAGTACTCTCTGTTCATTTCCCCCTCTTTCTCACAGGATTAGAACCCCTGGCAAGGAAGGAGGGAGCTCACAGGGCAGCCAAGCAGTCAAGAGGTGCCCCCCCACTCCCTGCAGCCCTCCTGCAACCAGAGGTACACAAACCAGCCCCAGCCGCCCCCCGAGGCAGGCCCTCACCAGCTCTTCCTCGCTGTGCGTTAGCAGCCCCTCCTCATCGCCATCGTCTCGAGCCTGTGCTTCTCCCTGGGGCGTGCCTGCCTCAGAAGCTGTGTCTTCCGGGGGGGCCGGCGGCCGGCTGCTGCCACCAGTACCACTGCTGCCACTGCCACCACCGCTGCCGCTGCCACTGCTACTCTCGCCCTTTTTTTTGCCATCTTCAGGGGAAGGGATGAGGAAGGGAGAATAAAACTCAACCGGGGGCACCTGCCCAGGGTAGCACCTTGGTAGAACCAAGGCCTCAGCAAGGTGGGTCCAGGTGGGATCAGAGGCCACAGCCCCTTATCTGCCCCGTGCACCATCCTCCCCATCCTGCCCTGTGCCCCTGCTCACTGATCTGGGCAAGGACCCTTGGAAGCTGACCTGGATTGGCCTTTTGCTCCTCGGCAATCTGCTCCAAGCGCCCCAGCAGGGCATCAATGTTGGACTTGATCTGGGTCAGCTCTGTCTTGATGGTCTGCAGCTCACTGCTCTTTACTGAGAGTGGAGGAAGTACAGGGATGTCAACTGAGGGCAGGGAGCTTGACGCTAACACTAGACCTTAGCCCCATTCTGTCAAGCAGGAAGATAGGCCAATGGCAGAAATGGTCCTAATCCATGGTCTTTTTCTGGCCAGGGAGAGGCCAGAGCTGCCTGTGGCACCCCCTGAGACTTTCTGAAGGCCATTCCTACAGTGACCGGCCTGGATTTCCTCCCCACCCCCATGAAAGGGACAGGGATGGATAAAATGGAGGTGTGTGGTGTGTACCTCTGTGTGCACCTGAGCAAGAGTGTTTCTCTGCTTATATTATAGGATGGTATCTGTCTTTCAAGGTGTATAAATGTGAGTGCTTTACAATCAGATTTCCTGAGTGCCTGACCACATGTGCACATGTCCTGACTAAAAGATGACACCATTTCCTCACTGAACTCCAAGTCACAGCACTGGACACAGCCCCACCTCCACAAATGTCAGTCTTTTCCTCTTAGAAATGCATGAAAATACTCACTTGGTTGTATTAGAGCAGCAGAACTGTGCGAGATTTGTTCCTTTATCTATTTTCCAATGTAAAAAAATGCGATTCTATTATTTTTCTAATGACAAAATGAAAATTATCTAGGAAGAAGATAGAGTCACTCACACTTGATCTTGGCCGTGCCGGTGGTGATGGCTGTGGAGCGGGCAAAGAGCTTGACAGGTATGGTGGTTTTGACACGTCGGACCAAGGGGACGGTGACCCGGGGTCGCTTCACAGGAACTGCTCTGGGCACCGGCACTGGTGACAGGCGGCCCCGATAGTCGAAGAGCCTGTGAGAGCAAATGGGCCAGAGGCTGCAGCATGGCCTGTGGCCAGCAGGGGGCACTGTGGCCTTAGACCAACACATGTAGGGCTGGTGAAGGGCTGGGCAGCCTGCACTGCATACCTTTGCCTGCTCCCAGTTAAGTCCTGAGGGTGAAGAGAAAGGCCTTTCTGGACCTCAACAGCTACTGGAATCCTTACGACATCCACCTTTCCTACCATCCAGGCTGAGTAAGGATAGGGGAGGTGACAGGGGTTTACAGCCCCATTCAACAGAGGAACGAACTGAGAACTGCCCCCAGACAGACTTCCTAGATCACCCTAAGGCCTGCTCTACTACTTGACTTGCCTTCTGCCCAGTCAGCTGCACCCTAAGCTCTGGTCACAGTTTGCAAATCTCCTAAAGCAGTACAAATGCCCAGCTGGACAGAGGTGTAGGAGTGGGAGTCAATTCCTCAGCCTGCCTGAGCCTCAGTTCTCCTACATGCCTAGTGAGGATGACCACCCCAAATTCTGTCCTCCCACATCCCCACAAGACTGCCGTGAGGATAGAACATGAGAGAACTTAGAATAAAACACACATGTTAGAAAGTGTGATAGGTGAAAGGCTATCGAGTTGACCCTCAACTTGATGGGTCTATGACCTCAGAGGCATGAGGCTGGACTCCAAGCCCCTTTCCTCATTCTGGGCTTCAAATCACCATATCCTTCTCACTCCACTTAGGAGATGGAGGGGCTGGAGGCCCAAGGGAGTATCAAGGTTGAGCAGCTCAGTCAGACCCTCTGTCCCAGACAGTATGCCGCCCCCCCGGACGCCATCACCCAGCCCTTTCCAGGAGGAGCCCTTTCCAGCCTCAGAAGCTCCGTAGGCTGAGTAGGGGTTTGTCCCACCACTGGGGCTCCTACCACCTCCCTGCAGGATCACTGTCCTGATGACAGCCAGGAAACCTGCCGACAGGACGCAATGCAATGACCCATGCCTGGGTAACTCCTTTGTTTAGGGAGCTCCTGCCCTGGGGTGATGATGGCTGGAGATGGAGAGTCTCTGGGAATGGATCCAGTCCCGGACCCTGCATTTCTGCCCCTAAGGGGAGGGGGCGGCTCTGGCCTTGGTCAGAATCTCTGAACCACAGAATCCCAGAGCTGGAAGAGCCCTGAGGGATCACTTGATGCAAGCCCATTTCAGACTGGGAGGGGATGTGCCCAAAGTCATGTAATTCATTCAGTGGCAGAGCTGAGATTAGCACCCAGGTCTTCTGACTCCCAGGCAAGAGCACTTTCTACCACACTGCACTGTCTCCTGAATCCTCTCACAGGTGAGAAACCTGAGGATCAGAGAGGTTCTGTTCTTCCTGGACAGCCTGGGGAAGGCTGAGAGGGTGGGAGGGAGACAGAGAAGTGGAAGGAGAAGTTTGGGCCAGCCCCCACCATGATTTCCACAAGAATGTCGCTGGTGCCATGGAGGTTGGGGTCTGGGTGGGTTTGGGGGTAGGTCTAGCCTACCAGGCACTAATTCAGAATTCCCAAGGAGGGCTGGCCTCCTGGGTATAAATACAAGGCTAAGTGGCTCAGGCTGAGTTCTGAGGTACCTTCAGCTGGCTGGGCACTCAGGGAGTTAATAAGGAAACTGCACAGCAGTGTGAGGGCTCAAATTCCCTGCACCTGGTTCTGTACTCCCACTTGCTACATTTATATGTCCCTTGGCTGTCCAGTCCCATCAAGTCTCACCCCAGGATCAGGAGGAGGAGGGGCAGTCAGAGGGCTAGGAGACAGCATGGGCCGGGGAGACCTCTGGCCTGGGCACCTACACAACTGGACCCTAGTCCCAGCTCTGCCACCAATTTGTGGAGCAGCCCTGTGAAGATGACTATCCACAACTCTGGGCCTCAGTTCCCACTTGGAGGACTGAGTGGGCTGCACCAGCAATCTCTCAGAACCCTTCCAGCTTGGCTGCTTCATGCCTGGGCACGCCCCTCCCCCGCTCACCTGTCGTAGAAGTCGTCCCGGTAGTAATCATAGTCAAAGCTGTAGCCACTGGGGAGACAAAGGGGAGAGGGCCGGGGCTTAGAGATGGCCACTCAGCCCACTCTCCACAGGCCCTCATCTCCAAACACCTCCCCAAATTCTAGGCTTGGCATCCCATTACCACCAAATCTCCCTCTGTGGAAAGAGGGACCATCCCACCTAGACAGAGACAGACAAACAAGACAGAGCGCCCCACCTGTATATGGCAGATGCTGCTCTCTTTAGCCCCTTGGGTCTGTTGGGCTTCGGTTCTCCAGCCATGTTGATGTCTGTATGGAGGGAAGAGGCAGAGTCAGATGCTGATATATTGTCAGTGCCCATACACCGATCACCCCCATGGACATGTACAGCAATGTAAGTGGTTTACACAAGATGCACATGGATTGTACTCCCTAACATGGACAACAGAGGTCTTCACAAATAGACTCATACATATGTTCATATGTATGAACTTATAACATGTTCATATACATTCAGACACATGCAGGCTTACAATCATACATGTACACA
This sequence comes from Bison bison bison, assembly GCF_000754665.1. Lineage (NCBI taxonomy): Eukaryota > Metazoa > Chordata > Mammalia > Artiodactyla > Bovidae > Bison > Bison bison. Next base: position 988,713 of record NW_011494924.1, on the reverse strand, counting down.
CACAATGTACATCAATTTATATGCATTCCCAAGCTCTCTCACATAAGCACAGACATCAAACACACACCCTCACACATATGTTCACGTATCCAGGAAATAAGATCACACACTCAACTTCACTCACACTTGGCTCCAGCATCCCATATGTAACTGCCCATATGCAAATAAGCCGGTGCACATTCACACCAACCTTTCACTGAACATCTTTATGCCTAGAGTTCAACAAATCTCAGGAACTCAATAAACACTTGGTAAATGAATATATGTACATCTGAACCACACCAAAGAAGAACCACACCAAAGAGGTCACAGGGTAACTGCAAGTAATGTTTGCTCTAAAACAGTATCATATTATGTGCAGTCTGATCCAGACATGGACCATGGCTGTCTTTATTGGAATCAGCCATTTTTAAAAATGAGTTAAACCTCACTGAGCACTAAGGGTGGCATGCAATATTGAATAATTACAAGACTCCACACTGAAGTACATTCTGATACTTGAAAAAAGCTGGCTGGGCTCTACATATATACCCAGAAAGTAAGGAGTGTGTCCACATATGTTCTCCACGTGACTAGTTGCATCCACATACCACATATTCAGCAATACACATATACATATCCCTTCTCAAACATACACAAATACACAGAAGTAAGTGAACATATACAAACGCTATACATGCTTCCAATGTGGCCACATCACACGCTTGTAACACCAAGACCAAGCTTCACCTTATGCTGCCCTCCTCCTGGCTCTCAGAACAGGTTCTAACCCGAGCCAAAAGCAGCCCAGTGTAAGAGGCTGTGCTAGTCCACTCTCCCCTTTCTCTGGGGATCTGCATTTTTTAAGTGGAACCCTTTCACTGTGAAAACAGGGACAGAAGTGTTCGCCTGAAACTTCTCAAATTCTCCATACAGGCACTGCCATAACTTAAATATAATTAATTTATTAACTATTTAAGTTAAAACATCTCAGACAGGGGTAGTGGGTTATGGGGGACAAGACAAAAAACAGGATAAGAGGGGAGCTAAAGAACGCGGGTCAGCACCTGCCCAGGAGAAATCCCGGGGCAGGGCCATGAAGAGATGCTTACCCAGGGTCTGGCCGGCCAGCACTCGCCCATTCTCTCCCACTACAGCTGCCCGGGCATGGCGCTCATTGGCATATTGGACAAAGGCATAGCCCTTGTGCACAGAACAGCCGGCCACACGGCCATACTTGGAGAAGATGGTCTCCACGTCTGACTTCTTCACCACAGCTGTGTTGAGGTTTCCAATGAAAACCCGAGAGTTGATGGATTTGGGGTCATTCTTATTGGTTACGTTGCTCGTCTGGATCTTCAAGGACATGTTGGCCACCTGAAGAAAGAAAGCCACTGTGAGTCTAGGATCTGAATTGGGTTCATGGGCTGCTCATGACCCACAACCTGGCTACACTGGATGACTTTGTTCCTTCCTACGCACATGCCCCATCACATCCAACCTCCCCATCTGTGCTTGTTTCACTGGCTGGTGACCTCATACAGGTGCTTTACCTATGTTCTATTATATGGTGCTGATGTGATGAGCAGAACCAGGACATTTTACATGGGAGGAAATGCAGTCAGAGGTCACAATGCCAGTGAATAACAGGACAGGAGTTTGAACCCTGACTGCTTGACTCAATTCTTCTTTTGAAATTAAGGTTACACACTGGTTTATAACATTACAAAAATGTCATATTGACTTCAATTCTTTCAAACCCACTCCTTCTTTAAGGCTAATTTTGAATGTTGCCCCTTGCAGGATCTAAATTTGAAGATCTCCCACAGTTTTTCTTCTGTTCCTTCAATGTAGAACCACACCAAAGAGGTCACAGGGTAATTGCAAGTAATGTTTGCTCTAAACAGTATCATATTACGTGCAGTCTGATCCAGACATGGACCATGGCTGTCTTTATTGGAAACAGCCATTTTTAAAAAGTGAGTTAAACCTTACTGAGCACTAAGGGTGGCATGCAATATTGAATAATTACAAGACTCCGTATGTGATATCATTATCATTCATATTTTACAAAAACAGACTCCAGCAAGTTCATTAACCTGCCAGGAATAGGCATTCAAACCTAGGTCACTGGTCCATAAAGCCCATCTGTATCAAATTTATCACTCTCCTTCCCAGTGTTAAATCCAAGTTAAATACAGTTGAACCAATTATGGGTTTCAACTGAATGGGTCCATTTTTATGTAAATGTTTTTTAATAGTAAATATTACAGTACTGCCTATGGCCCATGGTTCCCGTGGTTGGTTGAATCCACAGGTGTGGAAGAACTGGATATGGAGGAGGCAGACTGTAAATTATACACAAATTAAACCCTGTACTGTTTAAGGGTTGACTGTACTACAGTAAGTCAGCACATTTATCTGAGAATTGTTTTTAACAAATTAATTTTTAGAGTTATCCATTTTACACTTACTATTCAGATTCTGTTCTCGTTGCTTACAGATGATACTTTCTCTGCCCTTTGCTCTCTACACTCAGGCAATGTTTTTTATCCCAAAGGGTTGTACAAATCTCTCCTACTCCCCTTTCTGGACAGGTTAGAATCTAGGCACAGGCTCCAAAGGGAAAAGGAGGTTCAGTTCCAGTAGGAAAGGCCTTGGCATTTATATTCCTGGCCCAGTGTTCTGCTTACTGGCATGGGTTGGTGCAACTCCCTTTTGGAACACTCCTATCTTGAATTTGACCCTAAAACTATTGGATAAAGCGCTTAGCCCCAGTAGCTGTTACCCAAGCTGGTGGGGGATCTTCTGTCCTTTCTCTTCTCTGTGCCAAGGATCAGACCAATGAAACTGTGAACACTGGTCAGGTATTTAGCAAATTTTCCGGCGGGCTATGAAGGGGATTCCTTGGCACATTTTTCCCACTGCTTTTTCCTCCTGCCCTTCAGCTCTCTCCCGGGACTCAAGCCCAGCCAAAGCTAATGAAACTCAGGCTCTGGTGTCTCATTGCAAAAATTCATTGAGAGACAAAGCGGTAAGAGGTGGATTTGTTAGGATCCAGAGAAAAGCCACTCTTCAGGGTGTGAACCATTGCCGAGGGCAAGGGCTGGGGCCATGGTATTAGGCCTGGCTAGCAATGGCAACCCACTTCAGTACTCTTGCCTGGAAAATCCCATGGACGGAGGAGCCTGGTAGGCTGCAGTCCATGGGGTCGCTAAGAGTCAGACACAACTGAGCGACTTCACTTTCACTTTTCACTTTCATGCACTGGAGAAGGAAATGGCAACCCACTCCAGTGTTCTTCCCTGGAGAATCCCAGGGACAGGCGAGCCTGGTGGGCTGCCGTCTCTGGGGTCGCACAGAGTCGGACACGACTGAAGTGACTTAGCAGTAGCAGTAGCTAAAGAACCACCAACCAGTATGCATAAATCAGCTTAAACTAACCATAAACACCTGCCTATTTACTTAATATTTGGGGGGAACAGGGAACTTCTTTTTAGTGAATTAGAGAGGAGCTGAGTATAAGCTGGGAGATCTGTATCTTTTGTCCCACTAGGGTAAAAAGGCCCTTTCTCCTCAATCCTCCCAGCTTAAAAGTTGGCACTTTCTGACCAGCAGATGGCACTGTTTGCAAGGAAACTGCAAGCTGGGCTTCAGAGATTCTGGAGAAGAACCTGCTCCTATAGTAGTTCTTAACAGTAGCAAGGATATGCTGGGATCAAGTGTGCATCATCACAGGGAAAGATGAGGGGCTGAGAGGGCACTGCTACTGATGAAGAGCCTGGTGCCAGCTTTGGAACTAGCCTGGAAGGACAGACTCTCTTGTTACTCAGTTTGCCTTTGCATCCAGTCATCAATATTTATCAACCTAACCAGTGAGGGACACATAAAGAGATTACCCACGAAAACACTTAACATACTGTTTCTATGAAGAAGGAAATGCTCAATGTATGTG
>NW_011494924.1:971381-984679 GCF_000754665.1 Bison bison bison | reverse complement strand
ATGTGGGTTCCACCTCACAGTTCTCTGACAATCCCTCTCCTACCTGGATGACAAGCCAGGTTCAAGGTTCAAAGGTTAACTCCTTGCGCATCCATGAGAATATAAGAAATTTGTGGGGCTCCTCCATGAGCATCAGATAACTCTCCCCGTTGGTTCAGCTCAAAGTCATGAAGTTTTGGTCCAGGGAGATGCCACCTGCTTTTGGCTGGAGGGAGCCAACCAGGTCAGGTGTGTGAACCAAGATAGAAAGAAGAGAAGCGGGGATGACAGTTCAGAGGTTTACTGGTGACTGCTGCTGCTGCCAGTTACCTGGCAGTGACATGACCATCACTGGATCCCCTCGGACTTCTCCCTGTTCAGCAGTGTTAATGACCTCTACCGCTACTGAACAGCAAACACTGTTGTGCACCTGTGCTTGGTGCTATAGCAGGATCAGCATTCATCCCTTGGCTGGTGAGCCAAGACCTCTGGGTTTGGCTCTACCCGGTCTTTGCTCTCACCACCTAGGGTTTGGGACAATGTATACAGAAGGACTTTACAAACTCTGAAGCTCTTTATATGAAAAATTTACTCTGACTAGTTGGAACATCTCTGTTCTACTAACACAGCCATTTGGGGGCCCATCCTAGATGAGAGTCAAGGTCAGACTGGAACACATTCTGTACAATGCCAAGGAGAAGAGGTCAGAAGCAGTATCAAATGGGGGTCAGTTTTCTGATCCACACAGAAGAGACTTAGGAAATGTACATATGTGGCTGCTCTGCAAAGTCAAGGAGAAATGTCTGCCTGAAGCACGTTCCAGGCTGTATTCCCAATCTGCTTTCAAGGTCTGCACACTCTTCAGAGGGCAGGCTGTGCTGCTGTTGTGCATAATCTCAAGAGGCAGGTACCTTTGGGGGTTCAGAGGAATGGAGCTGGGGGTGCAAAATGAAAAGGAAGTGTGCTGAGACTAGCTCTCCTGGAACTGCTAGGTTCAGGTACAAAATCCCAAATTCAGATATGGTCTTCCAGGGTGTTATGAACATAGCAATTTGTTAACCTCATTTATAAGTTATAACCTTTAAATGTTTAGACACATGGTAAGTGGATCTCCATCTGTACTCCTGTTCTACCTTTCAAATGAGAGAGGCAAGCCTGACAAAGTTGCACAGTAAATGCTCAATGAATGTTAGGAGGAAGCAGTGAGGATGATATCCCAGAAGGTGGTGAGAAGGGCTCGCGGTGGCCCTTAAACAGGGGCAAAGACGAGGGGGAGACTACATGAGGCTGAGGTTCTCAGGCACCTTTTTCTAGCCTAGGACACAAACACCCTGGTCCACACACCAATATCCCCAACTCAATCCTCTCCACACAATTCTATCTTGGCTCTTCCAGGCTTCCCACTAGGTTAAGAGTGGGAGCCCTAGAAAATACCGACATCCTATTCAGCAGAAGCTGCTTGACTTGATAAGCTATTTCACCCCCTGGGCCAAGCTCTGCTTCACAGATTAGCTGTGTAATTGAAAGCAAGGTGTCTGCAGCCCCAGAGGCTCCATGCTTAGCGATGAGCTAAGGAGAGGTGGGGAGAGGGATTGTTCTTGGAGGTGGGCGGGGGTGGGGATGGATTCAAGAACCCACCTTGTTCCCAGAGACTTCTGCAATGTCAGATTAGCAGGGACTTTAGTGAGCATGGAGCATATGCCCTTATTCTGAGGAAGAGAGGGGAATGGACTTGACCAGGATGCCATAGCCAGTGAGCAGCAGGGCCAAGAACCCCATGGGTCCCTCTGACTCTAAGTCTTGGGTTCTCATATTTCATTGTTCCTTCTGGGCTGCTGAGAGACAAGCCCCCAGGATAGTGAGGAGCTTGGAAGAGACAATATAGAAATGCTATGTTTGAGAAAACTGCAGACTGGCTCCCAAATAAACATCTTCACCTTTACCTGCTGAAACAACTGCTGCAAAAAAGCTGGGCCCTTAAGCTAATTAAAACCCACCAGGAACACAGGCTTTGAAATGCAATTTACAGCTCAAAGGGACGGGCTCACTCCTCTAGGCTAATAAGAACAGAGGAAATTTGGCAAAAAAATCGTTTTTCCCAGATGAAACATTTCAGATGGAAGCTGTATTGTGGAAGAGTCAAGCCTAAAGGTGGTAAAGTGCCAGAGCTTTCCAAAGGCAGAAAAGCCCTAAAAAGTACCTGCACCCCTGAACTCTGGATAACTGAGCCACCCAGAGGGGCATCACATTAAGAATAGCCTCTAATTACTGACTGCAAGCTGTCAAGAGACTTTACATCTCTCACCTTACTTAACTCTTACAACAGCCCTATGAGGAGGTCATTTAGATAAGGAAAGGAAGCTCAGAGAGACAAAGTAACTGGTTAACAGAACAAAACCAGACCGGCACCCAGATCTGACTTCAAAAAACCTGTGCACAGAGATGTCTTGGGTACTGATTCCCATGGTGAGAATGTCACCCTGAGCCAGTCACACTCTCTCCTTGGTCCTTACCCCTTTCCCTTTTCTACTACAATGCCTCCCATCTGCATAGGATTTTAGTGAAGAAAGCTAGTTTCTATTCTTGGTCCTGACACTGTTAGTCCTACTTTATAGATGGAAAAGCTGAGGATCACCAAAGATACATGACTTACTTAAGGTCCCCCTGTTGGTGAAGGGAGTAGCTCCAGACTTGAATCCAGGCTTCCTGTGACACTCTACCTGCCACTGTCTCTACTGGCCTAAGCACTCTCTGGCTTTGCCTTACTGGGCCTCTCAATGCTGCCTATCAGGCCCTAGCCTTCAGCCAGACCTCTAAGACACACAACCATAGGAACAGTCCCTTCCCCAACTCTATAAATCCTCCTCAGCACTGGATCTCCGCTGCTCGTGGTCCTTACCTCCGCCACCGCTCACCCCCACCCACCCAGTGCTACTTACAGCCTCTGTCTGGACCAGTTCTGCTGGACAGCTCCAGCCTTATTCCCAAGCCTGGAAATGAGTGGTCACACCAGCCTGTGGCCAAACCTCTGCCCTTAGAGAAACCTGGAGACATCTGGGTGACTCTGAAGGAAAGCAGCTATCAGTGATGGGGAGACTGTTTCTGGAGAAAGCCAAGCAATTGTACTGATCAGTACCCAGGACCTCCTTGGTCCAGTGCCTCCTTGGTTACCAGGCAGCTAGGGATGACAGAACATCTATTAATCTCATTAAACTCACCAGGCCTCAGCTCATTATCACTGCCCAAATGATCATTACTGGCCAGACAGGACTAATTTTCCAAGGAGTGCTCTTTAGTTCCTGACCATTCCCACTCCCACGAGAAACCCTAGCTCCCATCAAGCTGAACACTGAGGGCTCCTGGGATGGGAGGAGTGTAAGGGGTCTACAGGTTACATGTCCACGAGGCTTGGCTCTGCTGCTCAGTCATGTAACCTGCAACAAGTCATGAGATTTCTCGGAGCCTTGTCATCCTTATTCTAAAAACAGAAATAATCTTTTTCCTGATTACCTTTCAACTTCAATATGATGTGAAAGTTCTCTATTGCCTCTGTAACATACTGTAGACAAATAGAGGATTACACTTATTTCTATCATTACCAAACTCCTAACCCCTTCACTAGGTGCTGGGAGACAGTGCCCACGGGCCTTGTCCTCTACTTGCTTTTTAAGAAAACTTCTCTCTAGGTACCTGTTCCTTGGCCATTTCCTAAAACAAAACACTGCACATGAAATAGTAGAAACAGCACAGGCTCTGCAATCAGAGAGGACTGAGCTCCAATTGTAGCCTTACCACTTACAAGATATAAACTTAGTGATGTCCTTTATCCTCCCTGGGCCTCAGATTCCTCAACTGCAAAATGGGAATTGTACCAATCTCCCAGGATTAGACCAATATGTGGCAAGTGCCCAGTATAACGGCTGTGACCAGGAGATATTTACATAAGAAATTCAAATGCCCAATGTCCTGTGCAGAGATGCATTAGCCTGGCAGTCTGGATCCTCCACATTCCAGCTCTAAAGCCTGATACCCACGTTGTCTCCCAATGCTCCAACTCTTAACATGCCCGAGAATAAGATAGTCAGAGGTAAAGGCCATGCTCGCTCCCCTGTCCTAGTATCTTGGACCAAATCTGAAACTTTGTAAGAGTGCCCCCTTCCCTATGACTGTATGGGCCTGGGAGAGGAAAGAACACTGGTGGAAGGAGTTCCAGGCCTTGCTGAACCACTGACTCACCTCTGAGTCCCACCATGAGGTCTCTAGTCTTACACTCTGTATGAGCATCTCTTAGGCAGTGAAGGGAGACCCCAAAGCAGAAACAGAAGGTAGAGCTGGGGCTTCAGCCATCTCTCCCCACAGTGTGGTCTGAGTATAAACACTCCCCCTATCTTGTACTCCCACCCCTGCCTACGGCCTTAGGATGAGGTTTGGCGTTTGTGACAAGCAGCTCTTACTTAGAGCTATGGAGAGAAAGGCAACAAACAGTAGGGAGGCACAAACTTGGCCCCCCAATCCCGAGTTAAGAGTTGGGAAGCTACAAATGATTGTCAACTTCTTTATTTTTGCCAAAGAGGTCATTCTCTCTATCCCACAATAGGAAGACTGGCCCTGCCTTTGCGGCTGATGTGCCATATGACTGTGAGTTTGGGAGCATGTGACCACAAAGGGCCCTTCCATGGTTTATCATTACCAATATTTGCTGAGCACCTACCACATGCCAGGTATTGTACTCCGTCTTCTGCTGAGGTAGGTGGTGGCTTATATTGTGTCCATTTCACAAATGAGTAAGGGCTGGAGCTCAGCCCTATACAAGCTAGGAAATGGCAGAGCTGAGACCAGTCTGTATGAGATGAGAGCTAATGCTCTCAACCTTGGCCCAGAATGGCTTTCTGTAAGCGTGTACTGTACCTGCCAAGACATCAGTTTCTAACACCTTCTGATCCTTTGGGGAGAAACTCATGAAGCCTTGTTGAGGGCATACTCTCAAGTCCAAGAGCCAATAAGCACTCACTGCGAGCCTGGGGGATGGATTCCTCTCCCTCCTCACACCTTAAGGGGCCGACTCCTCACAGTGATAATGTGGCAAGATTAGTCACTGCTTGCTGTTGGTTGATTATAGCTATTCTTTTCTGTAAATGAAGTTTAAAAGTCATCAAAGGGTTTGTCAGCTGTGACTTATGAGCCTCTTTCCTGCAGGGAAGTCAGGCAGTGACAAATGCCCCTCTCATTCTGCCATCCATTACAAGGCGGAAGGTGCCATGTTCCAATTACTGGACACCCCGACGAAGTCCATGGAAAACCCTGCTCCAGGCTGCAGCCATTACTCAGACCTGGCAGGACTGCCAGCAGAGCTGCCCTAGGCCCAGACTTCACAGGCTAAGAATGGAGGAAGAGCAGGTTCCTGACTTTGTGAGTCAGCCCCTCTACTTCATACTTGTGTTACCCCTGGTGGGTTTATCCTAGACACATTTCAAAAAATCATGTGGGCTGTCTCAAAGTACCCAGAATCAAGACTGCCTGAGACAGAGAGATATGAGGAAATAAGGTCATGCTGCTGGTGGAGTAGGTAGGAAATATGATGCTCAAGTGGAAGGGGATAAAACAGTTCTGATGTTCCGAGTAGAGACTAAAAAAACCTTAGAGATCATCTAATACAATCAATTGCCTCAGTACTCAATACCCATTCTATGCTAAGTTCTGTTCAGCTAAATGCTGGGGAGCCAAAAATGAATAAAACATAGTCCCTACCACTGAGGGCTCAGTTCAGTTCAGTTCAGTTGCTCAGTCGTGTCCAAATCTTTGCAACCCCATGAATTGCAGCATGCCAGGCCTCCCTGTCCATCACCAACTCCGAGAGTCCACCCAAACCCATGTCCATCGAGTCGGTGATGCCATCCAACCATCTCATCCTCTGTTGTCCCCTTCTCTTCCTGCCCTCAATCTTTCCCAGCATCAGGGTCTTTTCAAATGATCTCCTTTAGGATGGACATGTTGGATCTCCCTGCAGTCCAAGGGACTCTTGAGAGTCTTCTCCAACACCACAGTTCAAAAGCATCAATTCTTTGGCGCTCAGCTTTCTTTATAGTCCAACTCTCACATCCATACAGGACCACTGGAAAAACCATAGTCTTGACTAGATGGACCTTTGCTGGCTAAGTAATGTCTCTGCTTTTTAATATGCTGTCTAGGTTGGTCATAACTTTCCTTCCAAGGAGTAAGTGTCTTTTAGCTTCATGGCTGCAATCACCATCTGCAGTGATTTTGGAGCCCAGAAAAATAAAGTCAGCCACTGTTTGCCTATCTATTTCCCGTGAAGTGATGGGACCAGATGCCATGATCTTCGTTTTCTGAATGTTGAGCTTTAGACCAATTTGTTCACTCTCCTCTTTCACTTTCATCAAGAGGCTCTTTAGTTCTTCTTCACTTTCTGCCATAAGGGTGGTGTCATCTGCCTATCTGAGGTTATTGATATTTCTCTCGGCAATCTTGATTCCAGCTTATGCTTCCTCCAGCCCAGCATTTCTCATGATGTACTCTGCATGTAAGTTAAATAAGTAGGGTGACGATATACAGCCTTGACATACTCCCTACCACTGAGGGTAGATGAGATAATTAAGGTTTAAAGAAGTGACTTGACCAAGGTCACAAAATAAGTTAGCGTCAGTGATGGAATGAGAAAGCAGGTCTCCAGGGAAGTCGGGAAAGTGGAATGACAGGGAGCCCTCCTGCGTGCCAGGCTCTTTGCATAGAACATGGCATAACAGTCAAGAGTGCTAGTTCCCATTCACATCCCAACTACACACTTACTACAGAGTTGGACTTCTGACAAGTCCTCAACCTATCCAAGTCCCAGAAAAATTAGGATGATAACAAAACTTAGCTGAGTGTTGTGGTGAGAATTAAGTAAGATAATCCATGTACTGTGCACAGTGGCAGGCACATAATAAGTATCCAAGATATTATTTAACGTCCAGTAGCTCAAAACAGTTTGAGGTAGGCATTATTAATCTGATTTTACAGACAATTAGACTGAAGTTCTATTTCACTTTGACACACTAAGTAAGCCAGTACTTCTCAAAACTACTTGTGGTAAAGAACCAGTTTTTTGTTGTTTGGCTTTTTAAACTCCCAATCCGTTACAGACCAATACATTTGTAAAATATGACAAAAATGTCAAATTACTGTAAAGTCTCTACGCACTTAGTCTCAATTTCTGTACTCATCACAAACAGGTAAGTTTGCGAACTAGCATTCATCTATTCACTGGGTTACAATCTGAACAGCACAGCTCTAAACCACGCTCTGCAGTCCATGGGGTCGCAGAGAGTCAGACACAACTAAGTGACTGAACTGAACTGAAGCTCACCCAGCTCTGTCAAACTCTATAAAAAGCAAACCAAAACAAAGTATAGTTTATTTCATTTTTTTTTTTTTTGAGTCCTTTATGCTGATTTCTTACAAAGTTTGGTGTTACGCTAATTTACAAAAAACTATTCTGATCTTTTTTTTCTTTTTTCTCAAGACAGAAGAGGGTAAGCAGACCAGGGACGAGTTCAAGGATTTGCCACCAAATATTTCAGGAGGTGATTTATCTTGGTCATCTGTTCCAGGTCATACTATATCCTGCAAGTCAAGATGATCTAGGCTTACGGAGGACTAACACCCTTCCTGAAGCCTGGCGATCTGAAAGGCAGATCTATTCCTGAAGAGACTAGTACTCCGAGACCCTCTTGCCCCACACTAGAGGACATGAAGAAACCAGCCAGGAAGGGGAAGCATGTTGTAACTCTTCTTTTTGGTATTTCTAGTTTTCAGTCTTTTATCATGGCTTCTCTCTCCTTCTAGGGAGTTTCTTGACAGCAAGATAGATATCAGGGTCACAGTTCACTCCTGAGTGCCACTGTACACCCAAGAGTAAGACTGGCTGGGGCAGACGAGTAGCTTTTCACCAGTGCGCCAAGACATAACAATGTATCGGGAAGCTTCCAGGTGCCTGGCTAAATTCTCCTCAGTGTACAAAACTTCATTTTGTTCTGAACTAATGTGGTAGTACTATTTTTCAGCACAACCCAGAGCTGAGTAGGTCATATGATGCAGTGTATAGAGGCACGGCTGGCTCCTGTGAATAGGGGCCTGCCAACAAGCAAAAGCCAAAGCCTACGTATTTAGTGCCATGTGAGAGGCCACGTAGTATGGTCAAGAGAGTAATCTCTGAAGCCAAAATGCCTACATTCTGCCACTGAACTAGCTGTGTGACATGACTTTCAGTAAGTATTTGAAGTTCTTTATGCTTCAGTTATCTCACCTATAAAATAGGGGTCATGACACGTATCTCATGGGTTGTTAGAGGATAAAACTACCTAATTCACATTTAGAACATCTGGCACATTACAAAGTATGCTGTTGTTATTAGTATTGTTATTGTTGGAACCCAGAATAACTTTTTCTCAAGAGTATGAAAGATGGTGAGTTCTACTGTAACATAATCTAGAAGTGAACTGTGATCAAGGAAAGAGTACTATCACTGTGATGCAATGAACTTTAGTATCTGGAAATGTGCCTTGAACATAAAAGGAATCACAGGAGTAGGCACTCATTAAGCGTTAAACGAATAAAGAAATAAGTATATAGAATAAAGCAGTCCCCAGAGAGTACAACTTGAGAAGGGGGTTGGGAAGAGGCCCCTAAGTGAAGGTTCTCAGAGAGGCCTCTTTGTACCTCAAGGATCCAGAAAGCAGGGTGGACTGCCCTTCTGAGCAGGGTTACCAGGGCTGATATTGCAAGAAACCTCTGCTTGCTCAGTGTTCTGTGTCTCCGAAGGAACCCCCACATTCTGTGGCTACTCTATTCTGAATAAGGCTGCTGTAGGTTGTACCATGGTAGTGCGTACATCCCCACTTTCCAGACTGTATCAGAGGAACACAGAAAGGGCAGCCTAACCCCTCCCAAGAAAGGTTTTGCCCTAAGTTAAAACAGTAACAGGGGATTCATAATTCAAAAAAGAAAAAAAAAACAGTAATAGGGGAGGAACTTGCCTGGCAGTCCAGTGGTTAAGAATCTGCCTTGCAATGCAGGGGATGCAGATTCGATCCCTGGTTGCGAAACTAAGATCCGTGTGGGGTAACTACGCCTACACTCCACAACTACTGAGCCTTGCACTGCAACAAAAGATCCACATGATGTAATGAAGATCCTGAGTGCTGCAACTAAGATCCGATGCAGCCAGATAAATGTAACAAGACAGGACAGAAAACAGTGAAGTATACTTTTTAAAAAAGTCATAGGGTATTATCAGTTTTTAAATGCTGCTTGCCTGTGGAGTCCCAGGTCCCCAAACCCACTTCCAACAGCTGTGTGAACTTGGGAAGGCCCGTCAGTTCTCTGAGGTTTAAGACTAATCGTCTGTAAAATGGGAAAAAACTTCTTGCCTTGCCCACCTGCAATCCAGGCTGGTTAGCAGGTCAAAGGAGATAACATATGGGAGGACACTGTTACCTGAGATTGTTACAAACACGTGGACAGGAATATTACCTGGGATGGACAGTTCCTGCACGTCTTCCTAGACAGAGGTATTCTGGCAGTGAGCCAGCTGGCTGGAAGCAGGCGGTGGATGGTGCACAATTTGGCACTGCAGCCAAGCACTGTGCCCCTCAGGTGTAAGGGCAGTTGATTAAAATCCTTTCATGTGGAATCAATATTTTCCTCATTACCACAATCCTTCTCCTTGAGAACACCTAATGCCATCCCTCACAGCCTCGCAAAGGCTTGATCCAGCCAAAAGCGTATGCATTTGACATAATAAATATGTTACTTATTTTCCCACATTCAGACAGGAAAAGAAAGCTGACCTCTCTCCAGGGTGCTGATCTAAACTTAACTCAGGGCGATAAGCACCATCCCACAGTGCTTTATGTTTGACCCTAAAAGGACCACTGAGAATGATGCCACTCTGTCCCTCTGGTAACATTAATTTTATAAATATTACTAGGTTCTGCCTCTTAACTGAACCACTGAGCAAGCCTGTCCCTGTCTCCTGTTTAAGACCCTTCAGCAGCTTCCCACCACAAGAATCAAGCCCAACTCCTTCAACGTGGTTTACAAGTCCCTTCACTAGTTAAAGGTTATGAAATCCATACACAACCATCCTCTAAGAGCTTATAAGTCACACCCACTTTACAGATGACTAAACCCTAGTGCACAAAGACAAAAGCAGTTGCCCAAGGAGACATACTGAGCAAGATGGTATGAACTGACTTCTTCCCTAAGGGCTAGGTACCAGTTCCAAAGTATAGACTCGAATTCACAATAATCTTTTCTTGGACTAGTCTATGTGATGCAGTATGGGGATGGGACATTTACTGCCCAGGCAAACCCTTTCATTTCAGCTTCCTTTGTTGGAAAATGCCAATCTGAACTCTCACTCTCACAGCATGATTGATAAACTTGGCATAATGACCAAAATGTTCATTTTCTTGTAATATGGTACACATTTGCATAACTAAGTTCCGGAGGCCACGAGTATAAAAGTAAACCAATGGATCACAACATCTTGGAGGTGGGGGTGGGGGAGGCCAGCCCTGCAACCAAGAAGCATAACATGCCCAATACCTAATGAACTTCTAATTTATTCAACTGATGACAGAAGCAGCTGTGGGTCTATGGTTTTTTCCCCTCCATCACCCTCTTAGAATTCACTAACCCTTTCTGGCCCTCTTTCCCCTCACTAAACAAGTTTCTACACTGCAATAGCTAGTTTAAAAAAAAAAAATTCCCCAAAACTTTTGCAGATGTCTCAGCTGCAGGATCAACAGCAGGGGCTCTAGACAGAGACAGACAAGGATCACTTATTTACTTACTATGTGACTTTGGACAAGTCATGAAACTCCTCGAGCAAATGTTCTTTATTTTTCACTAGGCATAAAATGGCATGTACTTCTTCCCTCCACATACTGAATCACTTCCTGATTCTCACACTAAAACCAAGCCCTGCAGATTTGGACCCCTGAATATTTTAAAAACGCAGCCCTTCTCTGTCCATTCATATTAGTATTCAAATTCACCCTCCACACAGTCACAATATCACTACATGATTCCACTGCCTGAAATCAAAGTTTTGCTTTATTATTTCAAAATTTCTGGTCATTAATTTTGGTGTCTGTTCTTTATTTTTTGAATTATCATAAGTAAATCACCTAAACCGCAACTCCTCTATACAACATAACTATTGTTAGCATCCAGGTATATTTCCTTCCAGTGCTTTTTCTTGTGTATTATATTTGGATTACATAGCTAGGTCATTCATTCAGTTCTGTAACATAATTCTTTCAATTAGCATTATCACACATTATATATAACATATTTGCCTTGCTGCTGCAGTTTTCAGTAAGCACAATTTTTAAAATATTATCATTTTTAATAACCCACTATTTTCCCATGAGTGGATTTATCATAGTTTAGACTGGTCATAGTTCAGGTGGTCATTTAAGCTTCTTCCAATTTCTCAGTATTATAAATAACAGCATCTGAGGGAAAGTTCATTCTGTATATTGGATTATTTCCTAAGGACAGAGTCTCAGAAATGGAATTACTAGGTCAAAATGTACAAACATTTTTATGGTCCAAAGTGCTGTACCAATTTACACTGCTATCACCAATGAATGCCACTTTCATGGCAACTTCACCAGAATCATACACTGTATTAGTGTGGGGGCGGCAGGGGGGGGAGGTGCAGGGAATCGGTGGTAGTTAACAGGGAAAACAAATCTTCACTGTTGTTTTCATGTATACATAAAAATAACAGTCTCCCACGATTATTACACCGCCCCAAAGAAGTTATTGTAGGTTCTTAAGCAGAGCAATAATATGCTGAAAATTTATTTACTCATTTATCAAAAAATCATTTACTGAGCACCTGTTTCTGTCAGACACTGTACAAAGTATAGAAATGAACAAAGTATAATCCCTGCCTCCAAATGAATTCACAGTCCACACAGTCCAGTGGTAAGGATCTCAGGAAAACCAGAAACTATGTTTCATCTCTTTTATCTCCGTAAGAGCTATGACAGGAATATGTGGGAACTCAGAGGCATGTAACTTACCAAAGGGACAGGGCGGAAGGAAAAGAAAGAAGTCATCAAAAAGTTCTGATCTTGTCCACAGTCAAGTTGATGTTAGCCCGCAAGAGAAGACTCTACACACGGACATCACCAGATGGTCAACACCGAAATCAGACTGACGATATTCTTTGCAGCCAAAGATGGAGAAGCTCTATACAGTCAGCAAAAACAAGACCGGGAGCTGACTGTGGCTCAGATCATGAACTCCTTATTGCCAAATTCAGACTGAAATTGAAGAAAGTAGGGAAAACCACTAGACCATTCAGGTATGATCCAAATCAAATCCCTTATGATTATACAGTGGAAGTGAGAAATAGATTTAAGGGACTAGATCTGATAGATAGAGTGCCTGATGAACTATGGACGGAGCTTCGTGACATTGTGCAGGAGACAGGGATCAAGACCATCCCCAAGAAAAAGAAATGCAAAAAAGCAAAATGGCTGTCTGGGGAGGCCTTACAAATAGCTATGAAAAGCAGAGAAGCGAAAAGCAAAGGAGAAAAGGAAAGATACACCCATCTGAATGCAGAGTTCCAAAGAATAGCAAGAAGAGATAAGAAAGCCTTCCTGAGTGATCAATGCAAAGAAATAGAGGAAAACAACAGAAGGGGAAAGACTAGAGATCTCGTCAAGAAAATTAGAGATACCAAGGGAACATTTCATGAAAAGATGAGCTCAATAAAGGACAGAAATCGTATGGACTTAACAAAAGCAGAAGATATTAAGAAGAGGTGGCAAGAATACACAGAATAACTGTACAAAGAAGATCTTCATGACCAAGATAATCACTATGGTGTGATCACTCAGAGCCAGACACCCCGTAATGTGAAGTCAAGTGGGCCTTAGAAAGCATCACTATGAACAAAGCTAGTGGAGGTGATGGAATTCCAGTTGAGCTCTTTCAAATCCTGAAAGATGATGCTGTGAAAGTGCTGCACTCAACATGCCAACAAATTGGAAAACTCAGCAGTGGCCACAGGACTGGAAAAGGTCAGTTTTCATTCCAATCCCAAAGAAAAACAATGCCAAAGAATGCTCAAACTACTGCACAACTGCACTCATCTCACACGCTAGTAAAATAATGCTCGAAATTCTCCAAGCCAGACTTCAGCAATACAGGAACCGTGAACTTCCAGATGTTCAAGCTGGTTTTAGAAAAGGCAGAGGAAGCAGAGATCAAATTGCCAACATCCACCGGATCCT
>NW_011494924.1:941245-971281 GCF_000754665.1 Bison bison bison | reverse complement strand
AACATCTATTTCTGCTTTATTGACTATGCCAAAGCCTTTGACTGTGTGAATCACAATAAACTATGGAAAATTCTTCAAGAGATGGGAATACCAGACCACCTGACCTGCCTCTTGAGAAACCTATATGCAGGTCAGGAAGCAACAGGCAGAACTGGACATAGACCAACAGACTGGTTCCAAATAGGAAAAGGAGTACGTCAAGGCTGTATATTGTCACCTTGTTTATTTAACTTATATGCGGAGTACATCATGAGAAACGCTGGGCTGGAAGAAGCACAAGCTGGAATCAAGATTGCAGAGAGAAATATCAATAACCTCAGATATGCAGATGACACCACCCTTATGGCAGAAAGTGAAGAGGAACTAAAAAGCCTCTTGATGAAAGTGAAAGAGGAGAGTGAACAAGTTGACTTAAAGCTCAACATTCAGAAAATGAAGATCATGGCATCTGGTCCCATCACTTCATAGCAAATAGATGGGGAAACAGCGGAAACAGTGGCAGACTTTATTTTGGGGGGCTCCAAAATCACTGTAGATGGTGATTGCAGCCATGAAATTAAAAGACGCTTACTCCTTGGAAGAAAAGTTATGACCAACCTAGACAGCATATTCAAAAGCAGAGACATTACTTTGCCAACAAAGGTCCATCTAGTCAAGGCTATGGTTTTTCCAGTGGTCATGTATGGATGTGAGAGTTGAACTGTGAAGAAAGCTGAGTGCCGAAGAATTGATGCTTTTGAGCTGTGGTGTTGGAGAAGACTCTTGAGAGTCCCTTGGACTACAAGAAGATCCAACCAGTCCATCCTAAAGGAGATCAGTCCTGGGTATTCATTGGAAGGACTGCTGCTGAGGCTGAAACTCCAATACTTTGGCCACCTCATGCGAAGAGCTGACTCATTGGAAAAGACTCTGATGCTGGGAGGGATTGGGGGTAGGAGGAGAAGGGGATGACAGAGGATGAGATGGCTGGATGGCATCACCAACTCGATGGACATGAGTTTGAGTACACTCCGGGTGTTGGTGATGGACAGGGAAGCCTGGCGTGCTGCAATGCATGGGGTCGCAAAGAGTCGGACACGACTGAGCGACTGAACTGAACTGAAGATGAGAGAAAACAGAGAAGAGGAAATAGCATAAGCAAAGTTGTGGAAGCTGGACAGTGCTTCCATATGGAGTGAATAATAATATGCATCATGGTTTGGCTAGAGTGTAGAATCTAAGACTGGATGTTGCAAGAGGTGACAGCAGAGAACCTAGAAGAGGTCAGATCAGAAAACCGTTGTGGGCTGTTGAGGAGCTTAGACATCATGGTAGTCATGACCCAGTCCTATGGCACGTGTAGGAGAGTGCTCAATAAGAAGGCACTCTAAGTCCCCACAGGTATTGAGAGTCTGAACAACACATGTCAACTCTTAATCAGAGCATCCCATCTGTGTTAACTTCTTTTGTCTCATATGTTTGTCTTCTCTTGCCAAGCAGTGCAGAACTTCTGGGGTATTTTTCACATCACCTGAGCACATTACATTGCTAGGCACATGGCAGGGCTCCAATAATGCTCACAGATCAACTCAGTGGAGGCAGCTAGTGAAATAATATACATACTCATGAAACCCTTACTGCCCTGGCATAGCGCCTGCCAATCTCAGAAGCTCAGTCACTGCCTCTCCTGGCAGATGTACTGCCTCAGAAAGCTATCTACCCTCTTCTTGCTCATTCTGCTAAAAAAAAAAAAAAAAATGTGCCTGGGTACAAGAAACTATGGGCTTCCCTGGTGTCTCAGATGGCAAAGAATCTGCCTACAATGCAGGAGACCTGGGTTCCATCCCTGGGTTGGGAAGATCCCCTGGAGGAGAGTATGGCCACCTGCTCCAGTATTCTTGCCTAGAGAATCCCACTGGACAGAGGAGCCTGGTGGGCTACTCAGTGGGGTTTCAAAGAGTCAGATACAACTGAGCGACTAAGCGCAGCATAAGAAACTACAGAGTATGTGATAACTATGAGCATATTGGGTGGCCATCGGGGAGCTCTGAGGGACATAAATCCTTCCCCACAGTATATTCCTCAAGCCAAGGACTCCCTCAGCCCTACTGGCAGTCAAGGTGTGCTACCACAACCCCCCCACCACCATAAAAATAAAATAGGTTTTTCCAATTGAATGTGTTAGAAGTCTCCTTTGAATAGCTGCTGACTTTCTCTAAGGTGTTACTACTTTCTACATTAACAACATCTGCTTTAATGATGACAAGGATATTAACAGGATGATTAATTTCAACAATTAATAAAATAGCCATTCATTCATGCCCTGCTCATAGTGGCATGAGCCAGGGGCAAGAGGGTATGTGCTGCCTAAGCTCCACCTGAGGAGGCAGTGTTTAAATAATCTGTTTCTGTGTCATCTTCCCTCCCAGGCTGTGAGTTCCTGGATGGCAGGAACCACAATCTATTTAAAATCAGCATCCCTCTGGCCTTTCAGCATAGACCCTGGCCCAGAGTGGTTGCTCAGGGAGTATCTGCTGATGGGAATTCCATGTACCACTGTACCCGTTCCCTTCCTCATTCATGCTTGTTAAGAAACAAAGAAACAGGCAGTACAGATAATGAAGCCAGAAGACTTGGGAGACAGAAAGGAGACATCTTTGCAAAAGCCCAATCCACTCCAGCCTTTAGGAAAGGCTGTTTTACAATTTAATAAATGATCATTATGATCTATTAATCATTTATTTTTGTGGTAGATGTATTATTAAGTATTATACTTCTCATTCTTACAACTCTTTGAGGTAAGATTTTTTTTTTTTTTGAGGTAAGAATTTTATCAAGGTCCCAATGGCCCTTTCTGAACTTTTCTTTTAGAACTCCTGGGTTCAAACCCCAGCTCTGCCATGTATCAGCTGTATCATGCTGGGTAAATGTCTTAATTCCTCTGTGCCTTAGCTTTCTCATTTGTAAAATGGGAATAGTATTACAGTACCTTCCCCATAAGGTTGTGAGAATTTGGTCAGGTAATATACCTGCAAGTGAAGCATTCAGGAATTTTCTAAATGAGATTACTGTTACCACTGGTCCCATTTAATAGATGCCTTCAAATATCACTCTTAACATTTAGTGAGATTAAGAGAGAGACTACTTCATCAATAAAGCAGGACCAGAACCAATTTCTGATTTGGTGATGGAATCTGGGGCCAGAAGGGTTTTCTGTACACAAAGTCACTGATGTCATGCCCTTGATGAAAACTCTTCAGGATAGCCTTTGTTTTCCATCCCCCCTCCTCTGTATCCTGATACGGACATTCTACAGACCTCTGTTGCAGCAACATTTGCTGCACCTTTGTATTTACCTTCCTGTCTTTCTCCATTAGACTCTGAACTCCTAGAAGGCAGAGGCTCTGTTATTAATCTTTGCAATCCCAGCCTCCAGCACTACCCGGACAACCAGCAGATGCTCAGTGAATTTCTGCTAACAGGTGACAGAATCCTAGGTGGGCACTGCTTCAGTCAATGGTTTCCCAGTGTTCCTGACAAAGCAGCTCCTTAAGAGTGAACTGTGTATTTGATGTTCACAGGTCGAACCCAAGTCCCTCATCTGTCAGTAGGGCAGAAGGATAAGCAAAATAGTGATGAGAGAGAAAACAAAGGAGGGACAGAGTGAGAAGCTGGGGACCAGAGGTGTCTTTGTTCAGCAGACTCCAAGGAACAGGGGCTCAAAAGAGAGGCTGAATCTCCAGGCCAGAAACTGCTGAACTGAAGCTCTCTGGGGTGGGGAGGAGGCAGAGGGTCCTCAACAAGCAGAGAGCAACAACAGCTAGAAACTGCCATCCTTGTCAGAAATCAACACAGCAAGGGAGACCCAGTCCACACTCCAAATTATCTGCTGACCCTGAGATGAGCCCAACCACTGGGCCCCACTAGGCTGGCTTCATGGAAAGACTACTGGGCAAAGAGTCTACTAATGTTTAATCCTTGGGAAAGTACTAATTTTTCTATTAATAAATATTTGAGGATCTACTATATGTCACGATTGCACTAGGCACCTGTAATACAATAAAGGTTTGTCACTAATTTGCTGTCAGACCCTGGACAAGTCACTACCTCTTTCTCTGAGCCTCAGTGTCCTCATTAGACATGTGGAAGATAACTTCTATACCAGATTGTTCTGAGTATCAGACGTGTTTTCGAAAAGTTTACTGCACAACTTTGCAAAGGTAAAGGTGGTATTTTTTACTAGAAGGCTTAGTAAATGCAAGGATAGCCCTCACCAAATAAATGCCAGACAACTCTCTCTGCCAGGTTCTAGACAGAAACTAGCAGCACATTCCTAACCACTGAATTCCACGGAAGATGGTGATGAATGAACAGAAATTTGACACATTCTCTTCAAATTCCTCTCAGGATCCTTCCCATAATCACTGGTGTCAGTATTCATCACAGGGAACTACACTACGGGCCTCTTGGATAAGCCCCTTGGTTGCAACTGCAACTTAATAAAACAAGAACAGACTTAAAATTTTGTGGGTCAGAGGCACCTTTCCAGACCCTGAGCTAAAATTACCTGATCTCTGGTCTTTCAACTGTTTGGAAACATTTGGCAGCCATTAAGCCTGTTGTTTCCGCATTTTCCTGCTTACTGGCACAAACACATCAAAACAGAAAGCCTGATGCTCTAACAATGCTCTGTGATTAGTGGTTTGCAGAATCCTCTGTAATTTTATGATTTGCTGGCTAGAAGAGGAAGAGCAATGGAGTACAAATGGTGGTGTGGCCCAAGAGAGGGTCAGGCACCCTGAACTCTAGTTTTGGTTCTACTGTGGACTGGCTCTGTAAACCTGGCTGAGACCTTAAGTGCCTGATCCAAAAAATGGAGAACCGAACCAGAGTAGTGGTACACGAACTCTTTCATGAAAAACCAGTGCTCTTCAAGATGTTAAGGGCTCCCAGGTCAAATAAAAACAGAAAACTTAGCCTCCTCCATCCCTTCCTCCCCACCCACCCCAGTCACACGCACACTAAGGCTCTGAGAAGTCAAAAGTAAAGAAATGCACTTTGCATTATCCAGTCTGACTTTTCTGAGATTATTAACATCTCTTCTGAGGAAGACACACCGGAACAGATCTCTAGGGTCTCTGTCAGCTTTAACCCACTGTGATTTGTATTAGAAGTACTCAGCCAGTTCCTGGAGCACCCCTGCTTCCCACTAATTCAGTTCTCTTAACCCAGTGAGGCACTTAAATGATACTCTGGCTTACAAAAATGTATTATATGTAGCTCATTTTACTGTAGAGTACTAATTTTCAATGATTCAGAATACAAGACACTTAAAACACTAAGATGGGAAACCTGCAGTTACTAAAGTCCTAATACTTGTTCCACACTGTGTTGGCATTTTTCTATACATTATATCTTTTAATTCTTAGACAGGAGATAAATACTGTAAACCTGATAATATCCTCTTATCACAGAGAAGAAAACTGAGGCTCAAGGAAATTAAGGAGCTTGTACAAGATCATTCAGTTAGAATGTGATGAACACCAGATTTCAAACCTAGGACTATGTGGCTCCGAAATCTTGGTTCTGTTTGGGGCTCTGCCACCATGAGCACCAGGCAATTGACCACTAATCTTCCCTAACCCTCCCTGGTCACAACTGTCAAGTGAGAAAAGGAATCCTTGCACTGCTGCCCTCAAAGAGTTGCTCTAACACTCAAAGGCAATAATAGATATGAAAGCACTCTGTAGTATATAAAGATATTAATATATAAGGGGCAGGTGAAATATTGTGTACAAATGTTGATATTTCCTTTCATGATTTTTTGAGGTAACTGAGGTTCTTGCAGGCTTTCCATCATGAAGTCAATCGTCCTTACTCCACTTTCTAGTCCTGCTCCCTCAAAATAGTGTTCCTTAGACTTTTCCAGTTAGGATTTCAGATAAACAGAAAACATGTCAATTTCTCAGTACTGATTACTCTTTAGGCTATTTGTCAGTCACACTAAGCAGCCAATCTGCTTAAGGAGCTGGAAGTAAAAGCAGAAGAGAGGGTGGGGAGTGTTGGGAGATCTATAGATAAAGGAGATGCCAGATTCCCCTTAAAACGTCAAACATGCCTGGGAAATAGGTCCAAAGAATCATTTGGGACAGATCATAGAATCCTTTGCATGAAATCTATCCAGAAGATCAGTAAGGATGTTGTGCACAGGGGGAGGAAGGGGCAGGATTAGCCAGCTTCACTTGTTCTGGGATGGAAAATACCTTGGCAGGGACCTGAGCATAGACAGCAGTAGACGGGTGCAGGGATCTTCACTCATCCTCTAGCCCAGAATGCGATCACACCCTTATAATCCACAATTCTGTGGCCATCTGCTCCCTTCAGCTTCTGGTGGAGTAAGGCCAAAAACAACAGCAAAGCACTCTTGGAACCAGGCCTTGGCTGGGGACAGATAAATAAATAGCAAAAGTCCCTGCCCTTAGAGGAAGGCACTGCATCAAGATAGTTTGAGCCTAACCAGAGGTTCTCTCGTAAAATAAAATTTCTGGCTCATAGGGTATATTCAAGAATTGTGTGAAATGAATGAATCAGAGGAGCTTTCTTCTATGACTTAGGAGCACCTGTGGTGTCCATCCTCATTCTGGCATGAATAATTCAGTGACTCTGGGTAAAATATTTCATTTCTGTGGGCCTCAGTTTACACACCTGTAAAGCAGGCTCTGTCTACCCCACAAATTGCCTTTTGTAGCCAATGACATAGTAGCTAAGACAGCACTCTGTAAATGGCATGAGATGGAATAGTGGAAGCTGATAAGAACATTGGAACATGTCATTTTAAAAGTTCAGAGCCCAATCTGGGGAAGACTTGAAATAAGCCCTTTTTCTTTCTTCCCAGCCAATTTAAGTCGCTTTTTCTCATAGTGAAGTCATTCTTTGCATTTCAAGTGAAGGGAAAGGGAAACCAGGCTTACAAGTATGGAACAGAAAAGCTGCCAATTTTCTACTGTTCAATATCTGTTCAGAGCCACTGTACTGCAAAAGACAGCATAAGATCTGGGTTTCTAATCCCTACCTTTTCTTAATCAAAAGCTATAAAACCATAAACAAGCCTCAACCTCTTTCAGCCTTAGTTTCCTCATCTGTAAATTGCTGAGAAATTCCCCAAGTTATAAGGTTACGGTTAAGATAAAATTAATGATGAAAGAGTGTTTTGTAACTCACAAATACCACACAAACACCAGTCATTACAGAGCTGTCTTCCCATCAGCTCATTAGCGACACAGGACAGTGGTTATCACTAAATTGACAGGTGAGATCATCAAACTCAGAGAAAATCCTGATGGTAACACAGCTCAACTCTGACTTCCTCCAACAAAGGTAATTACTCCTTTCATTTATTATAGGAGTTATTTATTAGTTTGTTAGCCTCATTAAACTAACAGATCTCAGGGGAAAGAGCTACATATATTTTATGCATTTTTGTATCTCAGTGTCCAACACTGGCACACCAAAAAGACGCTAAATAAATACTGGCAGCAGAAACACATCTAGAACACCCAGGACTCCTAATTCCAGGTATAGAGTTCTAAGAGAAAGTGGCCCCAACCTCATAGGCTGACTCATCTTCTCATCCCTTCTTCAATTCCTCCACCCTAACAAGACTTTCCATTACTGAAGAGTCTCCCAGCCTCTGTAGGCAGTGATCCCTCAGGCTTGATTACTCTTCATATGCTTCTTTGCCAAGCTAATTCCTATTCACCCCTCAGATATGGAGGCCTTTCTAGTCACCCATAATACTGGTTCAGGTATTCCCTCTCCACTCCTCTTCCCACCCCCCATCTGTTTTATCATAGAATCCTGGCACATAACATGTATCAACAAAAGTATCTGTTGATGGCTGAATGAATGAAATACTGGATCTAGAAATCCAAAGGTGATGCAGGGGAAAGACTCCTGGCCTGGAAGTCAGGAGGATTGAGTGTTTCTAATTCTAGCTCCATCACTGCTGTGGTTCAGTGATTTCAGGCAAGCCCCTCTTCTTCTGTGGACCATCTATGAATGAGCTAACATCTATGAATGATCTCAAAAGGTCCTCTCAGCACTGACAATAGATGAGACTTAGACTCATGCTAGGTCCTAAGGGTGAGAAACCTCTGAAGCCAGCTGTGTGCTCCAGAGTACGGGAGGCCCCATATCCACACCCCATGAGCAGCACCAGCAAAGTATATGAACTGTACTGTCAGCAGCCTCCCAGCCTGTTGGTTTACTTAATTCCTCCTGATGAAGTGCCAAGAATAAATCGTAGGTGAGCAGCAGAGCATTTTAATGAGTCCAGAGCCTAATGAATCTTTTCCTTCCTGTGTCAATTAGAATTTCAAAGCTAGGATCCCCAAGGACCAATTTATTGGGAACAGAGAGAAGCCTTTTGTTCATCAGCTGCTGCCTGAGCTACTTGCCCTGGCCCTGTATGTCTGCTGTGTAACAATCTTGCTTACTCATAGATATGCCACCTGGTGAGACAGACTGCCTCATATTTCTGGGGTCTGAACTTGAGGAAGGAAAGGAGAAGTCAGGTCGACTTCTGGGGGTGAGTGGGGAGGTAGTGAGAGAATCAGAGCAGCACTGACTTGAATGTCACATCCCAAGGATACTGGTCTTCAAAGAGCTAACAGCAGTAGATCAACTTGCTATTCATCCAACGAAGTATCAGGTATTGTATGAGACCTATTTGTCTAAGGTATTTTTGAATCCTCACAACAACCCCCAAAGTAGGTATTAAAGGCACTATTTTCTTTTTCTGGCCATGCCGTGAGGCTTGTAGGATGGGATCTCAGCTCCCTGACCAGGGATTGAACCCAGGCCGTGGTAGGGGAAGCCACGAATTCTTACCACTAGGCAACCAAGGAATTCCCTCAACAACACTATTTTACAGACAGAGGCACTGGCTCTAAGAATTTTAAAGAACTATAGAACTAGTTGAAGAACTAGACAAGGAACACAATCAGTAGTTGGCAGACAGGGATTTGAACTCACATTTGTGCAAATCCAGAGACTGGGCTCTTTCTATCAAATCACAGCAACCTTGCCAGAGGGCTGGCAGGGCCAGTGGCTGAAGTCCTCAATGGCAGAGATGGCCTGTGGGCAGCCAGTCAGGTCATGTTGGACACTTGCCACCAACACACTTGTCTTTTTCCAGGGCATAAGCAAGAGTGCCTGTGCACTGCTGGTTCTTCCACTCAGTGGAGCTGGCAACCTCACTTATTCCCAGAACATAATCCAAATCAATTCACCATTGACACTAACCCCAGACTCCTATCCCAGAAATTTTTTTTTTTTTTGGTCTGTGCTGGGTCTTTTTTGCTGCAGGGGGTTTTCTCTAGTTGCTATGGGCAGGGTTTACTCTCTAGGCGCAGTGCAGTGGCTTCTCATTGCGGTAGCTTCTCTTGTTGCATAGCAGGGGCTTTAGAGCGTTTGGGCTCAGTAGTTACAGCTCATGGGCTCGAGTAGTTGTGGCACATGGGTTTAGTTGTCCCATGGCAACTAAGTGCTTTGGCAGGCAGATGCTTAACCACTGGACCACCAGGGAAGTCCCCAGAAATCGTTTGACTTATGAGGAGTTGCCAATCCTTGATTTAATACCCTCCAGGTACCCAGTTGTCTTGCCTCTCATACTGTCCTCTTCAAATCACACAGGGCCAGCCCAGTTGCCACTGCAAGTCATCAACAGCAGCACACTCCAGGGTGAGAAAGTAAACAAGTCAAGTTTCCAAATGGTTATGAAATGGAATTTTAGGACTCTGGTGGGAAAAACACTTAAGAGTGAGGTCAAGACAGTTTGTCCAAATTTACACAGCTAGAAAATAGCAACAACTGTAACACAGGCATATACTAAAACTTAACGTGATATCTGTATCTGCAAAGAGCAAGAATAATACAGAAAAAATGAGATCAGTGACTTAAAACTATTTTTTAAATTTTAATTTCAAGATAAACCCCCATTTTACAGATAAGAAAATTGCTCTCTGAGGTCAACTAACTTATCCAATAGAGAAAGAGCTAAATGAGGGAGAGGAGAATAAAGGAATTAAATGGGATCCAAGTTAACCTTGGATAAATAGCTGCACAGGAGCAGGGAGACAAGGGAAGGGAGGCTGTACCAGGAAAGTTACTATCCTGGCCTTGCTACTAACTTGCTACATGTCCCTGAATATTAGCCTCATTTTCCCATAGGCCAAATGGACCTCAGGGCCCTGTATCTGGCCTCAGCTGTACCCTCTCCAACCTTACCCCTAAGGGGCCAAAAACCAAAACATCAAACAGAAGCAATATTGTAACAAATTCAATAAAGACTTTAAAAAATGGTCCATATTAAAAAAAAAAATCTTAAAAAAAAAAGTAGCAGGCACTTGTTGAATGGACCAATGTATGAACTACTGATCTCTAAGGTCTCTCTCAATCTTGGCACGCTATGATTAATTTATGAGCTTAGAGAACTCAGAAGCTCGAAATTCAAGCCTGGATGAACTTAAGTTTAACTTGTCCTTTTGGCTCCAATTTTTGATATCTGCTTTGCCTCACAGGGTCTTCAAAAATCATCTCCAAATGTAACAATCACATCCTAACACACAACTACACTCATGCACAGATAGACAACTATATGTCACTTAATTCAACAATGCTAGGTATGAAACACAGAATTTCCTTAACGTGGAAAATGAGGCCTTACAGTTTAGTCTCAACTTACTTTGATAACTTTAACCCTAACCACACTCCATTCCTGAAAGGCTATGCTCTGACTACACTGGACTGATTACTCTTCTTTAAAACATTCATGGAGGCTTCTATAACTTTGGCCCTCACTGGTCTCTTCGCTTGGAAGCTATAGACTACCCTTCTCAACTGCCAAATACTTCATCTTTCAAGACTATCAAATATCTCATCTTTGAAATGCAACTCAAATATCATCTCTTTTGTGAAGCCTTCCTTGATCAGGAGGGCAGGGCAGTTAGTCCCCATATTCCCAAAGCACTCCACACGCTTCCATTATAATGATCATCACTGCCACCTACTTACTTTACCTACCTGTTCTCCAGCTATGGGTTCCAAAGGTCTTGATCATGTGTTTGCCTTCTCCTTATCCCTAAGGACCTCTCCCTGTGCCTGGCACAAATGCTTATCATATTGAAGGCTAACATGGCACCAAAACTAACACTTCTTAACCTTCACTGGCAGACTGGATCAGGTCAGTCTTCCTTCATATTGTCCTGAAGTTGTGCAATACTTCCCTAATACTTCTACCCATTAATATGAACTCTTATGGGACTGTAGAAGAAGCTGAAAGGAAAGAAGAACAATAGTATTTAAAGAGCCTTGAATGTCATGCTAAGGAGACTGGATTTTATTTCAGAGGTTTTATGAGCAGGAAACTCATAGGAATAAGATATGTATCTTAAAACCTATGGAGCGAAAAAGGAAGTTATATTTCAGGGGCAAACATTGGAGGTAGGTTACCCCCGAGGCCATTGGGGTGCAAAGAGGTCACAGAGTTCCACCTGGAGGAAGTTTATTTTGAGCAGAGTTTTACTCAGAAAAAGGAAGTTATATTTCACTAGCAAAGACATGTTTGTTGTTGTTGAGTCGCTAAGTTGTATCCCACCCTTTTGTGACCACATGGAATGTAGGCCAGGCTTCTCTGTCTGTGGGATATTCCAGGCAAGAACACTGGAGTGGGTTGCCATTTCCTTCTCCAGGGGAACCTTCTGACCCATGCAGTAGGTACCAAGTCTACTGCACTGGCAGGTGGATTCTTTACCACTGAGCCACGAGGGAACCCAGGGAGGCAAATTAGCTAACAATTAAAAAGTCAGTGAGAGAGGATTAAAATCTGGCCTTGGATGATAGCACTGGGGATGAGAACAAGCCGGTGCCTACTTCGCCCGAATAAAACTGCTCAAAACAAACTTCCTCTAGGTGGAACTCCGTAACCTCTTTGCATCCAAGATGGTTCCAGGGATAACCAGAAACAGGGAAAAAAGTCTCCATGACTGGGTGAAGGGGAAGAAGCAAGTCTAAGATTAGCAAAGGTCAAACTCCAAGCCAGTGACCAAGGTTGTAGGAGACAGGTTAAGGTCCTGCTGATGGCTGCCAGCTGCAGAAGCTTCAGGAAAGAAGTTGGGTCTGTGCCCTGAGCAGAAAGATGCCTTCCTGAGTTGGAAGAGCTCTGACCAGCTTTAATGCCAGAGACTCTGATCATGTTCAGTGGTGTTTTGTTAAGGAAAATTATTCAAAAACTAGAAGTAAGGCAAAAAGAAAACTGTGTGACCGTTACAGTCATGTTAGGACTTCTTTTAGTATGCATCTGAGAGTCACATGATACTCTTGGAGAAGAGAATTTTGTTGGACTTACTGTTCACAAACAGGGCCCAATGCCAAGTTACAGGTTAATGTATAGAAAACTGAGAAAGTGCACTTTTTTTAAGTATAGAAGACAACATGAAATGTTACATTTTCATTAGGACATTAATTTTGGATCTCATTTAGCAACCTCATTTTAATCCTTCTTTCACTACCAACATAAATCCATTTTCTCAGCAATTCTCGTTCTGCTAGTTCCCACAATGAGTTAAATACAACTTGACACATGCTCACCACATGGATGAGAATTATGCCCTGACATGGTACACACATCCACAGGCCTGCCCACCTATCTCACAGGAATCAGATGCCAGGAGGCAAAAGACACCTGACATCTAGGTACAGAATGTTAAACATGTGTTCACTTATGAAATGACATGAAGTTCAGTGTTGCAAAGAGGGCACAAGGCTGGGAGTCAGACCTGCCACTAATTCACTGTGTAACCTTGGGCCTATTACTGCCCTGTGCTGGGCCTCAATTTCACAATTATAAAATGGGAAAGCTGACCGAGGTCAGTGTTGTTTTATTGCAACCCTGCAGGCTGATGTCAGATGCCTAAGGCTGTTTCTGATGAGGGTAAGGGGGAGGCTGGACCAGTGGCCTCTGGGGCCACCATTGCCACTTCTAACAGAGCAGCTCTGTTTGAGACATTGAACTATGTGTTTAAATAAAGGACTTCTCAAAAAAACTGGCAACTGTTAAGATCTCTTCCTACTGGCCATAAAATCCCATCATTTTATGGCAAATGATCTTGGGGAAAATATCTCCTCTTAGCCTACACTTAAAAACGTATCATTTAGAAGAGGGTCTCATTAAGAAGGCCCTAGCAGCTGAGTAGCAAGGAGTGAGGCAGGGGACCAGTGGGCCGAGGAGGGCTCTCAGAAAAGGGCAGAGACTAAAGGCCTCCTCCTTTTGCAAATGAAGACTGATGGGGACCCAAGGCCACAGACAAGAACTCTTTCAGGAGGGTTTAGACTCACTGACCTTATCAAGACTAAGGATGTGGACTCTAGCCCCTGACTCTGCCAAATAAAGGAAGATGCCTTCAGTTTCCTTATATAAGTAAGGAAGGATCTCTATAAGTAAGGCACTTTGTAAACTGAAAAGTGATGACAGGTTTGAAGACCTATTAGAGCAATCTTCCTAACTCTTTTATGTATGTATGCCTCTGCCTCCTCTCTTGCCAGGTCCCTGAAGGAAGCTCATCACACTTGAGATACTCACACCCCCTGCATTTCAGAGTTGGGCATACAAGGGGCTCATTACTTGAGTATTCCACTCATTCCACTTTGAAAATAACAAGGACACTTCTTACTAGAGAATCCACATTCCATGCTGAAGATGGAAACCTGGCCTCTCACTTAGTGATTGGACCTCTGGGCCACACACTTGGATCCTAGGGAACTCGGTAGAGTACCTTGCCTCTACCTGAGGCAAAGCAGAGCAGAAGAAATTAATGAGAAAATGCACTGAAGGCATGGAGATATTCCCAACTGCCAATTTCTAAAGCCACCAAATCCCCCTTTCTGGGCACTCATGAACACTTTACCCTCCTGGAAAGGCAGAGGCCAGAGGCAGTATGATACTCAGGAAAGAACTTACTGTACTAAACGCATGGGGTCTATGGAGGCAGGAGGACCTGAGTTCAAACACCAGCTCTTTCACGGACTAGGTAGATGACCTCTGACAAGTTCATTTACTTCACTGAGCCTCAGCTTTTCCTTCTGGAGCTATTAATAACTTAAGGAGTTACTAAGATTAACAAAGATAGTTTTAATGTAAAGCACCTATCACAATACCTGGCACATAGTACGCATTCAATACACATGACTTCCTTCAAGAGGGAAAGAACCAATAGCAAAAGATGACTGAAGAGATTTACATGACAGGTGGGGGTGGGGGGAACCTAGGGGCCAAACCCCAGCCAGCAGCAGATCAGAGCTGTGAGTGGCTCAGAATGGGAATGGGCTGATTTGGAGAGTCTGTTGTGCTATTCTAAGAGCATCTGGATCCTGTATCAGCCAAAGCAAATCAAACAGGAGTGCTTGTGAAGAGCTTGTTTCTAAAACAAGTGCAGGCTGTGTTATTGACACACACCCCAGGGGAATTGAGAAGCCTGTTAGCAGAGATGTTAAGAAAGCTGACATGCTTTCAGTTCCAATCTTTGCTACTACATACGTAGCTGACCTTGGCTCTAGAGGACAAGAAAACTCTGGACAAGAGACAGAGATTCTGGCCTGAGCTTGACTCTGAGCAGGTGATATCCTCTCTCAGGCCTCAGTTTGTTTCTTTTCCAAATAATAACAATTCTTTATGTGCCTATTCTCTTACCACTATCCTCATTTTCAGATGCTGATACTATGGCTCAGAGAGATTAAGTTAATTACTGGCAGGAATTTGAAGTCAAGGTCTGCTGTCAAAGCCGAGAGTCAAAGCCAGCATGCAGGATATCAGCTGCCCAACAAGAGATCAAACTCATGCCCCCTGCATTGGGAATGCGGCACCTCAACCACTGAACTGTCAGGGAAGTCCCTTAGTAGTCTTTCTACTCTATTGCATCATCTTTCAGTGTTAAATGAGGGGGTCAGACCAGGTGGACCAAGGCATTTCTGGACCTGAAAGTTGTATGATTCATAGTGGCTTGAAACAGTGGTTTCAAGAGCATTCTAAATATTACTCTAGTGCTAGCCTGGCAAGTTAAGAAGCCTTCTGTAAATGAAATCCTCAACACCAAGGGCACAAGCTGGATACAAACTAACGTGAGAGCCAGAAGAGAGCGGATGATGAAATTTTAGGAAGCCCTACAAGGCCCTTGGAGAATACACCGCCTAATTCATTTTACAGATGGGGATATGGAGGCTAAAAAAAGAGAAACAGCTTCACTGGCAACACCCAAAAAGCAGGTAACAGCACAAGCTGGGCTCTGTGCCTCATGGTCTCTCTCATACTTGATAACAACTCAGTCTCCAACCTTCCAGGCCATTCTGATTTTATCATTGTTTTCTTCACCCTCCCCACTTCCCCCAAATGTTGAGAGATAGGCAGGCAACTCCCAGACACTTCTCATCATACTCAGATAATGACTAACTGTCCCTGTTGCAGCCTTAAGCAGGACTGAAGGTGAGCCTCCCCTTTTGCCCCACCCCCGACTCCTTTTTTGAACCACAGACCAAGTGCCTTTGGAAGCACAGAACTGGAAGAGATACACCACCAATTATAGAACACCTTTCTGCTTCATTCCCTCTTTTTGGAGTTGAGGAAACTAAGGTACAGAGATATTAAATACTTCCCAAGGTTGAGTTAGTAGAAATGTAAGAGCCTGGGTCACAATACTCACTCTCTACTACAATATGACACAACACATATCAGAATGTATTTCAACCACCAGTGGCTTGAACACCAATCCAAGCCAGGCATTTTTTCCATCATCTCCTATTAGCACCACAATAACTGTATAGGCATTCCTCCCATTTTGCAGAAGAGGAAACTACAGCTCAGAGAGGTCAGTCACATAGGAAATGAATGTCCCAGCAAATTCAAATCTTTGGCTTTATAGCTTCCTCTCTTTCCCCAGCAGCATGTAGCCTGAGATTTTCAAGATTTACAATGGTGGGAAAGATGCAGTTAATTAAATTTCCTGAAGACCAGTTATAATGTAGATAACGTTGTCTCTTGCCCTACGCACTTAAGTAAAATAACTCTTGACATATTATGCTAACTGGGGGCATGGGGAGGGAGATGAAGGTAGAGGGTAACAGTAGAGACCCAGATAACACAAAATAATGGATAGTTCAAAAGAAGCAATTTTTGCTTTTGTGTTAATGTGATCTTTTGTAGAATACTTTTGGGGCTTTTTTGCACATCTGCCCCATTAAGTCGTAAGTCCCCTTTTTCCATGTCCTACTCATCTCATGATTCCCACATCACATCTGCTGATGGACCTTGGCTTCCTGATTTATGATTTCCCAGCTTGAGTTTTTGATCTCTTGGCCTTATTTTTAAGCTCAGATCCTACCTCTCTGCCACAGTCAATGGCCTTAAAATTTCCCTCTAGTAGCTGCCAGTCCCTCCTCTGTCAAGTTTGTTGCTCCAGCGGGACAGAAAGATCCTCTTTAATCTTAATGAAAATTGGGGAAGGAGGGGGACACAGGGCCTAACAGGACCCAGAGTCTTTTGCATACTACTCCTTCCCTCTAAGTGAGCTTGACCTTCCTGTTTCCTATGACAGTAACCCTCAAGAAAGCCAGCTGCCTCTGGAACCAAAGTAATAAAATGTGGGCAACATTCCTGGATGGGGAGAGAACAGAGATAGCTGCATCTAAGCTGAACTGCTCTCAGGGCTTCACTCAGAGTTTCTCCACAGAAAGCCCTGGAAGCCATTGGATAATTACACTGGCAGACAATGAACCCCTGCTTTACATTAAGCTGCAAAGTCCACTTTGGTCAACTGTTCATGACCCACACCTTGAAGGGCAATAGTGTACTGCCACTGCTCCTGCCCCTTCTCAGACTGTTCCAGTCCCTAGGACCATAATTACTAACATTAATAGTCCCTTACATGCATATAGTATCTAACAGTTTCATAGAGCACTCATTTGAAATGCATCTTTCACAGCTGCTGGATAGAAACTGTTATTTCATGTCTACAGATGAGGACGTGAGAAATAGATTCAAGGGATTGGATCTGATAGACAGAGTGCCTGATGAACTATGGATAGAGGTTCGTGACACTGTACAGGAGACAGGGATCAAGACCATCCCCAAGAAAAAGAAATGCAAAAAAGCAAAATAGCTGTCTGAAGAGGCCATACAAATAGCTGTGAAAAGAAGAGAAATGAAAAGCAAAGGAGAAAAGGAAAGATACACCCATCTGAATGCAGAGTTCCAAAGAATAATAGCAAGGAGAGATAAGAAAGCCTTCCTCAGTGATCAATGCAAAGAAATAGAAGAAAACAATAGAATGGGAAAGACTAGAGATCTCTTCAAGAAAATAAGAGATACCAAGGGAACATTTCATGCAAAGATGGGCTCAATAAAGGACAGTAATAGTACAGACCTAACAGAAGCAGAAGATATTAAGAAGAAGTGGCAAGAAGAACGGTACAAAAAAGATCTTCCCAACCCAGATAATCATGACGGTATGATAACTCACCTAGAGTCAGACATCCTGGGATGTGAAGTCAAGTGGGCCTTAAGAAGCATCATTATGAACAAAGCTAGTGGAGGTGATGGAATTCCAGTTGAGCTCTTTCAAATCCTAAAAGACGATGCTATGATGCTGTGAAAATGCTGCACTCAATATGCCAGCAAATTTGGAAAACTCAGCAGTGGCCACAAGACTGGAATAGGTCAGTTTTCATTCCAATCCCAAAGAAAGGCAATGCCAAAGAATGCTCAAACTACCGCACAATTGTACTCATCTCATACACTAGTAAAGTAATGCTCAAAATTCTCCAAGCAGGCTTCAACAGTACGTGAACCGTGAACTTGCTGATGTTCAACCTGGATTTAGAAAAGGCAGAGGAACCAGAGATCAAATTGCCAACATCTACTGGATCATCAAAAAAGCAAGAGAGTTCCAGAAAAAACATCTATTTCTGCTTTATTGACTATGCCAAAGCCTTTGACGGTGTGGATCACCATAAACTGTAGAAAACTCTTCAAGAGATGGGAATACCAGAACACCTGACCTGCCTCTTGAGAAATCTGTATGCAGGTCAGGAAGCAACAGTTAGGACTAGACATGAACCAACAGACTGGTTCCAAATAGGAAAAGGAGTATGTCAAGACTGTATATTGTCACCCTGCTTATTTAACTTGTATGTAGAGTACATCATGAGAAACACTGGGCTGGAGGAAGCACAAGCTGGAATCAAGATTGCCGGGAGAAATATCAATAACCTTAGATATGCAGATGACACCACCCTTATGGCAGAAAGTGAAGAGGAACTAAAGAGCCTTTTGATGAAAGTCAAAGAGGAGAGTAAAAAAGTTGGCTTAAAGCTCAACATTCAGAAAACTAAGATCATGGCATCTGGTCCCATCACTTCACGGGAAATAGATAGGGAAACAGTGGCTGACTTTATTTTTCTGGGCTCCAAAACCACTGCAGATGCTGATTGCAGCCATGAAATTAAAAGACACTTACTCCTTGGAAGGAAAGTTATGACCAACCTAGACAGCATTAAAAAGCAAAGACACTACTTTGCCAACAAAGGTCCGTCTAGTCAAGGCTATGGTTTTTCCAGTAGTCACGTATGGATGTGAGAGTTGGACTATAAAGAAAGCTGAGCACCAAAGAATTGACGCTTTTGAACTGTGGTGTTGGAGAAGACTCTTGAGAGTCCCTTGGACTGCAAGGAGATCTGACCAGTCAATCCTAAAGGAAATCAGTCCTGAGTATTCATTGGAAGGACTGATGTTGAAGCTGAAACTCCAATACTTTGGCTACCTGATGTGAAAAAAACTGACTCATTTGAAAAGACCCTGATGCTGGGAAAAATTGAAGGCAGGAGGAGAGGGGGATGACAGAGGATGAGATGGTTGGATGGCATCATCGACTCAAGAGACATGAGTTTGAGTAAACTCCGGGAGTTGGCGATGGACAGGGAAGCCTGGACCCCACTCCAGTACTCTTGCCTGCAAAATCCCATGGACGGAGGGGCCTGGAAGGCTGCAGTCCACAGGGTCGCTAGGAGTCGGACACAACTGAGCAACTTCACTTTATGTTTTCACTTTCATGCACTGGAGAAGGAAATGGCAACCCACTCCAGTGTTCTTGCCTGGAGAATCCCAGGGACAGGGGAGCCTGGTGGGCTGCCGTCTATGGGGTTGCACAGAGTCGGACACGACTGAAGCGACTTAGCAGCAGCAGGGAAGCCTGGCGTGCTGCAGGCCATGGGGTCGCAAAGAGTTGGACACGACTGAGCAATTCAACTGAACTGAACTGAACATTGAGGAAACTTTTAAAGGCCACAAATAAGTATCCTCATTTTTAAGCATACTTATTTGGTATCTGCCTTTAAGCCTTGTATCTTTGATGCAATCAAATTTCTGCTTAGAATCTCAGTCATTAACAGGAACCTGGTAAGGCTTCCAAAGCCATCTGTCTCTGAAGTCTGTGAGGTGGGCCGTGGTCTCCTCTAGCTCTGTATCAGGCAAAATCTCCTAGGAAAGTGGAGAAAGCTTGGTTTCCCATGTATCACATTACTACCGACTAAACTGTCCCCATCTGAGGCCTGCCCCAGCCAGCATGGGGGCACATACCCTTTGTATGAGGGTGAGGGATCTCAGGCCCACCCACACAAATCTCAGGTGGTGGTGGGGCACCTGGGGCAGGCAGGATCCAGGCTGCTGTGTGCTATGGGTCAAGCCCTAGACCCCTTCTTCCTACTGGTGGCACAACACTGTGGACCACCTGTCTCCCCCACTGTGTCTGAGTCAGGCCCTCCCTGAAGCTCCAGATAGTTCTCCAGAGACTACTACTGAGGAGCATGTGACAGTCCGCAGGTCAGTCATGCCTGAAGAAGAGTTTCATTTCGGATGCGAGTGCCTTAAAAAAGTAACTTAAGACTTGAGAAACTAGAAAAAGAACAAACTAAATCCAAAGCAAGCTAAAGTTAGGAAAAACAAATATTAAAGGAAGAGATCAGTGGAACAGAAAAACAATGAAACCAAAAGCTGGTTCTTTGAAAAAAATCAACAAAATTAAACCTTCAGTAAGGCTGACCAAGAGAAAAACAGAGAAAATACAAATTGCCAAAATCAGAAACAAAAAAAGGGTTATCACCTTCTAGAGTTAAAAAAGATTATAAGGCAATACTATGAACAACTTTAAGCCACAAAATTAAACAACTTAGATGAAGGGGACAAATTCCTAGACACACAGAAATTATCGACACAAAAGAAAAAAAAAAAAAACAGTACATCTGAGTAGACCTATCATGAGAATTTTTGAATTAGTAATTAAGAATCTTCCAGCAGAGAAAAGTTCAGGTCCACATGGCTTGTTCTATCAAACATTTAAAATCAAAGACTTCCCTGGTTGTTCAGTGGTTAAGAATCTGCCTGTCAATGCAGGGAACTTGAGTTCAGCACCTGGTTCAGAAAGATTCCACATGCCTCAGGGCCACTAAGCCCATAAGCCTTAACTACTGAGCCCAGGTGCCTAGAGCCCGTGCTCCAGAAGGACAGAAGCCGCCACCATGAGAGAGAAGCCCACGCACCACAACTAGAGAAAGAACAAGTGCAGCGACAAAGATCCAGCGCAGCCGAGAATAATTAAAATAAGAAATATGTTTCTAAAAAATTCAAAAAAGAAATCACAATCCTTCACAAACTCTCCCAGAAAACAGAGGGAAGACTCTCTAGCCTAAGAGACCAGGATTACCCTGACACCAAAACCAAAGACATAACAAGAAAACTAGTGACCGACATCTCTCATGAATACAGGCAAAAATCTTCAACAAAATATTAGTAAACCAAATCAAGACCATACAAAAAGGATTATACACTATAGCCAAGTGGGATTCATTCTAGGAATGATGTTGGTTTAATATCCAAAAATCAATTATCATAGTGCCATGTTAGTAGAATAAAGGATAAAAAACCACACAAACAAAATTCAACATCCATCCATAATAAAACCTCTGAAAAAAGTAGAAATAGAGAACTTACTTAGCCTGATAAATAGAAGTCTACCAAAAAGCCCTGCAGCAAACATCATACTTACTGGTATCACACTTAAGTACTCAGAAAAACTGAATCCCTTCTCTTTAGAACTGGGAACAAGGTAAGAGTGTCTGTTTTCACCAATTATGTTCAACAACATATTGGAGGTCCTGGCCGATACAATCATGCAGAGGGATTCTTTTTTTAAATGGACGTTAGATTATGTCATTCACCTACTCAAACATGTCCAGCGGCTTCCTGTTTCGCTGAGAATAAAGCCCCACGTGATCTGAGTTCTTGTCTACCCTTGTGACTTCTCCATAATCCACTCCTCCTATTGCTCAATTCATCTCTAGCTACATTGGCCTCCTTTGTTCCTCAAAACATTAAGCGTGCTCCTGTTTCAGGGCCTCCAAACTTACCAAACTCTATGCCTGGAATGTTATTCCCCAAGATATACACACAGCTCACACTACTGCATCTTGTACATATTTCTGTACAGATTTTATTTTCTCATGGAGGCCTTCTTTCATCACATGGTGCCTCCCTATTCCCTTTTCCTGCTTTATTTTTCAACATATTCATTTGTTTATATTCCACTAGAATTTAGGCTACAGGAGAGAAAACTATTTTCTTCACTGCTACATTTCAAACACTTAAAACTGTGCCTGGCACATAGTGGACACTCAATAAATAGGCACTAAATGAATGGATATCTTTAAAAGGAAAAGACATTCATATTCAAGAGAATGAATGGTGGAGGGAACCACTGTCCCAAGAGGCTGCGAAGGACTGAGGTTTTAGGCCACAGCTGAAGAGACGGTGCAGAATAATAGAAAAAACTTGGCTTTTTAGAACCAGATTCTTCTAAATTCTAAGTTTATTAGCTCTTCCAGTCACTGCCTGTGTGTCCCTCTCTGCTGCTGCTGCTGCTGCTAAGTCGCTTCAGTTGTGTCAGACTCTCTGCGAACCCACAGACGGCAGCCCACCAGGCTCCCCTGTCCCTGGGATTCTCCAGGCAAGAACACTGGAGTGGGTGTGTCCCTCTCTAAGTCTCTATAATTTATAAAATGAGAATATCACCACCTACCTTTCAAGGTGTGATGAAAACAAAATCAATTTATGTAGAGCATTCAATGTAGCATCTGATACTATAGCAGACACTGCAAATAACTAAATATTCTTTGATACTACTGGCCTTCAAGAACTACCTTAAAAATTACCTAGCCCTACCTTACTGAAGTGTACAGATGTCTACAGGGCTGTTGCCCTTAAAGTACGGCCTTCATACCCATTTTAACTTTTCTGTCTTATCATTCTTCTTTTATATCTCCCTTACAGTTGGCTTTCAGCTCTCACCTCTGCTGCTGCTAATATAGCAGCTCCTCCTCCCCTTTATATGCCCTGTTCTTAATCTTCTGGGGGTTTAGAAACCAGATTGTTAAGCTTGTTACAACAACACATCAAAATAGGAATAAATTAGCACTGTGCAAGGTATGACACATGCTTTGCTACCTTTTGTTTTTTAGCTGGATTCTGGAAAATTGAGGATGTTAGATAAATAAGCTATTACATGTGTATCAGTATATTATACAGTTTTTTACATGGAACCATTCATATTTTCGGAGAAGGCAATGGCACCCCACTCCAGTACTCTTGCCTGGAAAATCCCATGGACAGAGGAGCCTGGAAGGCTGCAGTCCTTTGGGTCACTGAGGGTCGGACACGACTGAGCAACTTCACTTTCACTTTTCACTTTCATGCATTGGAGAAGGAAATGGCAACCCACTCCAGTGTTCTTGTCTGGAGAATCCCAGGGACGGGGGAGCCTAGTAGGTTGCCGTCTATGGGGTCGCACAGAGTCGGACACGACTGAAGCGACTTAGCAGTAGCATTCATATTTTAAAAGAATCAACAATGGAACTACTTCGCAGGGCAGCTGTCATAAGAACAATAAAATCCAAGCTTGATGCCCAGGCCATGGAAAGGCCAGAAGCTAAAGAACATTAGATTAACCAAGACAAAAAGAGATGACGGTAAGTGTCTGGAGATTTAGAAAAGGAGGGAAGGTTGGTCAAAGCAGATTTCCAGGAGCCTCAAGTGGGGGCACAGATCCCTCTGTGCACCCTCAGGCGGGCAGCGGGAAGAAAAGAATGTCCCTTACTACAGAATACGAAGAGAGTATGAAGAACTCTATCACTGGCCAAGGATGAGAGAAATGGTGGGAAAAGTGAAATGATCACAGCCTCTGATAGGATATGAGGCTACAGTATACATGAGTTTTTCACTAATAGTAGTGAGGGGTGGCAGTAAGTGGGGAACCTAGGGCCAAAATAGGAATAGCCCTCCTGGTCTAAGATAACAGTAGGTAACAAAGCAACATCCCAGTGGAAGCAGTCAGTGAATACAGACACATGCTGTGGATGGACTCCTGAAAACAACCATGACATCTGTACTGGCAGTGGACTTGGAGGCAAGCTGTGAGAGTGCATTTAAACCTGTACTCCGCAGACTACACGCTGCAAATGATGGCTGCCAATGCTGCCTGGTTCTGTCTCTGTGCCCTGGAAAGACTGAATTTGTGGAACTTTTCAACTGTTTTCTGGTAGGGCCTGCAGCAGGAGGAGAGGAAGAAGAGGGCATGGGAGAAAATTTACAGTGTAGATTTCCAAGACAAAACCTTCCCTTTTGCCTTTGGGGAGCCGGGTGGCTAAAGGTCAGGGACTGAGATGCCAGAGACACCTGTAACGCTTTCTTCTCACTTCTCTCACTTCAGTTTTTACAATTCGCAAAGCTTTCCAACTTGCATTTCCCATTTGATTCTCTACAACATCCTATATGGTTGGTATACACAAAATAAACATGTGAAGGTACATGGAGGCACTCTAACAAAAATAGGCAAACAGATTATCCAAAGGTAACTATTGAGAGAGACAATAAACCCCCAGGTTTTCCAACTACAAGTCAGCTCACCAGGTCCCTGTCTATGCTAGCCCAAGTGCTCATGGGGTCCCAAGTGTTACAGATGTTTTCTTCTCCGTCCACTCATATTTAAGCCTGGGTCTCTGCCTGCTTGGAGGTTCTTCCTTCCAGCCTCTTGGCCCACCTCACTAAAAATGTCCTTGCTCAGAAGGGACCCCCACCTCTTGCCTGCCTTGCTGGGCCTTTCAAATAACTAGGCCTCCTTCCTGAACCCCTAAGAAGGTCTGTCTTCTTGAATTTTATAAGAAAAATCATGATTCCAAGGAGATTAGCAGTCCAAGGAAAGCATGCCAAGTCAGAGAGAATGGTATTCACAGACTGACCTGGATTCTAAGATCAGCTTTATGGATTTCCAGGCATAAACCCTGGGCATATTACTTCAGTTTCCTAAGCCTCAATTCCCTCATCTATAAAATGGGATTTTATATAGTATAAATGAGATCCATAACACAACTGATTCTTATTATGTTGACTTCCCATCCTATTTCACCATCTGCAGTCTTCCTTCTAAATTTTGCTGGACTTTCCCTTCACAAAGCCCCACTCTAACTCTCCATCCCCAGCTCCACTGATGATCGATATTCTGCAGGACTGATAAAACCACAGGATTTCCCAAAACCAAGTCTGGGCTTGGTAGGTCACACTCAAGACTGAAATCAGAAAAGTCTATGAAGTCATGTTAAGAGAGTTTGTGGGAGAATGGGTTTAGCCAGGTCCAGGATACCACACAGCAGAAAGTAGCAGGCAGAAGCCAGAAGGAATTGAGCGTGCTTTTGCTTTATTTATGGCAAGTGATCCCAGACTGTCTGCCTATGACAGTCTCTTAGGCATGGAGTAGGAGAGTAATTACCTGTAAGTTATCTGTACTAAGGGTAAAAATAAGCCCCAAACTAGTCACTTTGTATCTTGGCCCAAGCTTGCCCAGGTACCCTCACTCACCAGTAGCAAGGCTGAGCTCAGCCGGCAAGTTCTTTTGTGTTACAGGGTCAGCACCAACTGCCTCAGGGAAGAGGGCTCACCTAGAACAGAGAGAAGTCAGTCAGGGTCTTGCTCAAAACAGGCCTGAGCTTAGGTCAATGCATGCATTTGAAGTTCCTGCCCTTACAGGTCTTGCAACCTAGCAAAAAATAGGTTAATAAACAGTTTTAGGTTGTGCTAAGGGCTATAAAGAAAAATAAAGCAGAGCAAGGAAAGAAAGAACGACTATGAGTGAAATGAGGTCTATTTTAGATAAAAGTTAAGGAAGACTTCTCCAAGAAGCAGTCACTAGACAGAGACCCAAGTAAGGGGGTGAGATCTGCAAAGATCAGAGGAAGAGAGCTTCAGAGAAGGGAAATAAACACAAAAGCCCTGAGGCAATAATGGGCAAGAGGAAGCTTGTTACACTAAGAACAAGAAAGTCTACAGAACTAGAATGTAGTGATGGAAAGAAAGAGGTTCCTCCAGGCTTCCAAAACCTAGAACCCAGATGGGAGAAACTTCCAAGCACTATGAGGCTGACTTCAGTTTTCTCCACTTACCCCGTCCTCTGTTGGGACAGAGAAACTCCTATATATTACTTGGAATGTGGGGTAGAAATGACTGGGGTAAAGAGAATAGTAGCACAGTGCCAAGCCTTGTTGTAAACCCTTTGGTTGTATTAACTCTTTAAATCTTTACAAACTCTTGTAAGGTTGGTGTGATATTACATTCTTCACTTTTTCTAAGGTAAAACAGATACAGAGATGCTAAGTAAATTTGCCCCAAGTCACACAGCTAGTAGATAGCAGACTTGGGACTTCAACCTGAGTTCAACCTCCAGGGCTTGCCTTCTTAATCACACATTATACCACTCCTCAAAAAACAGAAGAAAAAAGACAGAAAACGCATGCTCTAGTCCTGGCTGACATGACTCAGAGCCCTCATTTATACCCAACCCTGGGATACTCTCCATTTACTTG
This sequence comes from Bison bison bison, assembly GCF_000754665.1. Lineage (NCBI taxonomy): Eukaryota > Metazoa > Chordata > Mammalia > Artiodactyla > Bovidae > Bison > Bison bison. Next base: position 945,295 of record NW_011494924.1, on the reverse strand, counting down.
CAGTCCAGGCTTTTTACTAAACACCAGTTGACTCCTGAGTCCTTCAGCCAGGTAGTTCCAGAGGATACTGTGAGCACAAAACTATGATAATCACCACCACCACAACAGTCATTTAACTGCCATTAACATTTAACGCACACTTTGAAATCGTCTAGGTACTGGGTTAAGCACTTTACATGTACTATTTTATTTCCAAGAAGGAATGACAGCCATTCTGAGAAGGATTGCTTCAGGATCTCATTATCTCCTGCCTGCACTGCTGGAATATTTCTTAGAATTTACTGACATTACAAGAACAGGCTGTTAAGAGTAGCCTCTTCCCTGGTCTCTCTTTCACTAGTCTTCCCCCGCGCCTTCTACTCCAATCTATTGGAGCCCACACTTTTAAACTCCTGTTCCTAATGCCACTCCCCTGCTCCAAAAAATGGCATGGCTCCCAATCACCTCAGCCTTGCTCTCTAGACTCTTACACCACGGGTCTAGTCATCACTTACGACCGTGGGCCTTCCAGTTACCATACTTGTATCCATGTTGCTGTCTCACCTGGAACGACTCTCTTCATTTATTCATATTCAAATTCATCTTAATCTTCAAGGCCTAACAATTAGGTGAAGTTATCCTGAACCCTTCCTCTCCTCTCTGTTGTGTTCTTGAAAATACCTCTGGCTGTGACTACAATCAAAGCTCTGTTCTCACCATCCACTAAGGCTTCAGAACAGTTCCTCTGTTTTTCTTCCGTGTAAACATTACTACTGCTTCTAGACGATGAAGACCTAGTCAGTTAAGATTTCTGTTCAAATTTCTACTACTCTTACTATGGATCTATCTCCTAACAAGAGACCTGAGTTTTAATATGAGCCTCAGATTCCTTAATTACAAAATAGAGATACAATTCCCGTCCTATCTACAACACAAGGATTTTTTTAAGAATCAATGTGATACTGTAACAGGAGAGGAAAGGGGAAGAGTGAAGGTGGGAGACCCAGACAAATCTTTAACAGCTCTGTCAGCTGCAAATCCTCCCAAGTCTTCTATCCAATCAATCAAAAAACAATTCTTGGGTCTAGTTAGCCACAGTTTCAACTCTAGGTTGGGGATTATAGCAGATGCAGGGTTGAAAGAGAACAAATCTTATCCTTGGGCTCCTAGTAGTCCAGGGCAAGACTGTGTCAACTTCCTACAAATATACTAAGAATATTAGGCAGGCTATGGGAAAGCAGTATGCAGATTCTTAAAAACTAAAACACAGTTACTGTATGATCCCACTCCTGGATATACATCCAGAGAAAACTCTTAATTCAAAAAGATACACACCCCCCAATGTCCATAGCAGCACTATTTACAACAGCCAAGACATGAAAGGTGTGGCTTGTATACACACACACACACACGAGAACTTTTTTTATGTTTTGCTTTTCCTGTTTATTTTTTTAAAAATCCAAAATAGGTCAAAAAGAACAATCATTAGAACTTCCCTGGTGACACACTGGATAAGAATCCACCTGCCAATGCAGCTGACACAGGCTGGATCCCTGGTCTGGGAAGATCCAACATGCCATGGAGCACCTAAGCCGGCATACCACAACTACTGAGCCTGTGAGCTGCAACAAGAGAAGCCACGACAATGAGAAGCCCAGGCACCACAAAGAAGAGTAGCCCCTGCTCAATGCAACTAGAGAGCCCGCATGCAGCAACGAAGACACAGCACAATCAAAATTAAAAAAAAAAAAAAAAATCATCAAAGATACAGGTGCCAGACATAAGGCCAAAGGGTAGATAAGAAAGTACGCCTTCTTCAGAAAGTTTGGAAGACTTGTGTTTTAAAAGCTGGATCTAACATAAATAGCTAGCTGAGTTTTCCATTGATCCAGCTTCCACTGCCCTACCTCCCAACATGGCACAACTGACTCGCCTTGAAGGCCTCAGTTGAAGAACTCCATATACACACAGCCTGGTACAGCAGCACTCAGGTAACTGGAAAGATCTCATCCCACTATGGTCTCATTCCAGACCTGTCTTCATTGTGTGAGTTCTGTCACCTCTTGAAAATATGGCTATGTCAGCACAAGACAACACTGAATCTTTACAATGATTAATAAAACCACAATAGAATATTCAGATCAGATCAGATCAGTCGCTCAGTCGTGTCCGACTCTTTGCAACCCCATGAATCGCAGCACACCAGGCCTCCCTGTCCATCACCAACTCCCGGAGTTCACTCAGACTCACGTCCATCGAGTCAGTGATGCCATCCAGCCATCTCATTCTCTGTCGTCCCCTTCTCCTCCTGCCCCCAATCCCTCCCAGCATCAGAGTCTTTTCCAATGAGTCAACTCTTCGCATGAGGTGGCCAAAGTACTGGAGTTTCAGCTTTAGCATCATTCCTTCCAAAGAAATCTCCTTCAGATTGGACTGGTTGGATCTCCTGGCAGTCCAAGGGACTCTCAAGAGTCTTCTCCAACACCACAGTTCAAAAGCATCAATTCTTTGGCGCTCAGCCTTCTTCACAGTCCAACTCTCACATCCATACATGACCACAGGAAAAACCATAGCCTTGACTAGACGGACCTTTGTTGGCAAAGTAATGTCTCTGCTTTTGAATATGCTATCTAGGTTGGTCATAACTTTCCTTCCAAGGAGTAAGCAACTTTTAATTTCATGGCTGCAGTCACCATCTGTAGTGATTTACTCAGCCATAAAAAAGAATCAAACAGTGCCATCTGCAGCAACATGGATGAACCCAGATTATCGTACTAGGTGAAATAAGCCAGAAAGAAAAATACTGTATGATACCACTTATATGTAGAATCTAAAATATGATGCAAATGAATATTTGCAAAATAGAAATAGATTCACAGACAAAGAAAACAAACTTATGGTTACCAAAGGGGAAGGGGGGATGTGAGAATAGGAGTTTGGGATTAGCAGATACAAACTATATATAAAATAAACAAGGTCCTATTGTATAACACAGGAACCTATATTCAATATCCTACAATAAATCATATTGGAAAATACAAAAAATACACATTCATATAACTGAATCACTTTGTTGTACACCAGAAACTAATACAAAATAACACAACCTTATAAATCAAATATAAATCAAATCTTTAAAAAAAAAAAAAAAAGAATATTACGCACAGCCTAACAGTTTCAAGAGTGCTATGTATTGTAAAAGTGGCGGGGGGTCGGGGAGGGGTGGTGGGAATCAGTCTGACTAGAAGTGGCCTCAGAAGCTTCATTTGAGCAACGGCTTAGGCCAGGCCTTGATGCAGGGTGACAGAAAGACCTGGGCTACTGCTGGACTAGGTGTTATGTTGGCAACCCTCCTGATCCTAATACCCTGTGAAGCAAGTGATGGAATGCCCACTTTATAGCCAAGGTAACTGAATACGGGTCTTCCCTGGTGGCTCAGTGGTAAAGAATCCGCCTGCCAATGCAGGAGACACAGGTTCAACCCCTAGGTTAGGAAGATCCCTTGGAGAAGGAACCCACTGCAGTATTCTTGCCTGGGAAATCTCATGGACAGAGGAGCCTGGCAGGCTACAGGCCATGGGGTCACAACAGAGCTGGACACGATTTAGTGACTAAAACTGAAGATGGGTGAGGAGGCTAAGTGTATCATTCAGTCAAATAGCTAGCAAGCAGCAGAGCTAGGATTTGAACCTATGTCTGCTTTACTTTACACCAAAGTCTATGTGCTTGCTTCATGATCTGCCTTACTCATGTAGCAACATGAAAGGAAGACCAGATAAACTCTGGAGCTCTTTCTACCTCAAAATCCAATGATTTGAATGGGGGTAGGGGGAGGGGAAGAACTATACAAAAAGATCTTCACAACCCAGATGGTGTGATCACTCATCTAGAGTCAAGACATCCTGGAATGTGAAGTCAAATGGGCCTTAGGAAGCATCACTATGCACAAAGCTAGTGGAGGTGATGGAATTCCAGTGGAGCTATTTCAAATCCTGAAAGATGATACTGTGAAAGTGCTGCACTCAATATGCCAGCAAATTTGGAAAACTCAGCAGTGGCCACAAGACTGGA
>NW_011494924.1:926813-941088 GCF_000754665.1 Bison bison bison | reverse complement strand
TGGCGACCGACTCCAGTGTTCTTGCCTGGAGAGTCCCAGGGACGGGGGAGCCTGGTGGGCTGCCGTCTATGGGGTCACACAGAGTGGGACACGACTGAAGTGACTTAGCAGCAGCAGCAGCTGGATCATCGAAAAAGCAAGAGAGTTTCAGAAAAACATCTATTTCTGCTTTATTAACTATGCCAAAGCCTTTGACTGGGTGGATTACCATAAACTGTGGAAAATTCTTCAAGAGATGGGAATACCAGACCACCTGACCTGCCTCCTGAGAAATCTGTATGCAGGTCAGGAAGCAACAGTTAGGACTGGACATGGAACAACAGACTGGTTCCTAATAGGGAAAGGAGTACATCAAGACTGTATATTGTCACCCTGCTTATTTAATTTATATGCAGAGTAGTACATCATGAGAAACACTGGGCTGGAGGAAGCACAAGCTGGAATCAAGATTGCTGGGAGAAATATCAATAACCTCAGATATGCAGATGACACCACCCTTATGGTAGAAAGTGAAGAAGAACTAAAGAGCCTCTTGATGACAGTGAAAGAGGAGAGTGAACAAGTTGGCTTAAAGCTCAACATTCAGAAAACTAAGATCATGGCATCTGGTCCCATCACCTCATGGCAAATAGATGGGGAAACAGCGGAAACAGTGGCTGACTTTATTCTGGGGGACTCCAAAATCACTGCAGATGGTGACTGGAGCCATGAAATTAAAAGACGCTTACTCCTTGGAAGGAAAGTTATGACCAACCTAGAAAGCATATTAAAAAGGAGAGACATTACTTCGCCAGCAAAGGTCCATCTAGTCAAGGCTATGGTTTTTCTAGTGGTCATGTATGGATGTGAAAGTTGGACTGTGAAAAAAGCTGAGCGCCAAAGAATTGATGCTTTTGAACTATGGTGTTGGAAAAGACTCTTGAGAGTCCCTTGGACTGCAAGGAGATCCGACCAGTCAATATCCTAAAGGAGATCAGTCTGGAGTGTTCATTGGAAGGACTGATGTTAAAGCTGAAACTCCAATACTTTGGCCACCTGATGCAAAGAGCTGACTCATTTGAAAAGACCCTGATGCTGGGAAAGATTGAGGGCAGGAGGAGAAGGGGATGACAGAGGATGAGATGCTTGGATGACATCACCAACTCAATGGACATGAGTTTAGGTAAACTCCAGGAGTTGGTGAGGGACAGGGAGGCCTGGCATGCCTCAGTCCATGGGGTCGCAAAGAGTTGGACAGGACTGAGTGACTGAACTGAACTGAGGGGGAGGGGAGAAGAGAAGAGGATGTTTACTGCTGCTGTGACTGAAGCGACTTAGCAGCAGCAGCAGCAGCAGCAGGGTCTTCTTAACTGTAACAGCTCAAGTATCTGACACAGTCTGGCAAGTAGAAGACACGAAGTACTTTGGGAACCTGTGAATGAATAAAATAACTGCCCCATCAACCTTTGTTCTAAGGTCTAGAAGGTCCAACCAAAATCTCAAGCTCCATGTTCTGACTCTAAGCTCCATGTTCTGACTTTCCATGTCAAGTCATTTCACCTTTCTGGATCTTTTTCCTCTGTCTGTGAAATAAGGGTCATAGTATCTACTTTCCTGCAGGATTTTCTGATGGATCAAACAAGATTGTCAAGAAACAGTTAAACTATTTAAGTCTATTTTTAAAAAAATAAAGAAACACAACAGCAGCAACAACAATAAAAGGTTATTAGGAAAAAATTAGAATAACTAAGGCTTTGGGCCTTAATGATGAAAAAGTGAAAGCATTAGTCATTCAGTCATGTTTGACTCTTCATGACCCCATGGACTGTAGCCTGCGAATTAAAAGACGCTTACTCCTTGGAAAGAAAGTTATGACCAACCTAGACAGCATATTAAAAAGCAAAGACATTACTTTGTCAACAAAGGTCCGTCTAGTCAAGGCTATGGTTTTTCCAGTAGTCATGTATGGATGTGAGAGGTGGACCATAAAGAAAGCTGAGCACCAAAGAACTGATGCTTCTGAACTGTGGTGTTGGAGAAGACTCTTCAGAGTCCCTTGAACTGCAAGGAGATCCACCCAGTTCATTCTGAAGGAGATCAGTCCTGGGTGTTCATTGGAAGGACTGATGTTGAAGCTGAAACTCCAGTACTTTGGCCACCTGATGCGGGGAGCTAACTTTCAAAAGACCCCGATGCTGGGAAAGATTGAGAGCAGGAGGAGAAGGGGACGACAGAGGATGAGATGGCTGGATGGCATCACCGACTCAATGGACATGGGTTTGGGTGGACTCCGGGAATTGGTGATGGACAAGGAGGCCTGGCGTGCTGCAGTTCATGGGGTCGCAAAGAGTCGGACACAATCATTGACTCAATGGACATGAATCTGAGCAAACTTTGGGAGACAGTGGACAGAGGAGCCTGGCATGCTACAGTCCACAGGGCTGCAAACAGTCAAGACATGGCTTAGTGAATGAACAACATCCCTACAGAATCCCTGCTGTTTAGAGTAGAGCAAACTCCAGGGAATACAGGAAGACTGAAAAGGTGTTTCTAAAGTGTCATCTTCCTCGAGATAGAGGAAGGAAAATGGAAGCTAGTTCTCTAGGCCTCCAGGGTGACAGCCAAGGCACAAGCGAGCAGTCACAGGACACAATCATAGCGTAACAGCTCCAGGTCCAGTCAGGCAGGGCCCTCCTGCAGGGAGTCTCAGGCCCATTTCTGCTACCATCAGCACATGAAGGTGCGCAGCTGCCCAGACAGCAGGGAGTATGAAACTGGCCACAGAGCAAACAGTTTTTGTCCCAGGAGCCACATCTGCCAATCTATTTTAGTTCTGTTCAGCCTGCCCCCTAACATCTTGGCCTCAAAACTCTAACTGCCTCAATCTTTGTGAGGTCAGCTCTTCCCAGCCTGGACCAAACCCCATGGTCTTGTAGTTCCAAACTCCTTCCAAAGACAAGAATACCTGACCTTGACTCTGACTGGCTCTATTGTGTGTTGCCTATGCCCTGGCATAATAAACCAACTGGCTGTGTTGCTGGGGAGGTTAAAAAGATGACCTCACAACATAATAAAAATGCAGCCAAGTCACAAAATGGCTCAGTAAAACCCTCTTCTACTCCCCAATAAAGACAGGTGTCAGGACGCACAGCATATCACAAAGAGAGGCCTGGGAGGGCAGCTGCTTTCTTAATGACAGGTGACGTTAGGGCTCTTGAGCCCAATTCATGTCCATGTATGAGAACACTATACATGCCATAAATAGATGAAACTCAATCCAGGCAGTCTCTAGGCTCACTGGAGGCATGTCCAGAGAATATGACAGACATGCGAGACAATCATTCTTGCCTCTGCTTTTCTGGGCAGCTAACAGCATCTCTCCCTCCTCAGCCAAAGCTGTCTCCAGTTTTCCCCTTTTCCTTCCCCGAAAAACCAACCCTGCAGGAATCATCAAGGGAGGCACAAGTAATTACTGTTTTCTTTTCTCCATGCTAATGAGACAGTTGGATGGTTCCCCTTCCCCCTCTGGAGCTGGAAGTGAGAATCTAAGGCTTTACAATCTGTAACCAACAAACCAAAGCTGGGGCCAGACAGTGCGCTGCAAATGAATGGTACAGAAGATGGCCTTTTGTCCCTGATGAGACCAGAGCTAGAAGAGGCCCCACCATTTTACAGAAGGGGTGTTAAGACCAGAATGAGGAGAGAGCTGTCCAAAGTGGTGGAAGGCAAGCAGGCAGTGAGTGGCAAGCCCCAAATCAGTCTCCTTACTTCTAACCAAAGCACTTCCCACATCATTCGGACTTCCTATAGTACAGACAACTTTGGAGGTGTCCTCAATGTGGAACCTGGAAATGCAAATTTCAAGTTCACACATAAGTTCCTGAATAGGTATTTAGAAAGCAATGACAGTGCTCTGCAGAAGTGGATTCAGCCCCAGGACTGGGGCTCTGGGGTGGAAGGCCAGGACCTCAGAGACAATGCCAACTGTACCCTAAATCTTAAGCCACAAGTAGATGGTCAGGCAAAAACACAATCTGTGAATTTTAGTTGAGATTCAGTGTAGTTATGAATTTCAGGCCTGATGGATAAAGGACCACTTTAGAACACTAGGACCTCAGTCAGCTAGTCCAATCCTCGTATTTGACAGATGAAGAAATCACATCTAGCACTACTGGAGGCATCACAGGCAAAGACCCAGGGTGAAGCAGCAGACTGAAAGACGCTATGGCTCAAAGCTAGCCATGACCTGCCTCCTAGCCGTGGTCAGAAAAAAAGGAAGACAGGGCCTCCGGGGAAAAAAGCCAGCATTCACAAAGGCTGTGGTGAGAAGAAAGTGGTTCAAGTTTTTAAACTGGAATAATCTACAGAATCGTAACAAAATTTTTAATTTTTTTTTTAACCTGAGGACAATCTCCTGTCAGTCTCTAAAACCTCTTCCCTTCTCCCTCACTTCTATCCTAGCTCTATCACCTCAGGTTGGATTCAGCAACTCAAATTCAGCCCTCAAATAATTCTGACTCCTGGCAAGAAATACTTAATTCCCATCCCCTACCCATAGGGCCTGGACATCAACCCTTCCTCCTGCTCTCCTAGGCAGCATGGAAATAGCAAGCATACAGATCTGGGTTTGAGCCCTGTATCTGGCCACCTAAACTGGGTATCCTTTAGGCGTTATTATTTAACTGCCTTCCTGAGCTTTGATATCTGTTTTTTCCACCGTTCTCCCCTACTTGGGGAGAGGGAATATTTAGGTATTCCTCTGTATCCTCAATGAGTCAGTCACTGTCTACTGAATGATCCTCTAAAACTCAGTTCCCACATCTGTAAAATGCTATCTGTGATAATATCACCTATCTCAGAGTTATGAAAAAGAACAACAACAAAAAATGTAAATTGCCTGGATCAGTGCCTGGCCCTTATTCCTCTACTCTATCAAGGATGTCAGGGCCAAATGTTTGCCTGTACTGAATAGATGGCCCATCCTCGAGACACCATGCCTCACTGAACCCTGGGGTCAGCTGGACCTGACCTCCAGTGTCTGTTCCACTCCAGTAATTAGACTGAGTGCCAGTTACTGAAACTTTGTCAATAAAAACAGCTAATGATATGACTATTCTCCTCATAGTCAAAGGCAGTGAATTTGAAGCAAATGAGGTGTGTACTTACACAAATACTCCAGACTGAAAGAAGGGTACACAGGATAAAAGGGGAAAAAAGGGAAAAGACTGTGATCCTAAAGTGGAGTCTTACAGAAGAAAGTCCAGATCCCAAGAGGTGGCTAAAGTCATCTGAAGGGCCAGAGACCAAAACAAATTGGCTGAGGTCACAGAGAAAGCCAAAGGGAGAAAGGAGTTTGGAACCCACCACTGCAGTCTCCCATCTAGTGATTTTTCCTGTCCTCCAGGGTAGACACACACAGTCCTAGGAAAAAGGGAGTGAGGCACTGGGGGCTCAGGGTAGCGGCAGGGAGAACATAAGAGATGCCAAGTGGTACTTATGTCATTTTCTGCTTTGAAAGGTGACTGACTAAGAAATAAATCAATTCAGCCTTTTGTCTTGCAGGGACCTAATATGCTCTGGAAGTTGAAGGGTAGAAATATCTGGCCAGAACAAGTGCCAGCAGTTAGGGAAGGCGAAGGGCACAGTATGCCCTCAAACTATCATGAGCCCCTCTCCCACACCTTCCGCCCACCTGTCCCCAGCTTCACAACTCAAACTATAAACTATGTTCCAAGTTTTCTAGGATATCTGTCTTTCCCAGACATAACCTAGGGGGTGAAGCATAGATAAGCAGCAGAGTAAGAGTTCTGTGTCATGAGGAAAAACCTGATTGGTTCTTTTGTTTCATTCAACACATTCACCTAAACTTTTGGGAAAGTTAAGTGATTTGCCCAAGGTCACAGCTAATAAGGGCAAACCAGGACTTACTCATGTCCTGTGTCCTTTGTGACATCGTGACCTTCAGAAAATTTGACTCTTACAAAGTTGTGAGAGGTAGGTAGGGCAGGTGTTCTCTGTTAAATCATACTGTCTCAGCTTCTGCAGTCTCATTTGACACCTCCAATTCATTTCAGGCTTACTCCTGACATTTATCTCCTCTTACGGAACTTTCATAATTACTTTCTAACTCAAAGATCAGCAAACTTTCTGTATAGGGCCAGCAGTCTCTGTAGTATTTGACTCTGCCACAAGGTAATATGAAAGCAGTCATAGATGAACAAATGAGTGTGGCTGTGTTCCAGTATTACTTCATGGAAAGAGGCAACAGACTGATTCAGCCCATAGGCCATAGTTTACTTGACATCTGTTCTAATCTACTGTCTCCAATCACCCTCTCAATCCACCACACATACGCCTATTACAGTCCTACAGCCCCAACGGACTCCCTTTACCTACAGGATAGTTTAAACCCTAATCTCATCCTCTTTCGTACCCTTCCCTGTTCACTGTATTCCAATCACAGCAGACTGCCATCTAACAACTTCCCACCTTCCATCACACTATTCCCTAAAACCTGCAATGCCCCTCTCCATTCCTCTGCCAATATTACCTATTCGGGTCAAGTTCAAATGCTAACACCTGTGGGAAATTTTACCTTGTTCTGTCTTATGTAACTAGTCATTATATGGCTGTCCTTCATCCACTACTGCCTCCCTACTCCCCCCACAATTCTAAGCTTCTCAGGGGGCACAGAGTGTGTCTTATTCAACTCTGTATCCTTTGCAGTACTTAACACCCAGTGTCCACTGACTAAACAGGCTTTCAGGCTACAAGAAAGTAACAGAACATGGGGATATTTGGTCCTAATAGAACTGTGAGATTACTCACAGCATCAACAGAGCCTTCAGGCTGTTTCAAGGACTGTCTCCCTCCCTCCCCAATATGTTCCTTGTCTGTCCAGGTAACTAGTCAAGACAGGGGTCAAGACCAGGCATTTCACCAAGTTGCTTCTAGCCTATGCTGATACATGTGAAGAGAAGAGGAATCCTATTTTCAGAGCTCATTGTCCCTGACCTCAAACTGTAACCTTAATGCCAGCCATCAACTGATCCCAGACACAGATGTAGCCCTAGATCAGCAGACAGCCCTCTAAAAAGTGCAGGTCCCCCACAGGCAGGGGATTTCACCCAGGGACAGGCTCAGGGCATGCAGACCAACCTCAACAGAAGTGAGAACTCAAAGGTATGTGGTAAGAATCATCAGGAGCAACACCTCTGAAAGCAAAGGGACCGCTGTGGAAATTCAGGGGTCCTGTAGCCCACAAGACAGACTATCCTAGCTTGAGGAAGCTGTGAGGTCAAAGACTAATGGCCGATAGGGAAAAACAAAACAAATACACAGAAGAATTTTTCTCCTAAGCCCAGAACAGAACATTCCATCTGGGTAAGTAAGCTTGTCACAGGCATGGGGTACTTAGCATATCTGCCATTCCAGGATTACAGCTGTCAAGTTTTAATTAGGGTAATTAGAGTTAAAAATGTAATTTCATTTCAGGGGTATTCTGAACAGATTCCATTAATTTCTTTTTTTAAAAGAACACAGGAAGGAGGGGCAGGCATGCAGAGGATTTTGGCATCAGAGAAGTAAAGCCCTGTGCCTGGGTGGACGAGCTTTCAAACCATTGCCAAGAACCCCCAGCATCTCTGCAGGTTTGGCCCAGAGGGCAGAGGCTGCTGCTCTTCAGCTTTCTTCCCTAGTTTCGTCTCTAAAACTGTTTCAGTCAGCGCCTGCTAGTAAACCCACCCATCTTCTCCCCATCTGCTCCTGTGTTACTACCACTGAGTGGCTACTATGACAGTCCTAAGTCTAGTAAGGGGCAGAGCTGTCAATCTGACCGGCTACATGTTGGGCACTACTCTAATGCCTACCCCCACCCCCCTTATCAACTGTTCCTGGACCCACCTTTGTGGTTTCCTTTGTGCTGTTCCCTGGTCTGGAGTGTTGTTCTTGTGCCCCTACTCTTACTCTTCCTTCAGAGCCAGATTAAAGTTATCTCCTTCAGAAAAAAAACCTACCTTCATGCCTCTGTGATTCCAGAGTACCTTGGATATGCCTTTTTTTTTTTGGATATGCCTCTATTAAGGCACACAAAGAATACTGTGGTTTCTCTAACTCTGATGTTAGACTGTGAGGTCTTTCAGGGCAGGGACTGGGTCTTGATCTAGGAATCCTTAGCACTAGCACAAACCCTGACACACAGGAGATACTTAACAAATATCTGTTGGATGACCAACTCCAGGGGAAGGGGAATTTGATCTGAGCACATTAGCAGCTGAGCATACTGAGCCCCTGGGTTCTACAATGCATAGGAATAGCTGGTCATGAGTCCCTTCTCCCTCTGTGCACAGGGCTAGTACAGAAACCTGACTCAGCCCTCCCACTGATCCCAAATGATGATTGATCTCTCCTATTAGAGCCTACTCACTCCTTAGGGACCTTGGAAAGGCGATGAGAAAGTCAAAGCAAGCAGAGTATCTCCCCTTATCCTCCTCAACCACTGGTTTTAAGGAATTTCCTCCACTGTTCGAAGAGTTTTGGCTTCCCTGGTGGCTCAGTGGTAAAGAACCCACTTGCCAAGCAGGAGATTTGGGTTCGATCACTGGGTCAGAAGATCCCCAGGAGAAGGAAATAGCTACCCACTCCACTATTCTTCCGTGGATAGTGTCCATGGGATATCCCATGGACAGAGGAGGCCTGGCAGGCTACAGTCCATGGCACTGCAAAAGATTCGCACACAACTTACTGACTAAACAACAATTGAAGTGTTTCAGGGAAAAGGTTTCAGCTCCAGTTCAGTTTACAGAAGGGTAAGGGACACCCCTGGTTTAAAAAAAAAAAAAAAGTCCATCAGCTTGGTTTAGGAAAAAAACTCCATCAACTTGGAATGGTGCTACGGATGCTCAAAAATACTGTAGAGCAGTACAACAGAGAACATGCTATGTGACACAGGGCAGCCAAGTCACTTCACTTCTCTGAGCTCCAGTTTCCTTTTCAACCTATCCCGGTGAGTTGTTAGGGGAAATGAACATACAAAGAGGCTTTATCAACATTAACACTAAATGATTTTTCCATCTGAGGAAGGGGCCTGTATTACGTACCTAGCACTATATTATATGAGTTTATACAGGTGAGGAAAATATATCAAAGGGGGATACACATTAAGCATTTCCCCATTTGCTCAGGACAGCCCTGCCTGCTGGTCCCTAGGGAAAAGGGCTATACCAGCAGGACCTTTGTGTCGACAAGCATAACTAGATCTACTTCACAGTAATCAGATTCTCCCCAGCTAGAACACTCCTCCAGCTTCCTCCCAGGCTCCGCAGGCCTGGCTGCAGGCCCATATCGATCCACTTCTAATTAGGATCTGTGTCAGAGCTTCTGACAGAAGGTCAGGACCTAGGCTGCCTCTGCTGGCCTCTAGCCAAAGCCCAAAATGCCCTGCAGGGTGGACAAAGAATGGACACTTTTGTGGTAGAAAAGTATCCCAGATTGAACTTATCATAAACCAGCAGGAAATTTTGGAGCTGAAAAGATCCTCTATGAGCATGAGCTTTGTTATAGTACAGTTGAGAAGGCAAATGTCCAGAAAAGATAACTTGTCCAAGGTGGTACAGAAAGGTAATGCAGATCTTCCTCTCTATCAGTTTCCCAGCCTAGTTGCACAACAGAAGGACTCTGGGGACTTATTAAAAATACAGTTCTTTTGGATCGCAGCCATTCTGACTGGTGTGAAATGGTACCTCCTAGTGGTTTTGATTTGCATTTCTCTGATAATGAGTGATGTTGAGCCTATTATACAGAGTGAAGTAAGCCAGAAGGAAAAACATAAATACAGTATACTAACGCATATATATGGAATTTAGAAAGATGGTAACAATAACTCTGTATACGAGACAGCAAAAGAGACACTGATGTATAGAACAGTCTTATGGACTCTGTGGGAGAGGGAGAGGGTGGGAAGATTTGGGAGAATGGCATTGAAACATGTAAAATATCATGTAGGAAACGAGTTGCCAGTCCAGGTTCGATGCACGATGCTGGATGCTTGGGGCTGGTGCACTGGACGGCCCAGAGGGATGGTATGGGGAGGGAGGAGGGAGGAGGGTTCGGGATGGGGAACACATGTATACCTGTGGCGGATTCATTTTGATATTTGGCAAAACTAATACAATTATGTAAAGTTTAAAAATAAAATAAAATTAGAAAAAAAAAAAAAATACAGTTCTCCCAGCCCCACCCTAGAAAGTCTAATTTGGAACATCTACAATGGCTCTGGCTCTTTTGCCAGTATATGATCACTTTCCAATAGAAATGAACCCTGATATCACAGGATCCAGTTTGGAACTAGACTGAAATACACCTTGGCACATAACAGTATCATTTAGAAGCAATCCGCTATTGTTTGATCCAGCCCTCCCCCACCTGCCATAGTAAATACTCTAGAGAGCTTAGTCAAAGCATCTGTCATAAATGGTTCTGACTTCCTAATGGTCTGCTAGCGTCGCTGTCAACAAAGACATTTCCTTTCAAAACTAGTCTGAAGCTAACGTGTCTCTTATAAAAATTAGAAATACTTACTGAAAGAGATTTAAGAAATAGTGAGAAATGGTGTGGTGCTGAATGTGTGGCACTGGGGCATGGGCAGATGTCAGTGTGTTCGCAGGGGTGTATTTGTGTGGATACATAAGGGAGAGGGCAGAGTCGTGTCTGTAAGACAGGTCTGCAGATATCTGCACAGCACACTCAATTCTGGGTATCTAGGCAGAAAACAGTGGGACAAGGGTATGGGAGGACAAGTGTGTGGGTACATGGCAGGAGGAGGAAGTAAGATGACCTCAAGGTATAAGGGAAGCTAAGTATGGATATGGACAGAAGAGAAGAAATATGTGCACCTTTGTAACTCAACTGTGTGTTTATGTGTTGCAAAGCATATAAACCTATAGGGATAGAAGGGAGCGTGTGTGTGTCTGTGTGACCCAGACACCTGTATGCAAGAAGAAACAGATCCATGAGCGTTTCTGACTCATCTAGCCTGAGCTTTGCCTGAAGGCTCATACCACTCAAGGGCAGGCCTGTCTGCAGAAATCCTCATTAAAACTGACACTCTGACAACCACTAAAAAAAATAAAATGATAACACCACCCCCAGCATCGTGGGAGGTTAAAAAAAAAAATCAATGCCAATAAAACATAAGAGACAGATGAGACGCAATTATGCCATGATTACTTCTCAGCTTCACAAGAGGAGGTGTTATTTGGAGTTAAACATTATGTAGCTGATTCAGGTCTCAACCCAAAGGCCTGGATTTCCTGGGTTGCCTGGGGAAGAGGGCAAGAAAGAAGAAAGTAGGTAGAAAAAGGTAACACAGTTGAAAAAACAAAAGACTGGACAATTGGGAAGATGAAAGGGAAAGGATTGAGAAGAAACCAAAAGTAAAAGACAAGGGCCTCTCAAGAGAGGGAGAAGGGAAGAAAGGAGAATAGAAAGAAAAAAAAGGTAGAAGAGGACAGAAGAGAGTTTCCTTTTTAGGCTAGCCTGGAATTTTGGGCATGGGTAAATTAGTAAGTGGGGTCTGACCTCTGCACTTCCTCATTGCTTTTCTTCTAACCATGTCCTCCATCTGGAATGTTCTTCCCACAATCTTTGCCAACTGATCTTCTAAATCTTCAAAGAAATAGTCAAATGCTACCAGCTTCTAGAAGCTTCCAAGATTTCTCTCAGTTCTCTCTCAAGAACTCCCATAAACTGCCAGAGCACTTTGTCATATTGCACCTACAGCATTTAACGTTCCATCTTATACCACAGGAATCTGTACACGCATATTTCTGTCTTTCATTCCGCAAGTACTATCTGTGCCAGGCCTCCTTCAGAGACACAAAGGAAACAGAGATAAATAGCACACTGTCCCTTGGCCCACAAGGTCTCAATTTCATGAATAAGAGCGGATTCAGGGGTCACACAGCACCAAAGGACAACTATGGAAGTACAAGCAAAGTACAGAAAAGATCAAAATTAACTCTGCTTACGGAGTGACCAGGCAAAGCTTCACTGAGGCGGCAGCATTTGAACTGGTATGAAAAAATGAGTAGGAATTTGTCAGGCAAAGAGGAGAAGGAGCTTAAGAGTTTCTACTGAGAGGAACAGTCAAAACAAAGTCATTCTACTGAACAGGCGTACAGGGAACAGTGGGTGTCAAAACACTGTGCTGCTGACAGAAGGCAGGGTGAGGTGGCCCCAGACTATATGAGCCTTGTAGCCAAGCCCATAGTTGAAATATAATCCTTTCCAACATGGAGTGGAGGTGAAGAAGAAGAGGGAGTACTTTAAATACATATAATCTCCCTTATTTAGTTGCCCTACTTTAGAGCAAGTCCTCCCAAAACTCCTAAAAAACAAGTCCAATCCCTGGCTCTGCCTACTGCAGTGGCATCATAAGAACTTCCCATGGAGAAGAAGGGGCAACAGTTGGCGAAAAAGAAAGGGGGTGCAGAAGGGAGGTAGTAGGGTGTGAAGTAGGGCTCAAGGAGGAACGAGCTGGAAGGGAAGAAAAAGAGGAGGAAGAGAAGGGGCAGTGAAGGCACAGATCTATCTTGGCACTGAGGCTCTTTGTTGCTGAATTGTCCTCTCTATCTTTCCAGGTAGAAAAAATAAGGTCATGATGCTAGTGACAGAAATAGACCCTCCGCACCACGATGCAGCTGAGCCTATTACTAACTGCCACCTCAACCCTCCCTTTGCTTAGGATAGCACTGTACTAAGAAGCAGTGTGCACCCAGCTCTACCAGCGATCCCAAAGTATGCCAGAAACCCCAAGCCCATGCCCTCAGAGCATGAGGCAGGAAGCACCAAACAAAGGTCTGCATTTTGAAGAGGGGGCCTTGCTGCTTAGGATCCTAGCAGAAAGCTGTGTTACATTCTTCAGATTTTAGTCTCATCAGAAAAACAAGGGGAGTAAACATGATGCTCTCCAAGGGCTAAGATATTACAGAAGCTGTTACGCACAGAGCATGATGCTTCATGTAGGAATTGTCCCAACCTAACTTGATAGTCTGAACTTCATTCTTTCTACTCCAAGCTATGACCAGTTTGAAGCCAAGAAGCCAGACTCAGAATGGCAGCAATCCCTGAGGGTATCATCCATTCAGCCCTGTTCAAAGAGTAAACTTTAGGAGTTGGTGATGGACAGGGAGGCATGGCATACTGCAGTCCATGGGGTCACAAAGAGTTGGACGCGACTGAACTGAACGGAAAGACTTGTTCCTGCCCAGACCTGTTTATCTCGTAGGTCACAAAAAGATGCTTAGGCCCAAGAAATTTGTTTTCTCTGACCCAAACAAGTTAAAAAAACAAAACAAAAAAACCAGAGTTAACTGCCAACATTTAAAATCAGATCTCTTTCTTTCTAATTAATTTCTATCTTCTCTTAAAAATACCAAAGATCTAGCAAAATTAGACCCTCTGTGGTGAAGGTCAAAGGGCCTATTATAATCCTGTAATTTATTTAACGCCTTCTCATTTAATCTAAAAAAATTATGCTAACTTATCATCCATTTAGGGCTTCCCTGGTGGCTCAGTGGTAAAGAATCCGCTTGCCAATATAGGAGACACGGGTTCAATCCCTGGATCAGGAAGATCCCCTGGAGAAAGAAATGGCAACCCACTCCAGTATTCTTGCCTGGGAAATCCCTCAAACAGAGGAGCCTAGCAGGCTACAGTCCACGGGGTCGCTAAAGTGTTGGACACTATTTAGCAACTAAACAACAACAATCATCCATTTCATAACAACATAAACTTTTAAACTACACGTAATAATATTTAAACTAATCCAACTACAAAAAAATATTTGAGCATACCGAAACTTATCCTGTGATTTCATGCGTCCCAGTCTGAGATACTATTTAGCGACTAAACAACAACAATCATCCATCTCATAACATGACAACATAAACTTTTAAACTACGCATAATAATATTTAAACTAATCCAACTACAAAAAAATATTTGAGCGTACCGAAACTTATCCTGTGACTTCATGCGTCCCAGTCTAAGAACTCCAACACAGTACATGCATTCACTTAAAAAAATACCTAGGTCCTATGGTAAGTACTTTAGTTCAGTTCAGTCGCTCAGTCGTGTTGACTCTTTGCCACCCCATGAACCGCAGCACACCAGGCCTCCCTGTCCATCACCAACTCCCAGAGTTCACCCAAACCCATGTCCATCGAGTCGGTGATGCCATCCAACCATCTCATCCTCTGTCGTTCCCTTCTCCTCTTGCCCTCAATCTTTCCCAGCAT
>NW_011494924.1:922120-925732 GCF_000754665.1 Bison bison bison | reverse complement strand
GTGAGATGAGTGCAATTGCGCGGTTGTTTGAGCATTCTTTGGCATTGCCTTTCTTAGGGATTGGAATGAAAACTGACCTTTTCCAGTCCTGTGGCCACTGCTGAGTTTTCCAAATTTGCTGGCATATTGAGTGCAGCATTTTCACAGCATCATCTTTCAGGATTTGAAAGAGCTCAACGGGAATTCCATCACCTCCACTACCTTTGCTCGTAGTCTGGGAAAACATTAATTAACAAGATAGGCGTGGATCCTCCCTTCGTGGAGCTCATGGCCCAGTGGTATATAATGGGATGAACCCATATAGAATAGGAGGCACAAAGAAACACTACACTGAGGATCTCAAGTATATTCCACAACCGAGGGACCCCCTTAAGGCAAGTTGTTTAACTTCTCTAGACCTGTTTCTTTGTCTATAAATGGGGAAGGTTTAATTAGGCAGTTGCTGCTCAAAGTTCTTTCCAGCTCCAAATTCTACTAGAATCATAAAAACTTAGCCCAATACCCTTTTCAAGTTCCTAACACTTATTAGCTTCCTCCCTTTATCTGGGAAATCATGATCAGTTGTCATGGAAATTACCATACTGCTCCACATATTGGACTATGATGTTACAGTAATTACAAGGAACCAAAGGGAACAGGCAGCAAGAACAAGCACTTACTTAGAAAGTCACCTGCTTTCAACACATAGGAGCTGCTCTCACTGAAGCTAGCACAGTGTGGGGGGTGGGGGGGTGGGGGGCAGAAACTAATTCGTAAGTAAAACAGTGTTGCTTTGTATTTAGATGTCGTGGTTTCTTCCATGAGACAGCAGATTTCATCCCAGCTCGTGAGTTGTTAGATGCAAAAAAAAAAAAGCCAATTTTACAAGGTTCACTGAGCCTTGATTAGTTCGTTGTCCTTGTGAAATCCTAAGAGAACCCAGGAGACAGACTTTCTAGGCATCAGGGGGACCAAAAGTTACTAGCAAAATGAAGATAATCCACCTAGTCCCATGGACTAAGACTGTAACTCGGTGAAGTTCCTTCAAAATTAAGAGTTCCATCCAGTGCTGAGTTGGCCCAGAGGGACCAAGCAGGTAGCAAAAGTAAGTACAGCTGACCAAGTGTTTCAAAGAAAAAAGTGCTAGCCTTGTGACAAATGGCAACCAGCACTGCACTTGGGTAGCAAAGAAACAACAGGAAATGGTGTGGGCTTTGACAAACTTGAGAATTAATATTCTCTACCTAAGAGAGTCAGCCAATAAGGAAGCAGAATGTGGAATGAGGGAGACAGAAACAAAGAACATGATTCTGTAAACTCAAGCATTCTGCCAAAATGGTATGTGGCCAATTATGACATAAGGAGCCTCTGGTGGAAGGCTTAGGGAGTGAAGCCCTGTAGAATAGCTGAGGACTCTTACCACTCCTGTGAACAGGAAACTGCTCCTGGTCAGCATCTGGGTCCAGCCCCTGCTACTTCCTCAAAAGTCCTACTCCCTCTTCAGGAGAAACCAGTCACATGCCAGGGCCTGTGATCTCATACACATTATCTCCACTGAAAGCCCTAATACTCCTAGGCTGGGTTCCACCTCAAAGTAAGTACACTATAGGCTAGACACAGTCTAAGATGCTGCCAGTCTGCAAACTCTGATCCAAAAGGTAAGATCCTTTGAAAAGATCTAGAACAGAAAGGACTTAGGAGTCCTCTTTTTTTCCAAGGAGCTATCCAGGGTCCTAGATCACTTGGCTCCTGAGCTTTAACAATTCATGACTTCAGAGCCTTCTCCTCTGGCTTGGGCATCCCTGGTGGATCAGACAGTAAAGAATCCACTTGCAATGCAGGAAACCAGAGTTCAATCCCTGGGCTGCAAAGATCCCCTTGAGAAGAAATGGCTACCCCGTCTAAGTATTTTTGCCCGGAGAATTCCACGGACAGAGGAGCCTGGCAGGCTACAGTCCACGGGGTCCCAAAGAGTTGGACATGACTGAGTGACTAACACTTATTCCTCTGGCTTGATCTAGTGTCAAAGTATTTTCTTTAAAGACTTAAAAAATATATTCAGTTCAGTTCACTCACTCAGTTGTGTCAGACTCTTTGTGACCCCATGGACTGCAGCATACCAGGCCACCCTGTCCATCGCCAACTCCCAGAGTTTACTCAAACTCATGTCCACTGAGTCGATGATGCTAACAATCTCATCCTCTACTGTATTCTTCTCCTGCCTTCAATCTTTCCCAGCATCAGGATCTTTTCAAATGAGTCAGTTCTTCACATCAGGTGGCCAAAGAACTGGAGCTTCAGCTTAAACTTCAGTCCTTCCAATGAATATTCAGGACTGATTTCAAGAGTCTTCTTCAACACCACAGTTCAAAAGCATCAATTCTTCGGCGCTCAACTTTCTTTATAGTCCAACTCTCACATCCATACATGACTACTGGAAAAACCATAGCCTTGACTAGACAGACATTTGCTGGCAAAGTAATGTCTCTGCTTCTTAATATGCTGTCTAGGTTGGTCATAACTTTTCTTCCAAGGAGCAAGTGTCTTTTAATTTCATGGTTGCAGTCACCATCTGCAGTGATTTTGGAGTCCCCAAATATAAAAGTCTGTTGCTATTTCCATTGTTTCCCCATCTATTTGCCATGAAGTGATGGGAGGATGCCATGATCTTTGTTTTCTGAATGTTGAGTTTTAAGCCAACTTTTTCACTCTTCTCTTTCACTTTCATCAAGAGGCTCTTTAGTTCTTCTTCATTTTCTGCCATAAGGGTGCTGTCATCTGCATATCTAAGGTTATTGGTATTTCTCCCGGCAATCCTGATTCCAGCTTGTGCTTCCTCCAGCCCAGTGTTTCTCATGATGTACTACTCTGCATATAAGTTAAATAAGCAGGGTGACAATATACAGTCTTGACACACTACTTTCCCTATTAGGAACCAGTCTGTTGTTCCATATCCAGTCCTAATTGATGCTTCTTGACCCACATACAGATTTCTCAAGAGGCAGGTCAGGTGGTCTAGGATTCCCATCTCTTTCAGAATTTTCCACAGTTTGTGGTGATCCACACAAAGGCTTTGGCATAGTCAATGAAGCAGAAATAGATGTTTTTTCTGGAACTCTCTTGCTTTTTTGATGATCCAGCGGATGTTGGCAATTTGATTTCTGGTTCCTCTGCCTTTTCTAAATCCAGCTTGAACATCTGGAAGTTCACAGTTGACGTACTGTTGAAGCCTGCTTGGAGAATTTCGAGCATTATTTTACTAGTGTATGAGACGAGAGCAATTGTGCAGCAGCTGGAGCATTCTTTGGCATTGCCTTTCTTTGGGATTGGAATGAAAACTGACCTTTTCCAGTCCTGTGGCCACTGCTGAGTTTTCCAAATTTGCTGGCATATTGAGTGCAGCACTTGCACAGCATCATCTTTCAGGATTTGAAATAGCTCAACTGGAATTCTATCACCTCCACTAGCTTTGTTCATAATGATGCTTTCTAAGGCCAACTTGACTTCGCATTCCAGGATGTCTGGCTCTAGGTTGGTGATCACACCATCATGATTATCTGGGTCATGAAGATCTTTTTAGTATAGTTCTTCTGTGTATTCTTGCCACCTCTTCTTAGTATCTTCTGCTTCTGT
>NW_011494924.1:921414-921913 GCF_000754665.1 Bison bison bison | reverse complement strand
TTGACTTCGCATTCCAGGATGTCTGGCTCTAGGTTGGTGATCACACCATCATGATTATCTGGGTCATGAAGATCTTTTTAGTATAGTTCTTCTGTGTATTCTTGCCACCTCTTCTTAGTATCTTCTGCTTCTGTTAGGTCCATACCATTTCTGTCCTTTATTGAGCCCATCTTTGCATGAAATGTTCCCTTGGTATCTCTAATTTTCTTGAAGAGATCTCTAAACTTTCCCATTCTATTGTTTTCCTCTATTTCTTTGCATGGATAACTGAGGAAGGCTTTCTTATCTCTCCTTGCTATTCTTTGGAACTCTGCATACAGATAGGCATATCTTCCCTTTTCTCCTTTGCCTTTCGCTTCTCTTCTATTCATAGAAACCTGGAATGTCAGGTCCATGAATCAAGGCAAATTGGAAGTGGTCAAACAAGAGATGGCAAGAGTGAATGTTGACATTCTAGGAATCAGCAAACTAAAATGGACTGGAATGGGTGAATTTAACT
>NW_011494924.1:920633-921116 GCF_000754665.1 Bison bison bison | reverse complement strand
ATGCAAAAAAGCAAAATGGCTGTCTGGGGAGGCCTTACAGATAGCTGTGAAAAGAAGAGAAGCGAAAAGCAAAGGAGAAAAGGAAAGATATAAACATCTGAATGCAGAGTTCCAAAGAACAGCAAGAAGAGATAAGAAAGCCTTCCTCAGCGATCAATGCAAAGAAATAGAGGAAAACAATAGAATGGGAAAGACTAGAGATCTCTTCAGGAAAATTAGAGATACCAAGGGAACATTTCATGCAAAGATGGGCTCGATAAAGGACCCATCTTTATAACAGATGACAGAGATCATTCTGTTATCTGTTATACACCTCTCTGTTAGGTCTATACTCTAAATGGTATAGACCTAACAGAAGCAGAAGATATTAAGAAGAGGTGGCAAGAATATACAGAAGAACTGTACAAAAAAGATCTTCACGACCCAGATAACCATGATGGTGTGATCACTGACCTAGAGCCAGACATCCTGGAATGCGAAGTC
>NW_011494924.1:920149-920533 GCF_000754665.1 Bison bison bison | reverse complement strand
AGTACATCAAGGCTGTATATTGTCACCCTGTTTATTTAACTTATATGCAGAGTACATCATGAGAAACGCTGGACTGGAAGAAACACAAGCTGGAATCAAGATTGCCGGGAGAAATATCAATAACCTCAGATATGCAGATGACACCACCCTTATGGCAGAAAGTGAAGAGGAACTCAAAAGCCTCTTGATGAAAGTAAAAGTGGAGAATGAAAAAGCTGGCCAAAAGCTCAACATTCAGAAAACAAAGATCATGGCATCCGGTCCCATCACTTCATAGGAAATAGATGGGCAAACAGTGGAAACAGTACCAGACTTTATTTTTTGGGGCTCCAAAATCACTGCAGATGGTGACTGCAGCCATGAAATTAAAAGACGCTTGCTCCT
>NW_011494924.1:919286-920049 GCF_000754665.1 Bison bison bison | reverse complement strand
AAACGAAGCTAGTGAAGGTGATGGAATTCCAGTTGAGCTCTTTCAAATCCTGAAAGATGATGCTGTGAAAGTGCTGCACTCAATATGCCAGCAAATTTGGAAAACTCAGCAGTGGCCACAGGACTGGAAAAGGTCAGTTTTCATTCCAATCCCAAAGAAAGGCAATGCCAAAGAATGCTCAAACTACCGCACAATTACACTCATCTCACACGCTAGTAAAGTAATGCTCCAAATTCTCCAAGTCAGGCTTCAGCAATACGTGAACCGTGAACTTCCTGATGTTCAAGCTGGTTTTAGAAAAGGCAGAGGAAGCAGAGATCAAATATCCAACATCCACTGGATCATCGAAAAAGCAAGAGAGTTCCAGAAAAAAACATCTATTTTGCTTTAATGACTATGCCAAAGCCTTTGACTGTGTGGATCACAATAAACTGTGGAAAATTCTTCAAGAGATGGGAATACCAGACCACCTGACCTGCCTCTTGAGAAAAGTTAGAACTGGACATGGAACAACAGACTGGTTCCAAATAGGAAAAGGAGTACATCAAGGCTGTATATTGTCACCCTGTTTATTTAACTTATATGCAGAGTACATCATGAGAAACGCTGGACTGGAAGAAACACAAGCTGGAATCAAGATTGCCGGGAGAAATATCAATAACCTCAGATATGCAGATGACACCACCCTTATGGCAGAAAGTGAAGAGGAACTCAAAAGCCTCTTGATGAAAGTAAAAGTGGAGAGTGAAAAAGTTGGCCAATC
>NW_011494924.1:867060-919186 GCF_000754665.1 Bison bison bison | reverse complement strand
ACAAAGGTTCGTCTAGTCAAGGCTATGGTTTTTCCTGTGGTCATATATGGATGTGAGAGTTGAACTGTGAAGAAAGCTGAGCGCCGAAGAATTGATGCTTTTGAACTGTGGTGTTGGAGAAGACTCTTGAGAGTCCCTTGGACCGCAAGGAGATCCAACTAGTCCATTCTGAAGATCAGCCCTGGGATTTCTTTGGAAGGATTGATGCTAAAGCTGAAACTCCAGTACTTTGGCCACCTCATGCGAAGAGTTGACTCATTGGAAAAGACTCTGATGCTGGGAGGGATTGGGGGCAGGAGGAGAAGGGGACGACAGAGGATGAGATGGCTGGATGGCATCACTGACTCGATGGACATGAGTCTGGGTGAACTCCGGGTGTTGGTGATGGACAGGGAGGCCTGGCGTGCTGCGATTCATGGGGGTCGCAAAGAGTCAGACACAACTGAGCGACTGAACTCTCTTCTATTCACAGCTATTTATAAGGCCTCCTCAGACAACCATTTTCCATTTTACATTTGTTTTCCGTAGGGATGGTCTTGATCCCTGCCTCCTGTACAAGGTCAGGAACCTCTGTCCATAGTTCTTCAGGCACTCTATCAGATCTAATCCCAGGAATCTATTTCTCACTTCCACTGCATAATTCTAAGGGATCTGATTTAGGTCATACCTGAATGGTCTAGTGGTTTTCCCTACTTTCTTCAATTTAAGTCTGAATTTGGCAATAAGGAGTTCATGGTCTGTGCCACAGTCAGCTCCCAGTCTTATTTTTGCTGACTGTATAGAACTTCTCCATCTTTGGCTGCAACGAATATAATCAATCTAATTTCGGTGTTGACCATCTGGTGATGTCCATGTGCAGAGTTTTCTCTTGTGTTGTTGGAAGAGGGTGTTTGCTACGACCAGTACGTTCTCTTGCCAAAACTCTATTAGCCTTTGCCCTGCTTCATTCTGTACTCCAAGGCCAAATTTGCCTGGGTAGCTATTATATTCAAGACACTCCAGTGATACAAATGCCCTAAACTATACTTCTCCTGAAATCTGACTTTACTACCTATATTAGCTGTATATCAAACTGGACTCCTGTTCCACCTGCCTGCCACCCAAATTACTACAGACCCAAAACACTGCTCTGCTGGACTCTACTCCTATATATGACATTCATTTTAAAACGTGGTTAGCCAGTAAGATGAAGGTTCAGCAATGAGATGAAAGTATCTCAAGAGGATACCTTTAAGACTCTTCCCTCTGGACTCCACAACTAGAAGTTCCTTTTCTTTGCAAAACAGCACTATTGCCCCATTACAGTCAGGTGTCCTTGGAAGTAAACAGTATAATGCTCAATGTATGCTCTCCTCTCAATCAAGATGGCATTCCCCAAGCTTCACTCCATCATTATTCTATCATCTCCAGATTCTATTTCCATAAAAGCAATAACACACCTTGGCCAAATAGAAAAGAAAAAAAGACTAACTGCCCTTGAAATAGTAATTCAATCCGAGGAGGGAAGGTTTATTGCTGGAAAAACTTTGTTTCTTATTTATCAGATCCCTCAAGCTGGATTTATGAGCAGGGAGAACACAACAAAAATTTTTTTTTTTAGGAAAACACACCTGGCAGTAGAGACAAACATGGCTTAGAAAAGGGCAAGACAGGGTGCAGGGAAGTTAATTAGGAACCCTAAGGGGTATTAATGATCCTATAGCCCCACAATGGCCAAAACTGGCTCTATGTCTGAAACAGGTTATGGTGCTTAGTCCCTGGCTATGTGCTCCTTGAAAACAAGGTTATTCATATGAATATCACCCACAGCATCCAGTATCATGCCGTCAAATGGTGGGCACTAAAATCGTCAAAGGAACATAGAATGCTACTCCTGTAAGGGCCCTCAGTGCACACAAAGAAACTAAAGGCTCAGAGAAGTGAAAATGATTTGCTCAAGGTCACGGAATGGATGAACAGTGAAAAGGAAAGAGCAGAGGCTTTGAAGACAAGTAGGTCTGTTCAAATCCAAGACTGCTGTGAGGCCTTGGGCAAATTACCCAACCTTTCTCAGTCTATTTTTGTAGGGCTGCTATGAGGATTCTAAGAAATACTGCCCTCTAGATACAACCACAAATTAACAGGAAATACAGAGTATAGAGACATATTAAACACACCACAGATAAGGCAATGAGCAAAATTTCTACAGGATACACAATCCAGTTCCTTCCACAAATAAAGTGGGGAGGGCTTCCCAGGTGGCTCAGCGGTAGAGAATACACCTGCCAATGCAGGAGATACGAGTTCGATCCCTGATTAGGGAAGATCCCACATGCTGCAGGGCAACTAAGTCCATCATCTCAAGTATTGAGCCTGTGCCCTAGAGTCCATGCCCTGCAACAAGAGAAGCCACCACAATGAGAAGCCCGTGTGCTGCAACTGGAAAAAGGAGCCCCCGCTCTTTGCAACTAGAGAAAAGCCTGTGCAGTAATAAACACCCAGCACAGCCAAAGATATATAAATAAAATAAAGGGGGGAAAGTGAACTTATAAGTATCTGGAGTGGTGATGGCTACACAATGATATGAACATACAGAATGCCACTGCACTATATGGCTAAAGTGGTAACTTTTGTATTGTATGTATTTTTTACCACAATAAAAAAAGTTCAAAAATTTTTTAAAAAGGAATACATTGTGAAATACTTAAGGACAAAATATGATGATAGCAAAATTTCAAAGCACAGGATAAGGAAGAGAGATAAAGGCATAAATGAAATAATACTGACCATGAATAGATAACTCCTGAAGCTGAATGATGGGTACAACATGGTTCATTAACCTACTCTGTCTACTTTGCATATGTTTGAAATTTTCCATATTAAAAATAAAGAAGATTTGGTAGCACTGTGGCTGTGGGCTTATTTCTTAACCTACTGATGTCTCAGTTTCTTATCTATATGATAAGGAACAATAGTACCTACTTCTAGAGTTGAGATGAGAATGATTTTTTATATTTAGACATATTATATCTAAAATTTATATACCATATATTAAAATCTTATATGTAAATATATTATATACATGAATTCTCTAAGGTTATATATAAATTTATATTAGCTAGATAACACACACCCAAAGGGCCCAGCACATAGTAACCTTCAGTAAGTATCAGCTCTATTAGTATGAACACAAGGTACTAATATGGTGTCTCAATACAACGGGCACCCAAATCATGGCAGCTGTTGTTAATATAAATGGCAGAGTTAGGTCTAGAACCCAGGCCAGATTTTTAATCAAGTATTTGACACATTTCCTTGATAGACCAGGTCAATGACCCACTGGCAACTCTAACATCCCCGGTGTCTCCTGACAAATACCAGAGAACCTAATACAGGATCAGGAGCTGACTAATGTTTAACATGCTTCTCTGGAAGCAGGCAGGGCCACCTTGTTTGCCAAAACCAGGTAATTTATGGTACATTTCCTAATATCTGCTGACAGAACAAATAAGAAAGGCTCTAGGACATGATCAATGTTCACACCAGCCTTCAAAGTGATTTGGTAAAACCATAGAAAATAACACCCAGCTAAGGTGCACCACACAGGGTAAGAGCTGACAAAGAAATGGCAATTTTTCCCTGAGCACATATACAAGTAACAGATGAGTGCTGAGAGACTAGCTCTTTAGGTCTTCACACTCTCCTTCCTACCCCCTATATTTTAAGAGAAGACAAACTCTTTTTCAACATACTTCAAGTATGACTGTTTGCTGGATTAACTGCTTCCTTGAAACGATAAAATTATAGACAAAGAGCTCATTCTAATCCTTCTATCAATTTAAGTACAAATTGGCTTAGGAATATTATTACCTTTTCTACCTGCTCTAGGAGACTATGAGAGGGTATCACCCACTCCAAATTATGGGACATGTCCTCCCCACTCTGACCAACAGCAGGAACATGGATGCCACTTGATCTATGAGTAGTCACACATCTCCATTTCTGCTCAAGTCGCTCCCATTGCACACAGTAGCCTCTCTCCATCTCCAGAGCCCAAATCACCTGTGACCATACTTTCTGGAAACAAAGGGGAAGAGGAGAGAAGTACCGCGTGAGAAAAGGTATCTGGGTGCTGCTTCTGGGTAATCTGGGAGATCTGGTCCAAACACAGAAACATTGGTGTTTCGTATTATAAGCACAACCAGAAGGAATATTAGAACTTAAGATGGTCCTGGATAATACACGGTCACTTTGTCCTACAAGGCCCAGTATAAATGCTCGCTTCTCCAAAAATGTTCCCTAGGCACCACAAATGAAGCAATCCCTCCCTCCTCTGAACTTCCCTATCACTTTACCCCTTTATGGTACTGCTAAGAGTTCATACTGTGGTTCTTACAACTCACTTGTGTAACTACACACCAACCAGAATAACAAAAAATGAAAAAGACAGATAATGCTAAGTGTTGACAAGGATATGGAGCAAAAGGAATTTTCTCATGCACAACTGATGAGTGTGATCTGGTATGCCTCTGAAAACTGTCAATAACCACTAAAGCTGAACTCTATGGACTTGAGTTATGTGGCTGGAGAACACTCACTGTTTCCCCTTAACAGTTCTGCCCACAGTCCTTTGCTCCATCACTGCCTCTGTCTAAAATGCTTCCAGCATTCTTTCTCCCAACCCAAGGCTGATCCAGACCACTCTTCCTGGTCACTCCAGCCCAAAGAGATCTCCTCTTCTATAGAAAACTCTGCTATTTACCTATTAACTCTGACAAATGACTTGGGTTCTTCATATATAAACTGTATTATCTGTTTTTATAATGCAGTTTTAGTAACATCTAACCTGCTCCTCACAATACATTGTGAGGAAAGCAAGATATAGATTATTAACCCTATTTTATAGATGCTTCTGAATTGTGGTGCTAGAAAAGGCTCCTGGGAGTCCCTCAGACAGCAAAAAGATCAAAGCAGTTAATCCTAAAAGAAATCAACCCTAAATATTCATCAATTGATGCTGAATACTTTAGCCACCTGATGCAAAGAGCTGACTCACTGGAAAAGACCTTGATACTAAAAGATTGAGGGCAGGAAGAGAAGGGGGCAACAGAGAATGAGATGGTTGGACAGCATCACCGACTCAATGGATGTGAGTTTGAGCAAGCTCCAGGAGACAGTGAAGGACAGGGAAGCCTGGCATGAAGCAGTCTATGGGGTCACAAAGAGTTGGACACGCCTTGGCGACTGAACAACAACAGATGAGAAAATGAAGTTCCACAGAGGAGACAATGACTTATTCCAGTTTTTATGACCAAATTAGTTCCAGGAAACAAAAGATGTTAGTCTTCTAAACCAAACTGTCTTATCAGCTACAACTTCATGATTACCTTATCTCCCCAGAGACCACAGGTTCCCTGAAGACAAGAGACCGTTTTACACATTCACGTCCCTCACAGCACCAAGGGAGGCACTCAGTGAGAGCCATACAGTTTGGCCGACTGATTTCAATACTGTCCCCAAACTGTGAGACTGAACACAGGCATATTTCCTTTTCTTCCAGACCTCACGGACAATGCTAAATTGTTGGAAGAAATCATGAACAAAACACAGCATCCCAAATAACATTTCTTTTTTGAGGGAAAGGACAAGAGACGAGGAAGAGCCCTTCAAGATAGGGTAAACTCCATTTCGTAGGGTTCCATGCTGCTAAGTGTTCAAAGAAGGCTGGCAGAGGCAGTAGCAATGGGTTTCAAAAACCACCGATTAGTCATAATTAACAAGTCAAACATGGATCAAATGGGAATTCCCTGACAGTCTGGTGGTGAGGACTCCGCACTGTCCCTGCTGAAGGCCTGGGTTCAATACCTGGTTAGGGAACTAAGATCCCACAAGCTGCACGATGCAGCCAAAATCAACACAAAAAACAACTAATGCCGGAAACCACACCTCAATTCTACTTGCAAGCAAAACAGAGAGCTATCTTATTTTAAAACTGCATATAAAACTTAAAATAATTAAGTCTGAAACTTAATTTTCTTCATCCAGTCATGCCCGACTTTTTGCGACCCCATGGACTGCAGCCCACCAGGCTTCTCTGTCCATGAGATTTTCCAGGCAAGGATACTGGAGTGGGTTGCCATTTCCCTCTCCAGGGGATCTTCCCAACCCAGGGATCAAACCGGGATCTCCTGCACTGCAGGCAGATTCTTTACCAACTGAGCTACAAGGGAAGCCCTCAAGTAAGAAGCTAGACATTATCAACTCTGGAAACCAGTCAAAGAACTGATGTGAGAACACGGCAAGCACTAGGCAGGCGACTGCACCCCCAAGCCTGGAGGACAATGTCGCCTCTTACCCTAAGGTTCTTGACTTTACACAATGGCTGATAGACATCTCAGCAACAGAGGAGAAAATCTAGATAACAGGTAGAAAGGAAGAGAGGGAGGGAAGGTCAAAAACAAATTCAAACACTGAAAGTGAGATATTAAAATCGGCCTCCTAGCCTAATGCTACATCCATCAATTCTGCTATTTTCAGTTTGAACCCTCAACCAAAATATCCAGGCCAAGGCAGCAGAGGTAAGTATAAGCTAGGACCTGTTGTATTTATCTGAATGTAATTTGAAGGCAGCAATCATGTCCTGTTTGGTTTGTATGTTCTCCATAGGGAGAACTCATAGTTGGTACTCCAAATTCCTGGAACAAATAGCTGGACTTAGGGATGGAAAGCAGCTGACATAACCTTGCTACAGCAGCTAGGTAACCTACTTATCATGGTAACTCTACCCAAGACCCTAATTTTAGTAAAGTTATTTTTAATTGGTATGAAAATCAATTTAGGATGAGCCTTTAAGGTATGAAGAAAAGTTATTCTTGTGTTCAACTGATTCAGGCACAGCTATCATTATTATATTGAGAGCACCATTTCTCAGAGCCAGCTTACTGCTATCTGGAAGAACAAAGTCTCAAGGCCTTTTAACATGGTATGTGTTAAGCAGAGAACAACATTTGACTTCTCAGTGCAGCATGATCATACCTTCCAGAAAGGAAGCCCAGATGTAGAGCAGACCTAGAGAAATAATGAGTTATGGAGACAATTCTTTTAAATCTACTACTGCATTTGCTTTCACTAGCATGAAGAATTGTGAAGGAAAACTAGACAAACAGATCAACAGACACTAGGCAAACACTACCTTTAACTAGGCTTAGTGAAATCCTTCATAAAACAAACAAACAGGAGATAGCTAAATATCAGATAAATGCCTCTAGAATGAAAACCTGGCCAACAACACTAAATCTGACCTTCCAAATGAAAATACTTACTTGGAATAAAGCAATGATTCTTACCTTGACAAATAAACAGAACTATTCAGTCTCTACAGATGGCATTTTAAGGGCCAGGTAACCTCAGCAGACGTTATCTCATAAAGCCAAAGCTCTAAGGAAATGCAAATTTCTGGTCCAGTGTTTTTCCAGTCCTAGTGGTGTTTGGGAATCTTACAGTGTTTTTTCAACTTTCCTTTTATTCTATGATTTTAAACAGCTTGCTACATTTTTGAATATAACTTTTTAGTCACGGGATTCAAGTTTGCCCCATGGGACAACAGCTCCAAGTTTATAGTGGAATTCAGTAGATAATTTGGTAAATTCATCTCACAAGCAATTTTTCAGCAATTTGTCCACTCTAAAAAGCAATATCCATCATTTATACACTGAAAGGTATCTATGAACCCAGAATTTAACCCTGTGAGATACTCTCAATATTCTCACAAAGCCCTTCCTCCTTTCAGAGATAAATTCTCAAGCTACTCCCATAAAACCAAACATTCAGACTGTTGAGAGGTAAAAGTATGATCCAAGATTGTCCAGTCCAACCCTTGTGTTTTATAGACAGGAAGACTGAGATCCAGAGAGTATTAGGTAATTACAGTTAACACGAGTTTGGCAAGTGTCAAAAGCCCACTGAATGCTATCCCTGCTCCCCCAGCGGAACAGCACTGGGCATGGTGGGAGAATAGTCAGATTTGCACTTCAGTCAGTGGAACACTCCAAATACATGTGTCTGAGCCTAAGAAAATCTGAATATTCAACCACAAACTCCCGACCCCTACCCCAACATAGAGAGCAGGAGAAGCAAACAGTTTGAATGGCTTCTTGGGAGATGCAGACTAGAACCTAGGGATAATACTCAATCCTTCCTCCCCTCCTCCGGAGGCACAGCACATTTATTCACATGGAGGCCATTATGACAGTGACAGAAAGACTGAGGAAAATGGAAGGGCTGCAGAAACAGAAGAGATAACTAACAATACTTGAGCAGATGCCTGTCTCAGGTTATTTGATAGTTACTCTCCACTAGAAGAACGTCAAATCCTTTTTCTGTCACCAGGCCTCATCCTTCAGCCCTCTGATTATTTTATGAAGCAATAAAAAGGAAAGGGGCTTGGACAATCCCATGCACTGAATGAGTAGCCAAGGACTAGACCAAACATCCTCAGGCCCACGAATAGACTCCCATGTACCCCACTGCCCCTTCTTTCTCGTCCTGAAAGTCTGTGAGCTATATCCCACCATGGATCTGAAACTTTCCTTACAGTACCAAGGGGGCAGCTGTAAGGACAGCAGGCTAACATTACTGCTGCCATTTTCCTCCCTCCAGTTGTACATTTTCTATATAAAGCTAAAATTGAATTAAAACTAGGTTTTCAGTCACTCATGTGAAAATCCTATCTCCACCTCTACACCCCTACCACTGCCTAAGGAAGAAAGGGGAGGTAAGGGAAGAGGGAGGGAAGAGAACGAAGAAAGAAAACACCTCTCCAAAAGACACACTGGCTTAAATTCAACATTCAAAAAACAAAGATCGTGGCATCCAGTCCCATCAACATCATGGCAAATATTTGGAGAAACAATGGAAACAGTGAGAGATTTTATTTTCTTGGGCTCCAAAATCACTGCAGATGGTGACTGCAGCCATGAAATTAAAAGACACTTGCTCCTTGGAAGAAAAGCTATGACCAACCTAGACAGCATATTAAAAAGCAGAGACATTCCTTTGCTGACAAAGGTGCCTCTAGTCAAAGCTATGGTTTTTCCAGTAGTCATGTACAGATGTGAGAGCTGGACCATAAAGAAAGCTGAGCACCAAAGAACTGATGCTTTTGAACTGTGGTGTTGCAGAAGACTCTTGAGAGTCCCATGGACTACAAAAAGATCAAACCAGTCAATCCTAAAGGAAATCAGTCCTAAATACTCATTGGAAGGACTGACGCTAAAGCTCCAATACTTCGGCCACGTGATTCAAAGAACTGACTCATTAGAAAAGACCCTGATGTTGGGAAAGACTGAAGGTAGGAGTAGGGGATGACAGAGGATGATTGGATGGCATCACCCGACTCAATGAACATGAGTCTGAGCAAGCTCGGGGAGTTGGTGATGGCCAGGGAAGCCTGGCATACGACAGTCCACGGGGTTGCAAAGAGTCTGACATGACTGAGTGACTGAACTGAAAACAGTCTTACCTGTCTCCTCCTCAGCTCCCCAGATTTCTCCTCCTGGCTTAGTCTTTTCTCTGAAGTGTAGGCTTAAACAATCTCTCCAAGGAACTCCCACCCTTACCATCCATGGATGGGTTAGTTTCCTTCCTCCATTCTCTGACGGTGCTTGTTCCCGTCACAACACTTCTCACACTGCCTGTTTCTTTGTCTGTCTTCCCCGAGACACCCAAATTCCCAAGCTTAGTGCTATGTGTGGCAGATGCTTAATAACTGTTCTGTAAATGGAAAACTTTCCAATAATGAGGTTCCCAATGAAACAGAATCTCAACAGGTAGCCTACTCAAATGTTGGCCAGGTGGCCACCTGGTCTATGACTTTAAGTCCCTTAACTATAAAAGATTCTCTCCAATAAACAATTCAGTACTTTCTGACTTTATTATCATACTCAGGGGTTTGGGCTTTAATATGTAAGCAATATTGGGCCATCAGATTTTTAAGGCAAGTGCAACATGATCAAATCTGTTTTTGTTGCCCTATTATCCATCTTTGGAACACCTCCCAACCTAACCCTCTGTTGGCTTCAAGACAAAATTCCAACTACATTTCACAAATATAAATACCACATGCTACCACCACACCCCCCAAAGCACACAAAGACACAGAAGCAGTCAAACCAAAGGGAATTTTGAAAGACTA
The DNA here is from genome assembly GCF_000754665.1 of Bison bison bison. Taxonomy (NCBI): domain Eukaryota; kingdom Metazoa; phylum Chordata; class Mammalia; order Artiodactyla; family Bovidae; genus Bison; species Bison bison. The sequence goes on along the minus strand of NW_011494924.1, from coordinate 909,015 downwards.
AATGCAGCATTTAATTCCATCTTAACCACCTGCAAGCAACGAGGATCCATAAATACCCTCTGCTGCTGCTGCTGCTGCTAAGTCACTTCAGTCGTGTCCGACTCTGTGCAACCCCATAGACGGCAGCCCACCAGGCTTCCCCATCCCTGGGATTCTCTAGGCAAGAACCCTGGAGTGGGTTGCCATTTCCTTCTCTAATGTATCAAAGTGAAAAGTGAAAGTGAAGTCACTCAGTCGAGTTCGACTCTAGCGACCCCATGTACTGCAGCCTACCAGGCTCCTCTGTCCATGGGATTTCCCAGGCAAAAGTACTGGAGTGGGGTGCCATTGTCTTCTCTGTAAATACCCTCTTAGAAACCCAAAAACTAATCCCTCTTGTGTGCCTTTATGGAAAGAGGAGGGCATGGAGAGGGAGCATGTCATAAAGGTAATCCATTTAATCATCCTGAGCAGTTCTGATCTGAGCTGCTGTCATAGCACTGCTACTCTCGATCACTGCAGTCCCATACGCCCAAACCCAGGATGGCCAGAAAGGAAGATGCAAACAAGGAGAAGCTGGGAAGTCCCCTGGGTTCTATCTCAAGAGCAGGAGTTCCCTTTAGAAGACACAGAAGGGGCAAGCAGAAATCTGCAAAAAAGGCCTCAGTGATAAGGAACTTTAATCTGCAGAGTTGGGGGAAAGGGGTAGGGAAGCTTAACCAAAGGGGTATAAGCAGGCCTGGGTCCTTGTTGGGGAACTGCATGCCACACCCTACTGCAGATGAGGCCTAATCATCATTTTGCATTTACAGAGCACTCTGGGCTTAAGGGAGGCACTAAGAGTGCCTGCTTTGCCAGTCACAAAAGGACAAATATTGCATGATTTCATTTATATGAAGCACCGAGAGTAGTCAAATTCACAGAGACAGAAAATAGAATAATAGTTGCTAGGAGGGAGAAAGGAATGGAAAATAAGTGTTTATATGTAGTTTCAGTTGAAGAAGATGAAAAAGTTCTAGACACAGATGGTGATAGTTGCACAACAATGTAAATATATGTCATGCCACAGAACTGAACATGTAAAAGTGGTTAAAATGGTAAAATTTTATCTTATGTGTACCTTTACAGAAAAAAAAGCATACCAGCTTTAAAATTATATTGTCTGTAGTTATCAATTACATGACCCTGAGCCGTCATATAAACTGTTTCTTCTGCAAAACGGGTTTAATAATAGTACCTAATTCACACAGTAGCTCTTGAGAACTAAATGAGATACTCCACACAAGTCCTTAATCCAGTGACTGGTACATGGAAAGTACTTAATATGTGTTAGCCTACTGCCACAACGCACTTTCACAGCCATTTCCCACAGGCCCCACACAACCCTGTGAGAGTTTACAGATAAAGAAACTGAGGCTCAGAGAATCACAATGAGTAGCCAAGTTCATGGTGCCACAGCAAATCAAATGCTATGCCCATGAGAGACGTCCTGTCCTCTCCACTTGTTAATTTGGTGATCTAAGGCAAGTGCCCTAAACCTTGCTATGTTTCAATTCTCAATTAGAGCTGTAAAAAAGGAAATATAAACCAAACACTACAAGCTACCTCAGGGAACTAGATGAGAAATGAAATCAGATAATGGTTACGAGAGAGAACTATAAAACGTAAACAAAGTACTATGCAACAATAGTGGTAACTTATGAGAGTGCCTGCTTTGCCAGTCACAAAAGGACAAATATTGCATGATTTGTTTTGCAGCGCACAAAACCTGGCTTCCTTTTAATGCTAGGACTAAGTAACTTCCTGGTGATTTCACTCGGGATTCTGGGTCTTAAGGCCTGAATAACTAGTTTACTGTTCTTTCAAAAGGTGGCAAACTATGGTAGAAATAAAAATATTCAGAGTCAGAAGACTGAAATCCTAGTTCTGATTCTGTCACTAAAGCAGTCTGTGAATTTAGACAACTTACTTCCCCTTTCCGAAGTTAAGGGGAAAGAGGGAAAAGGCAGGAAAAAAAAGTTAAGACTAGAAAGGACCCCTTGGCAGTCCTATGTACCACTACTCTTAAATCCACAATCTTGGAAAAGGGATCCTCCAGACTCCAGAGAACTACAGCAAATATCAGTAGACTCAAGACCTGGCCTAGGAACATCCCTGCCTGATCTTTACACACAGGCATCAAACACACTGGAAAACTAGAACACTTGCCAAAGTTAATTTTAGTCCACTTTTACCCCTCTGGGCCTTATCTGAAAATAAGAAAATAAGTCTCTAGTTGAAAGCAGGAGAGTCTAGGCCACTTTCTGCTCCCCCTCCCTTTAAACACTACAGAATAGACAAGATTTGGAGGAACATGCCATAAACAAACAAAAGATGGACCTCACTGCTTTAAATGACCTACGCCTTCCTTGAGCCAAAAACCCCAGGGAACTTAAGTGTGCTGGAAATCTGGAGTCCTCTGTATCCATCCACTCCTAAGGGGCAATATTAGCAAGAAATTTGTAATTACTTCCTTTCCCCCCGACCTCGCACAGATCCAGGATGGAATTTCATCCATAATGGACACTGGCCCGTGAACCAGAGAGGACGGAGAGAGGTCTCTCATCTAATGATGGGACTCAAAATCCGTTCTGCACTAAGAGATTACACAAGCTCACACTAAGAAATAAATAACAGACACCAGCACTACGGCTTTACACTTCGGTGGCTACACATTGTGATTTGGAACACATTCTTTAACCTCTCGGAGCCTTGATTTCTGTCTTTGTAAATGGGGGTAACCTCAGAAGGCAGTCTTGAGCATTCTATGAAACAGGCTATGAAACAGGCTGCCGAAGTTCCTGCGTCAAGTCCGTTAAATGTTACCTGTTGGTATTAAACACTTCTCTCACACATCAGTTTCCTCCCTGAATCCACAAAATACCCTGCAAGGCGACTTTCTTTCTCCCGGTTCACTGAAAGGCAAACTGAGGCTCCGCCGGGAAAAGGCTGCGTGAAGTGCGGCGCGCGGCCCCTGCTCGAGGGCCTGCTGTTGTTCCTCTAAGAAGCCCAAGGTGTGCCACGAGCCCAGGACCGGGAGAGGCGGGGACCGAGGAGGCGCTCAGGTCCTTAGGGAGCCAAGCGGGTCCAGTTTTGCGCGTCTCGGGGATCCCGCAGACCCAGCCCGGGAGGGAGAGTCGGAAAATGCCCCAGGTCTGGGCCGGAGCCGGGGCCGGGCCCGCCCGAGGCCTCCCCGGCGCGGCCTCCACTCCCCCCTCCTCCCCTCGGCGGGCGGGGCGGGGCGCGAGCACAAAAGACTCCAACTTCCGAGCGGGCGCGGGCCCACCCCGCCAACTCCTGGCCCAGGCCCGGCCCGCGGAGAGGAGGCGGGCAGGGAACGCCAGGGCAGCCGGGAGCGGGAGCTGGAGCGGGCGCGGGCGGGCCCGGCCGGCGACCCAAGGCGGCGGGGCCGAGTAGAGGGGAAGGTGCGGGGGAAGGGGGCTGGGAGTTACTCCGGCTCCCGAGACTCCCAGAAGGGCCGAAAAAAGAGTTTCTAAAAATAGGCAGCGGCCCGCGCGAAGAGGTGGGTGACCGAAAAGGAACCCGGAGCACCCCCTCCCCGCACCTTGAAGGAGACGCCCCGGCTCACGGCCCCCACTCACCCGCGCTGAGAGGTCTGGAGGAAGCCGCGCCGCGCGGAAGGAGGCGGTGCCGCCGCACTCGGGGGCGGAAGGGAGGGAGCGAGGGAGGGAGGGAGGAAGAAGGCGGCCCCGGCCGCAGCGTGAGGAGCTGAGTACACACGCGGGAGTCGCCCCCGTCGCCCCCTCAGCTTCTCTCAGCTCAGCCCGCCCTCCGCGCTGCTTGCGCACCCCGCCGCACTGACAGCGGTGCGAGCCCAGCAGCCGCGAGTCCTTCCCTTGGCCCGGACCACTGAGGCGCGCGGCGGCGGGGGTGCCCGGAGGGGCTTCTCTCAGCTCGGCCCCGCTCGCCGCTCCGGCCTGGGCCCAGCCACCCCTTGCCCTCGCCTCGGTCTCCAGAGAAGAGCCCGGCGACGCTCGCGCGGCGTCCGCAGCCCCGCCCTAACAGCCTGGCTCCCGAGACGCAGCTGCTCTTCCCACCCCCTCAACCTAGCTTTGGAAAGGTCCAGAGCTTCGGCGGGGAGAAGAGAAAGGAGAGGTCGGGGCGGGGCCTAACAGGGAGGAAGGCCTGAGGTGGGAGCCTAAGGAGGCGGGCCTAGGGCGGGATAAGACGCTCTCTTACACCAGTACGGAGCGTAAGGCGGGGCGGGGCCGAGAGGGTGCTAAGGCGAGAAGAGAGGCGCGCGAGACAAGTATGGAAGGCACTGGCGGCCTCGCAGACCCGGGAAGGGCGAGCATGAAAAAGAGGAGGAGTGGGCGGGGCGGGGCCTACTCAGGGGAGGGGTCAAGAGTGGAGGGAGGACCGGGCGAGCTTGGGGAAGTACGGGCCCTTAGGGCATGGTGTTGGAGGCGGGGTCTGAAGAAAAGCCTAAAAGGGAGGAGAGATTGAAGCGGGACAGAAGGAGGCGGGCCCGGAAGCCGAACCAGGAGGAGGGAACCCGAAGGTGGCCACTTGAGGAGGAGCCGGAAGGAGGGCGATGGCGGAGGGGCAAGAGGAGGAAAGTAAGGCTGGAGCTGGGCGGAGCCTGGAGAAGGGGCCCAAACTAGTTGCCGGTGGGCGGTGCCGGGAAGATGCGGAAGAGACGAAGTAGGAAGGAACCCCAGGTCCTTTCACTTTCAAGGGAGCCTGGTGCGCTGACAGGGCCAGGGTCCACGCTGCTGGTTGTGACTGGGCGGAGACTCCGCCGTGAGGGGCGGGAGGAGGTGCCACTTCCACCTGAAAAAAAATGTTAAATTAGAGTGAACCTTTCCAAGGTGCAGGAAATGTTATAAGTGGATCTCGATCTGGATGTTTGTCCTGCCTCATGAATATTTCTCCTGTCAAAAACTTACCTAAATCAGTGGTGCAACCTCCAAGGAGCAGCCGTGGAGCCGGAGAGCACGTGAGGACCGTAAGCCCTTCAGCTGTAGATTTCCCTGAAGGCTGGGAAGATAAGATTCTCCATGCAACGTCCGACTCATGATTCTGTGATTGTATTTTTCACATCCCAGTGAGAGACTTTATTTTGGGGGGCTCTAAAATCACTGCAGATGGTGACTGCAGCCATGAAATTAAAAAACACTTGCTCTTTGAAAGAAAAGCTATGACCAACCTAGACAGCATATTAAAAGGGACATTACTTTACCAACAAAGGTCTGTCTAGCCAAAGCTATGGTTTTTTCAGTAATCATGTATGGATTTGAGAGTTGGACTATAAAGAAAGCTGAGCACCGAAGAATTGATGCTTTTGAACTGTGGTGTTGGAGAAGACCCTTGAGAGTCTCTTGGTCTGCAAGGAGATCTAACCAGTCCATCCTAAAGGAAATCAGTCCTGAATATTCATTGGAAGGACTGATGCTGAAGTTCCAATACTTTGGCCACCTGATGCAAAGAACCCACTCATTGGAAAAGACCCTCATGCTGGAAAAGACTGAAGGCAGGAGGAGAAGGGGACAACAGAGGATGAGATGGTTGGATTGCATCACCGATGGGATGGATATGAGTTTTATCAGGCTCTGGGAATTGGTGATGGAAGCCTGGGAAGCCAGGGAAGCCTGGCGTGCTGCAGTCCGTGGGGTTGCAAAGAGCTGGACACAACTGAGGAACATCACTTCTCCCAGAACCTGCCTAAGAGACTGGATTCCTGAGCACAGAGCAGAGTTTGAAATGAACCCTGCCTGAATCTGCCAGACCAGCAGTTAAAGCTACACTTGTGTTGTTTAATGATCTCTGTATCTTGCTTCAAAAGGAAGAGAAATCAAATTAGAGAGATGGTGATGACTGAGCCCAAGGCCAAGAGTGTTCTTCCCCCACCCCTTCTAACTTCTGATTTCTTCTTATGCCTCAAGTCTCTGCTTAAATATCACCTCCTGGGAGTTCCCTGTTGGTCCAATGACTAAGACTCTGTGCTCCCAATGCAAGGGACCTGAGTTTGATCCCAAGTCAGGGAACTAAGTCCCACATGCTGCCACCAAAAGACCCCCCATGCAGCGACTAAGACCCAGCAGCAGCCCCCCCCCCCCACAAAAAAAAAAGTTTGGGGAAAAAACCTCAGAAAGATCTTCCCTGAACAGTCACCTTAAAGATGTTCTCTATTTTGACAAACTAGGCCTCTTGTTCATGTCTTTCACGGCATTTCTTAGTCTTGTCATTTATTGATCAGTTTACATGTTTTTGCCCATGTTCTGCACTGGAAGGTAAGTTCCATGAGGTCAGGAATCTTAGACTGTTGTGTATATCACTGTGTCACTAGATCTAGTGCATAAACCCAGTGTTCAAAAAAACACTTGAGGGAATGAATGAGTCAATCAAAAACCAGTTAATGAATCTAGTCCCTGCCAGTCTCCTCTGCTCTGTTTCTGGCTGACCCCTGGTGCCTCACCTCCCTCTCTGTGTATTAGCCTTACCATGTTTGTTTTGAGTAGACCACAATCTCTTAGCTCTCTCTGATACAGCACATTCTCTACTTGAATTGCTCTTTCCTTTCTGCCCAGATGCCTCCTGTTCAACACTCAACTCAGGGATGACCTCCTCTGAGAGGTCCTCTCTGACCAGCCCCCACCAGGAAGGTTGAAGCACTCACCCCTTTCTATTCACGGCCTCAATTATAAAACTTCTCTGTGCTGGTGACATCATCTTCCCTCCTGGCATCCTGCTGGCACTGAGGATTATGATCATGGCCTATAAAGTTCTGTGTGATCTGCCCCCTCCTACTCTTCAGACCTTATCCCCTGTTGTATTCCTCTCACCTCATCTCACTCTACTCCAGCCACACTGGCCTCCATCCTGTTCTCTGGCCATGCCAAACACACTGCTAATCTTAGGGCCTTTGCACTGGCTCTTGTGTCTGCCTCAAATGCTCTCTTTCCAGATACTGGCATGGCTGGCTTCTCCTTCAGGTTGCTGCTGAAACGTCACTTCCTTAGGGAAACCTGAGGAAATGACCCACATTTAAAATAGCAGCACTCTACTCCTCTGCACTTCCTCACACCCTTTCTTAGTGAATTCTTCTCTGTAGCAGTTATCACAACATGAAATATTACATTTATTGTCTCTCCCGCCCCCTTACCTTTCACTGCAGTGTCATCTCCACAAGGATTTTGTCTGTTTTGTTCATTCCCCAGAACCTAAAACAGTAGGTCCTCATTTAATATTAGTTGAATGCATGGTTATGAATTCAACAAAGAAATGCTAGGAGTACTCTGCGTCGTCCAGAAGAATCCCTGAAGATTAGCGTATAAAGGGAGATGTTTCTGAGGAAATATACTGGCAACACTAGCTAACACGGAGCATTTACTAGTTGCCAGGCAATCTGCTAAGTGCTTTTCAAGCTTGTTCCCATAACAGCCCTATGTTCAGTTCAGTTCAGTCGCTCAACTCAGCTCTTTGCAACCCCATGGACTGCAGCACGCCAGGCTTCCCTGTCCATCACCCGCTCCCAGAGCCTACTCAAACTCATGTCCATTGCGTGAGTGATGCCATCCAACCATCTCATCCTCTGTCGGCCCCTTCTCCCACCTTTAATCTTTCCCAGCACCAGGGTCTTTTCCAAAGAGTTGGTTCTTCACGTCAGGTGGCCAAAGTATTGGAGTTTCAGCTTCAGCATCAGTCCTTCCTATGAGGTATTTACTATTATAATCTCTACTGTACAGAAACTGGCAAAAAGGCTAACTTTCCCAAGGTCACACAGTTAATAAGTGATGGAGTCCAACTTTAGAACCTTCACACTGAGTCACTATACTGCCTACCTTCTGATTATTAAAGATCTGCCACTGTTGGTCTAATAAAGGTGAAGCATGAAGATGAGATATCCTTTTGCCTTCTGAACAGTGTGGTGCCTAGAGTTGTGGCAGAATTTTTTCTTAGCCACTATATTAGGGTTCTCCAAAGAAACAGAACCAATAGGATATGTTGAGATATATAGAAGAAGAGATTTATTACAGGAATTGGTTCGCAGTTATGTGGGCTTGAGAAGTCCCATGATCTGCCATCTGCAAGCTAGAGAACCAGGAAGGTCAATGGTATGATTCAGTCCAAGTCCAGAAGCCCAGGAGCCAAGAGCACCAATGTCCAATGTCCTGGGCAAGAAAAAATGGATGTCTCAGCTCAAGCAGAGGAGCAAATTCATCCTTCTGTCTTTCTGTTCTATTCAGGCTTCAACAGATTGTAAGATGCCCACCCACATTGCCCTTCTTTACTTAGCCTACCAATTCAAATGCTAATCTCTTCCAGAAACACCCTCACAGTCACTCCCAGAAATGTTTTACCAGCTATCTGGGCATAATTTAGCCCATCAAGTTAACACATAAAATTAACCATCACAGGGACTTCCCTGGTGGTCCAGTGGTTAAGACATCACCTTCCAATACAGGAGGTGTGGGTTTGATCCCTGGCCAGGGAACCAATAAGACCCCACCTGTCTTGCATCCAAAAAACAGAAGCAATATTGTAACAAATTCAGTAAAGACTTTTTTTAAGTTTTTAAAAAAATTAACCATCACAGCCACCATGAGAGAAGCCAAATAGAGAACAAAACCCATCACATAGAAGAGGACAGGATGGAGAAAATATTGCTGGAAAAAATGAGCCAGAGACCTGATAAAGACGTACCTGAAGCTTGACCTACCTCTGGACTTTTCTGTGCACCAGTGTATCATTAGAGTTTGAATCATTTGAGTAGGAATTTTTTTTTTAACTTACAAGATTTCCTAACAGAAGCAAATGAGTAGGGTTCAACAGGTGGAGGTATTAATGTCTCACATATTTATGAGATATTTGTTTACAGAATGCTGGAAGGTATTCCAGACAGAGGGAATAGCAAGTATGAAGGCAGGAATGTAAGAGCTTGAGGTTTCTGCCGCACAAGGTATAAACTGAGTTAGATTTCCCTGGTGGTCCAGTGGCTGAGACTATGAGCTCCCAATGCAGGCAGCCTGGGTTCACTGCCTGGTCAGGGAACTAGATCCCACATGCCACAAGATGCTAAAAATTCCATAGGCCGCAACTAAGACCTGGTGCAGCCAAATAAATAAATTTTAAAAAGAAGTAAGGTAGAACTAGTATTTGGAGGAACTGATTTCCCCACTCAACTTAGTAGGAGGTGGGAATAATTGAAAGGTTCTGAGCAGAAGTTGCTTTAAAATGGTGAAGTGTCAAGGTTGCAAGAACTTTTGAAAGCAATCTGATTTGACTCTAGGTTCTGTTTTTGTCCCCATATTACAGACGAGGAAATGTGGCAGGCCGATGTCTCACAGATGGTAGATGAAGGAACAAAGATTTGAACCCAGGGCCATCTGAGCCCCAACTCATGCTTTCAATGACCTCCTGTCTCCACCACTGGAATTAATTTCTGCCCTCTGAGCTCACCCAGCATGGGCGAATCCTTTTTCAGAGATTTGACAATGACATTGGTAGAGCTACCCAGATCTGAATTAAGAAGATGGATTCAAGGGGATGGAAGAGTAGAGAGACTCTGCCTTTGTGGGAGGCAAAGAAAAAGGCAGATGAGAAAAGCAGGCGAATGAAGAGGAGGGAGCAGATGACAGAGAAGTGATGAGGAGAGTCAGCAGGACCTGGAGAAGGAACAGATGGCGATGGAGCGATGTAAGAAGGAAGAAATTAAGGCAGAAACAGGCTTGTGTTTAGAACTGGGGTTGCCAGATCAGATACCTACAGGGCCAGGCAAGTACCATAAATAAGCAAAGTGGTCAGGTTTAAGATAACAGGTAGTCATGGGGTCTGTAGCAAACCTGGAGTTCATGCCCCTTCTAAAGGAGGTACTACAACTCATGTAGGAGTATAAGCTCCCAGTGTGGGCAGTTGCCAGGTGTGAGGAGAAAAATAAGTTTTAAATTCAAATTCTTAGACAAAATCTTTTGGTTTTTAAATGCTGGAAACTAATCCAAATTTTAAAGAGAAAAAAAGCATGGTGCTGGCTGAAAGACACATATCTTAAGGCTGAATTTGGCCTGTGGGCTGCCAGTTCATGCCTTCTAATCAGTTTGGATCCAAACCCCTGTTCACTACTTAACAATATTGTGTGCTCTCGAGGAAATTACTTCATCTTTCAAGTCCCAGGTTCTTTTTTCCCCTCTAATTTAATTGTTTTTAAGTTTAAGTATAGTTGATTTACAATGTTGTGTTAATTTCTGCTGTACAGCAAAGAGATTCAATTATACATATATAAGGTGTTCTTTGGAAGGAATGATGCTAAAGCTGAAACTCCAGTACTTTGGCCACCTCATGCGAAGAGTTGACTCATTGGAAAAGACTGATCTGGGAGGGATTGGGGGCAGGAGGAGAAGGGGACGACAGAGGATGAGATGGCTGGATGGCATCACTGACTCGATGGGCGTGAGTTTGAGTGAACTGTGGGAGTTGGTGATGGACAGGGAGGCCTGGCGTGCTGCGATTCATGGGGTCGCAAAGAGTTGGACATGACTGAGTGACTGAACTGACTGATTCTTTTTCATACTATTTTTCATTGTGGTTTATCACAGAGTATTAAAAAGAGGTCCCTGTTCTATACTGTAGGACCTTGTTTATCCATCCTATATGTAATAGTTTGCATCTGCTATTCCCAAGTTCCCAATCTTTCTCTCCCCCACCCGACCCCCATTGGCAACCACAAGTCTGTTCTTTACATTTGTGAATCTGTTTCTCTTTTGTAAGTATGTTCATCTGTTTCATATTTTAAATTCTACATATAAACGATATCACATGGTACTTGTCTTTCTCTTTATGACTTACTTAGTATGATAATCTCTAGGTCCATCTATATTGCTGCAAATAGCATTATTTCATTCCTTTTTATGGCTGAGTAATATTCCTTCACATATATATATATGTTGTTGTTGTTGTTCAGTCACTAAAGCATGTCTGACTCTTTGTGACCACATGGACTGCAGCACACCAGGCTTCCCTGTCCTTCACTATGTACCAGAGTTAGCTCAGATTCATGTCCATTGAGTCAGTGATGCTATCTAACCATCTCATCCTCTTCTGCCCTCTTCTCCTTTTGCCTTCAGTCTTGCCCAGAATCAGGGTCTTCTCCAGTGGGTCTTCACATCAGGTGGCCAAAGTATTGGAGCTTCAGCTTCAGCATCAGTTCTTCCAATGAATATTCAGGATTGATTTCCTTTAAGATTGACTGGTTTGATCTCTTTGCTGTCCAAGGAACTCTCAAGAACCTTCTCCAGCATCACAATTCAAAGGTATCAGTTCTTCGGCACTCAGCCTTCTTTACGTCCCAAACTCACATCCATACATGACTACTGGAAAACCATTACTTTGACTAGACAGACCTTTGTCAGCAAAGTGATGCCTTTACTTTTTAATATATATAAAATCTCACATCTTCTTTATCCATTTATCTGTTAATGGACATTTAGTTTCTTTCCAGGTCTTGGCTATTGAGAATAGTGCTACTATGAACATAGGGGTGCATATATCTTTTCAACTTGTAGTTTTCTCTGGATATATGCCCAGGAGTAAGATTGCTGGATCATGTGGCAACCCTGTTTTTAGTTTTTTGAGGAAACTCCATACTGTTTTTCATAATGGCTGCACCAATAAGTCCCAGGTTCTTATCTGCAAAATGGAGATAATAAATTCCCTACATCCTGGACTTACCTGGTGGTCCAGTGGCTAAGGCTCTGAGCTCCCAATGCAGGGGGGATGGATTCAATGCCTGATCAAGGAACAAAATCCTGCATGCTGCAACAAAGATCAAAGATCCAACATGCTGCAATTAAGACCCCGTGCAGCCAAGTAAATAATTTTTAAAAATTCCCCACACTATAGGGTTGCTATACTGATTTTTTTTAACAAGATAAATGTATGTAGAGCACTTAGCATTCAGTGCCTGACATAGAGCAAAACACCCAGAATGTTCATCATCAGTGTGAAAGTTATTCTTTCTCCTATAACTTATAAACTCACAAACTAGTAGAACAGGAAAGATCTCCAAAGACATCTTATCCAGGGGTCTTTAAACCTGTTAAGCTACAGAGCCCTCTGTTAAGCCAGACCTTTCACAGAAACGCAACGCATAAATGGATGAGAGAGAGGAGTTGGCTTTGTTTGAAGTTTGGGCAGGGAACCCAGAGTGCTGCCTTCTAGGCTTCCCCACCCCAACCACCAACCGTCCTTCTTAAACAGTGGTCGCTCCATGGGGTGTTGCAGAACCAACTTTGAGAATCATCATTCTATGCCAGGTGGTGCTAGTGGTGAAGAACTTGCCAATGCAGGAGACATAAGAGGCATGGGTTCGAGCCCTGGGTCAGAAAGATCCCCTGGAGGAGGGCATGGCAACCTATTCCAGTATTCTTGCCTGGAGAATCCCATGGATAGAGGAGCCTGGCAGGATGCAGTCCATAGCATTGCACAGAGTCAGACACAACAAATGGCTTAGCACACACGTGCCTATTCTATGCCAGGTCCATTTCACAAAGAAGAAAACCGAAGTTCAGAAAGGTGCAATGATTTGCCCAAGATTCAGTAACAGGGAGGGATTCCTGCTTCCCAGGCTAATGCACTTCTCAACTGGAATGACACTCTCCTTCTGGTCCACCTGCTTGAGAATGAACCCTCTCAGGTGAGGAGTAGCCCCACTCAGATTGCCCCAGAGCCCCAGGATATAGCCAGGGTTCTCAGTTCTCAGGCTAACAGAAAGAGAAAAGGAATTTATCAAGAGCGTATCAAGGAGCTCCCAGAACTGATGGGAAGGCTGGACAACCAAGCTCAGAGAATTGTAACGATGGGATCAGGGACTTGGATATTACTAGGACTCTTTCCTCAGCCCTTGTCTGCGTGTAAGCTTTCCTCCTCAAAGCTGGACAGTTGGCTGAAGCAGCTCTCAGCCCTCAGAACTCTCAGCTGCTCCACTAGTGAGACCAAAGCTTTCTGCTTCTGCTCTTGACAGGATTTAAAGCCTTCCTTAAGGGAAGGACTTGGATTGGTCCAACATGAATGGGTGCTCATCCCTTTACCAGTTATCTATGGGTGCAGGCAGAGAAGGGCAATGGCACCCCACTCCAGTACTCTTGCCTGGAGAATCCCATGGACGGAGGAGCCTGGTGAGCTGCAGTCCATGGGGTCACTAAGAGTTGGAGATGACTGAAGTGACTTAGCAGTAGCAGCAGCATGGGTGCAGGGCCAGGTACTGCGACTGGCCCACCTTGAGCCAGGTGCCTACTCTTTAACCAATTATCATGAATAGGGAGGTGGCGTGAATAAGGAGATAGCAACACCCGTTGGAACCATATGGTCAGAGAAGGGAAGAAGAATTTCCCTCCTCCAAGAAGCCTATCTTATCTCCTTTGCCAGACACACTTGCCGTTTGCTAAGCGTAAACGAAATGATTCACTCTCCAACATTTGTTGCCCTTTCTTTATAACTATTAAAGCATGCATTCTGCTTGGCTAGGGGATGGAGGCCTGTCTTGTCCACTTTTGCATCCTTCCAGCACAAACAAGAACCCCTAGTGAGCTGTCAGGTTAGGATGGACTGAACTGACTTGGAGACATTTAGTCCCACTTGTCCATTTTACAGATAGGACAATAGGCCTAGAGAGGGGACCGCACACATCATGTACACTGAAAGGAGGAAAGTTGCCGAACTAGGGCTGGAGCCCTCTTACCTTGATTTCTACTCTAGTACAGGTTAAAACTGTGTAAGTTTAATCCTTGCCCATTTGGGCATCTGAGACCTGAAGAGAAGACATTTCTCATTTTGGATGCACTTGCTGGCAAATCTTAGGAGGCTGGACCTCCCAAGTATTCAGTCAGTGCTGACATCAGAACCAGAAATCTAATAATCAGGACTCAGTTCCAACCCCAAACCTGTCTCTTACTGAACAAGCTCCTGAAGCTAAATCCCAAATTGCACCTCTATAAAATGGGCATAAGTTATATTTACCTTGACACTTGCTAGGAAGACTGGAAATAATGTATACATTGTCCCCAACACATGGAAGTTCCTCAAGAAATGGTAATGTCTTCTAATGATTGTTATTGATGACAAAGAAAATGAAAAACAAGAGCCCTTCTTCTCAAAGGGAAGAGAATCATCCCTGAGGTTGGTCTCTTGGAAGACATGATTCTGTATCTTCTCTATCCCAAGCAAATTCCCTTTGGAAGGGAACAAAGGAAATCCCTTTGTTAGGAAGAGAAAGAAGAAGAGTTGGCAGGCTATGACTGTCTCTGCCTCTCCCTGAACCTTGCTCTGTTTCCCCTACTCCAGACTGCTCCAGCCCACTGCCCTGCTGAACTCAGGTCACACACACTGGTGTGAGACCACCAGCTTTGAGACACGCTAGCTGGGAGGGAAGGAAGTGCATGTGACAGAATGAGGAGACTCCCACGACAGTAGACGGCAGGTTTGGAACACCTGCTCCTGACAGCTCTAGGTTATGGAGGAAGTTCTCGAAGGTCACTGCAAGGTTGTGTGTGTGTCCTTTCTCACTGGTTCAGCCCTCAGAGCCTTGTCTCTCCTCTCTACCTTACTACTTGGTCTCCAAATTAGGTTTTTAAAAATGTTTATTTGGCTGTGCTGAGTCTTAGTTGTGGCATGTGGGCCCTTAGTCTTAGTCACTGGACCACCAGGGAAATCCCCAAATAAGTGTTTTGTTTTTTTTTAAATAAAACAGTAGACAGGCTGGCCTCTTTAAAATATGGCCTTTAAGTAGGGAGTAAATCATTGCACATCTTCCCTCCCAATGCCTTCCTTACCAGAGCCTGCCAGTCTTTGGCAGGTGATAGAGTTCTGTCTAATAATATGCAAGAGGGAGTCTCTTGATGTTACTTACCAGAAAAATTCTTCTTCTTCTTTTTTTTTTAAAGAGATAGACTCAGCTGATATTCTTCAGCCTTTTGCATTTACCTTCATGTTCTGCCTGGAACACAGATGTGATGGACAGAGGCACAGCAGCCTTCTTGAAATCTTGGGAACAAAAATTGACTTGAGAAGAATGTTAAAGAAGAAAGAGCCTGGATCCCTCCAGACTTCTTATGTGAGATGAAAAAAGTTCCATAAAAAGTATGCGCCGCTGTTAATTTTCATCTGTGCTACTTGCTGCCAAGCACATTTCTGACTCATACAATATAATATCTGTAATACTCAATAAATATTAGCTATTGTTATTTTGCCTGTGTTACTTTCCATAATCATAACCATGAGTGGGTGATTGTGCTGTGGGTGTTATCACCCTTAGTTTAGAAGTGGAGGAAGTCAAACTTCTTCCCAGAGTGGGTTGTAAAGTTTCAACGAGATGGGCAGCCATAATAACAGCAAACATTTATCCTTGCTAGCTATGTTGCTAGCACAGTTCTAAGTGTTTCACATATCTTAACTCAGTTACTTCTTACAGCAACCCTGGACAAAAACACTTTTATTCCCACTTAAAAGATGAGGAAACAGATTCAGAGAGGTTAAATGATTTGCAAGGTCATACACCTAGCAAGCTCTAGATTCAGGACTTGAACTCTACAGTCTTGGGACTGTGTCTGGCATGTGTATGTGTGTTTAATTAAAAAAAAAAAAGGACTACAGGGACTTCTCTGGTTCAGTTCAGTTCAGTTGCTCAGTCATATCCGACTCTTTGTGACCCCATGAACCGCAGCACGCCATGCCTCTGTATCCATCACCAACTCCTGGAGTCCACCCAAACCCATGTCCATCGAGTCGGTGATGCCATCTAACCATCTTATCCTCTGTCGTCCCCTTCTCCTCCTGCCCCCAATCCCTCCCAGCATCAGAGTCTTTTCCAATGAGTCAGCTCTTTGCATCAGGTGGCCAAAGTATTGAAGTTTCAGCTTCAATATCAGTCCTTCCAATGAACACCCAGGACTGATCTCCTTTAGGATGGACTGGTTGGATCTCCTTGCAGTCCAAGGGACTCTCAAGGGTCTTCTCCAACACCACAGTTCAAAAGCATCAATTCTTCGGCGCTCAGCTTTCTTTATAGTCCAACTCTCACATCCAAACATGACCACTGGAAAAACCATAGCCTTGACTAGACAGACCTTTGTTGACAAAGTAATGTCTCTGCTTTTTAATATGCTATCTAGGTTGGTCATAGCTCTTCTTCCAAGGAGCAAGCGTCTTTTAATTTCATGGCTGCAATCACCATCTGCAGGGATTTTGGAGCCCAGAAAAATAAAGTCTGACACTGTTTCCACTGTTTCCCCATCTATTTGCCATTAAGTGATGGGACCAGATGCCATGATCTTAGTTTTCTGAATGTTGAGCTGTAAGCCAACTTTTTCCACCCTCCTCTTTCACTCTCATCAAGAGACTCTTCTCTAGTAGTCCAGGGCTTAAGAATCTGCCTAGGAATGCAGGCAATGGCAACCCACTCCAGTACTCTTACCTGGAAAATCCCATGGACAGAGGAGCCTGGTAGGCTGCAGTCCAAGGGGTTAAGAAGAGTCGGACACAACTGAGAGACTTCACTTTCACTTTTCACTTTCATGCATTGGAGAAGGAAGTGGCAACCCACTCCAGTGTTCTTACCTGGAGAATCCCAGGGACAGGGGAGCCTGGCGGGCTGTCGTCTATGGGGTTGCACAGAGTCGGACACAACTGAAGTGACTTTGCAGCAGCAGCAGCAGGAATGCAGGGGATGCAATTTTGATACGTGGTCAGGTAACTAAGATTCCACATGTCAAGGAATAGCGAAGTTTATGAGCTGAAACTAAGCCCATGTGCCTCAACTAAAGAGTCCAGGCACTGTAAGAGAAGGTCCTGCATGATGCAACAAAGATCCCACGTGTTGCAACCAAGGCAGCCAAATAAATAAACAATTTTTTAAACAAAGAAAAAATGTGTGTAGCTCATAGATGTGTAGCGACTTGTCTAAAGCCGTACATCCAAGGGACTTCCCTGGCAGTCCAGTGGTTAAGACTTTGCCTTCCAGTGCAAGGAGTGGAGGTTCGATCTCTGGTCTAGGAGCTAAGATCCCACATGCCCCATGGCCAAAAAGCCAAAACATAAAATAGAAGCCATGTTGTAACAAACTCAATGAAGAC
The DNA here is from genome assembly GCF_000754665.1 of Bison bison bison. Lineage (NCBI taxonomy): Eukaryota > Metazoa > Chordata > Mammalia > Artiodactyla > Bovidae > Bison > Bison bison. The sequence goes on along the minus strand of NW_011494924.1, from coordinate 891,913 downwards.
TTAAAAAAAAAATGGTCCACATTAAAAAATCTTAAAAAAAAAAAAAAGGTTAAATAAAATAGTCATACAGCCAAAAAGAGGTGGTGAAATTGAACCCAGGATTTGGACCCAGGACTGGCTAACTCAAGACCCATATCATGAAGGGAATCCCTGTGGGTGAAGAAGTATGTGGCCTGCCATGTTGAAAAGTCACATGTATTTCCACTGTGAGGCAAGGCTCTGCAGAAATAAAAGCCTAGAGTTATCCTCAAGGCTGCTGCCTTATCCAGATGAAGAATCTGAGGCTCAGAGAGGAAACACAACTCACCCAACTAAAAGAGGGCTGCGATGGGCCAGGAATCCCACTCTACTCCACCACAGTGGGGACATAAGTGGCTTGAGGAGCAATGTTCATCCCTGATTGCAATAACCCTTAGAGACAGAAACATATCAGCAGTGAAGGACAACCTAACCATTACTTATATTCATTAAGAGAACATTAAATTGAAGGGACACACGCCTGCCATCAGTTACCAGCCAGTAACTGATGTACCTCACCACCCTCTGTGAATCCAGCCGGGCTTGTGGCGGGCACATAGAGCAGCCCCTCACTCCCTGGCTCTTTACTAAAGTGCTTAATTGTCTGAGAGAAAACACCCAGCACTCCTGCCCGGCTCCGGGTGAAGCTGCAATAAACTAACTGAAACTAAATGGCTTGAATCTTTGCAGGGAAGGAGGTCACTCATAGGAAAATATAGAACACGTGTTCATTCACCAAATATTTGTTCAGCATCTTTTATGTGCCAGGCACAGTGCTATGAGCTATGAATATGACCACAACCAAAGCAGGTGAAAGGCCCTGTCCTCATGGAGATGGTGTTTGTGGGAGGATGGAAATCTAGCCTCTACAACTCACAGGCACAAAAAAAGTATAGGTTCTTTATTTTTTATATGACAGGTTTTTTTTTCTTGTGCCTCATCTATTTACTAATAAGACAAAATACGAACCTGATTATTAATAGTAATTTAGTCTTCCAGTTTAAAAGTCTCAGATGAGTTAGTACTTAGTATTTTTTGAGTAAAACGTTCCTCTTTCTGTGCCTCTACCCCTTCCTTTATTCAAGACATTGTGTAGGTTTCGACCAGTCCACACATACGTATCCTTGTGCTGTCCTTGAACTGTGACCTCAGAGGTCACGGGACAGCACCTGGACCTATGTGGACCACCCTTCACACCCCTCATTGATTCAGCAGTAGGGTGGAAAACCCTAGGATATCTTGGTTTGGGGAAAGGAAAACCCAACTGCAGCCAGCTGGCAGAGCCCTAGCCATATCTCCTCAGCACTCCAGCCATGCTCCAAGGATAATTACTGCAGCTATAATCCAAAGGACCTGGCCACCGGAGCATGCTTGGCGCATGTGCTGTACAAGGCAATAGTACTGGTGATATAATGCCCACAAAAATACCCTTCAACCAATGACCAGCCAGCATCTTCACCCATTGTATAGAATAACTCTGAGGGGTGTTCTTAATTGCCTCTCAGAGTTCCCCAGTGGAATTAGGCTCCAGCTGCCTCAGTGGTAATTATTTGACCACACATGATTTTATTGGCAGCCTTTGCTTCTCTGTCTCACTCCCCACTCTACTATCAGCACTTCCTGGGATCATCCCCCACACCCCACCAAATAAACTAATTGGTCTCAAATCTGGACCCAGGATCTGCATCTGAGGGAACCCTGAGACATCGTCCATTTAATATTTTTTTAAATGTCGTATTCATTATATATTTTCTTGGGAGATGATAAATAATAAACATATGATAGAAGCTCTTTTAGCTTATGTTATCAAGTTAGATATTTGATCAGTGCATTAAAAATATTAATTCAGGGACTTCTCTAGTGGTCTAGTGATAATCATAACATATGATGCATGCATATCTTAAACATTTTGTTGTTCTTGTTCGGTCGCCAAGTCGTGTCCAACTCTTTGTGACATCATGGATTGCAGCACGCCAGGCTTCCCTGTCCTTCACTATCTCCCAGAGTTTGCTTAAACTTATGTCCATTGAATCCAACTATCTCATGCTCTGTCATCCCCTTCTCCTCCCACCTTCAATCTTTCCCAGTATCAGTGTCTTTTCCAGTGAGTCAGCTGGAAAAGTCATCAAGTGGCCAAGGTTTGGAGCTTCAGCTTCAGCATCAGTCCTTCCAACGAATATTCAGGGTTGAAAACACTTTAGTCTAATTTAAAATAAGTAAATGTACAGTTAGGTGACAACTTTTTGACACAGAGCTAATCTTCAGAAAATCCTGCATTGCTCACTAAGGCTTCTGAGAGCAGAAGTGAGTGCAGATATGCTTGGGGAGAGCTTGGAAAGGCACTAAGCTGACAGAAGGGAATTGATCAGTGGCATAGCACAGCCAATTCTAGAACTCAAGGCTTTCAAGTCTGGAGGCTTGTAAGACCAAGGCATGTCAAAGGAGAATGCCCCACGCTTTAAATGGAGTCAAAATTGCAATGAAACTGGCTAGTCACCAGCCTTTCCAGGAGTTCAGTCATGTTTCCCAGCAACACTACTCCAAAGAGGTGGGCAACTGCTGTGTAGTGTCACATCGCAAGCCAGCTACTCTGCAGGAATTGAACCTGACTCACCCACTGACCCACAGAGACAAAATTCAGAGGGCTCCCAAAGAGGGTGAGAGGGAGCTGCCTCCTGGAATAGTATGTTACTTTATGGCAGGGTCACAGGACATCTATGTGGGAGGTTTTGTCAGATCGCCCCACCTCCAGCCATTGTATGGATGGCCCTCCTATGGAGCAAAGTGGAGAAAAGGCTTGGGACAAATTTTATATTTCTCATAAGGAGGATAAAGGGCTTTCCTGGTAGCTCAGTGGTAAAGAATCCACCTGCCAATGCAGAAGACATGGGTTCAATCCCTGAGTTGGGGAGATCCCCTGGAGAAGGAAATGGTAACCCATCCAGTATTCTTGCCTGGAAAATCCCATGGACATAGGAGCCTGGCGGGTTACAGTCCATGGGGCTGCAAAGTCAGACGTGACTTAGCTACTAAACAATAACAACTTAGTGATTAAACAACAATAGCAACAAAAGGAGCACAATAACTCACACTACTTAAAGTGGTTTCATGGTTCCTAATGATTTTCCCCATGGCCCTTCTAGTGCTCCCCATCTTTATTCTGGAAATGGAGCCATGATTATGTGACTCAAGCCAGGCCAGTTAGTGATATCTGGAATTTTTCCTATCAGAGCTGAGAAATAGATGTTCTCTATCCTCCAGGAGCTACTAAAGCTGGAAGGCTATGACGCTGGAGTTGCCAGAGGCCACATTCCCCTCCAAGTAGAGAAAGACCATCTGTGAGAGGCAGGAATGACTCCAACAAGCAAAGAGCAACAGAGAGAAGAGAGAGAGAAAAGCCTGACAGTGTTTGCATGTCTAAATCCAGTCCATGCTGGGGTCAGCTCCGCTCTGTACTGTCCATGGTTTGGTTACGTGAGCCAATACATCCCCTTTTCATGCTCAAAGTAGTTAGAGTTGAGTTTCTATTGCTTCAAACAAAGAGTCTTTGACTGACACAGATATTCTCAGTGATAGCAAAGATGAGGAGCCTTCAAAAGGCCTCCAGGCAACAGATGTTCACAGGCAGGAGCTGGGACAAGAGAGGAAGAGCCACAGAGAGACTGCACATAGGAAATACCTTCTGGGGACTCCTAGGAATACATATACCCCTGCTTAATTCTTTTCACACACACACACACAAACACACACCAGAAATAAAGGGGAAAAAGAGCCTTGAGGAAAAGATAGTTATAACACAACACTCTTAAGTCAGGTACTTTTTTTTTTTTTTCTAACTGTTTTCTTTCTTTTTATCTGTATCCATTTTCTCTAATGACAGTCATTTTTTGTCTCTAGCTGTTGTTTTTTTTTGGGGGGGGTGTCATGCTGGGTCTTCGTTTCAGCGTGCAGGCTGTTTATTGCAGCATGCTCTAGCCGTGACGGCTGAGCTTAGTTGCCCTGTGGCATGTGGGATCTTAGTTCCCCAAAGAGGGATCGAACCTGTATCCCCTGCATTAGAAGGCAGATTCTTAACCACAGAACCTCCAGGGAAGTCCTTGAATCAGGTACTTATTATTTAACCTCCTTGTAATGCCCAGCCCCTCACTGTATTCTCTCTCACTCTATAAGGCAGCAAAGAAAATATACACTTTAGCTATTATTCTGACTCTTACTCTCTCTCTCTTTCCTGAATCATTTCTAAATTAATTTATTACCTTTTATAACCTTATATAACCATAAACGCTAGAACAGATCCATTCTGTATGAGGAATGGCACAATTCGTATCTCTTCTCAAACAGAAGGCCTCATGTGCATGTAAAAGCTGGAACATAAAGCACTGGGGTTATTTGTCAATCCAAGAGTAGGCCTCAGCCTGCTGGGAAGAGGAGGGAGCTTAGAAAAATGAACTTGGGATCCATGTTTTATTTCTTTTTTATTCTTGGGAAGAAATGTTAGTTAATTAAGAAAAATGAGTGTAAGTTTTTCTAAAGCCCTGTTCTTGGAGCAAGGGGAGGAGTTCATTGTGTGAAGAGTCATCATTTGAGGCTGAACTGTTCTTTAACACTTTGGGATTGAAGGGAAAATATGGAGGAGGCTTTGTAAAGAGGGCTTGAGGTCTTGTATGAGTAAAAAATGCTGAGAAGAGACACCATGGGCTTTTGATAAATGGGAAGATTAGGTTGCTTTCAGGAGTATATCTTCCCTTCCCCTCTACCTCCATGGATGGAGTATACTTCCTTGCCCCTTGGCTTTGGGCTTGGCCATGAGACTTGCTGTGGCCAAAGGGTTTGAGGTGTACTTGTGCAGCTGGACACCATCTCTTACAATTCAGCCATCATCAGGAGAAAATCCTGTTCTGGTTAGCCCACTGGTTCGAGGAGGAGAATGAGGAAAACATGGAGCAGAGTCACCCAGTTACCAAGAAACTCATAACCCCAAACCAAATGCTGTTGTATCACGCCTAGAGTTTGAGGTTGATAGTTTTGTGGTATAACCAGCGCAATAGCTAATGGATATAACGCATTAGTGTGATTTCCCTTGAACTGGAAAACTAGTGAAGACTGCCAACTTTTGGGTTATTTTACTAACAAAAGTTAAACTCCTGAGATGAGTGACCCTTTTACCTTTTATTATTACTGGTGGAAGTGGAATCAGGGGTTGGGGAGAGAATGATGGAGTTTTAGCCCTGTGACCTCACAACACAATTTCGCCTATCTGACCCATGTCATGGAGTTTGAAGCCAGCATATCCATGGATGTGGTTTGTTGGGAGAGGCAACCCACAGTTGGCCCTATGCTTCCATGCATATTCTTGCTGGATATGCGAAGAATGCAAGGCACTGACTGCCCTCTACCCAGGCCATTTCTCAGGATTGTGTTTGTAGGAAGCAACCTTACAGAGTGAAATAATATCTTCCCCAGACAAAGAGTTGACTCATTACTGTTGACGATAAAAGTGGTAGATTCTCCAAGCTCAGTAGTGCCCACTGTGAAAGAACTTATCTGTGTGTGCAGGCCCACCTGTGTCACTTCCTCGGGCCTTGGGAGACATGGGGAATCAGAGTAAAGCCTGACTGTCTGGCTACACTTTCTCTGGAAGTACAGCAGTCCCGGCTCTGCCCGAGGACTCTGTTTTTAGCATCTAGGAAGCAGTCTAGCTTCACTGCTTGTAGGTAGGGTAAATTCGCAGACCCTTCACGGCTCCTGACTTGAGTCATCTCTCATGAATGTTAATTGTCCCAAAGTTCTACACAGGAATAAAGTTTGTGAACTCCTTCAGAGAGCAGGATCCCTCCCACCCAGGACAACTTTTCAGCACCAACTTGGGAAAGAGAACTTCATAAATTCTCAAATGCAAAAGTTAGAAGGGACCATTGTGATCAGCAAAAAAGCTTAGCGCAATGATTTCCAGAAGGTAGGATGTACCCTTGTGGGTCACGAGTTGATTTTAGATGATATGTGAAAGAGCATGATTTTAAATTTCAGAAGCACTTGTTTATAATATGCATAAGAAAAACACTTCAAAGTATTCCTCTTGAAAGACATATTTAAACAAAAAAATAGATTAACAGAAATATAAGTTTTTGTTCAGTCATTAATTTGTGTCTGACTCTTTGTGACTCCAGGCACCAGGCTTCTCTGTCCTTTACTATCTTCTGGAGTATGCTAAAATTTATGTCCATTGAGTCAGTGATGTTATATAACTATCTCATCCTCTTCTTCTTTTGCCTTCAATCTTTCCCAGCACCAGGGATAGGCAAGGCTAAAAGTATATTTAAGTCAGGCTGGAATTATTTAAAGGCTGGAATCAGTAAGGACTCTTGACCAGAGCACCTACACGTAGCTCCTCTACGTTGCTTGGGCTTCCTTATAGAGTGGCAGATTCAGGGTAGTCAAACATCTCGCATAGTGGCTCAGGGCTTCAAGAGCAACCCCTAGGAGAGGTCATTAAGATAAATCCTAATTCAATATAACTGAAGTTCTTACAAGAGGAGATTAGAACACAGGCTCACATGTGAAGACACAAGAAGCCCATCTCTGAGCCAAGGAGAAAATCCTCAAAAGAAATGAATCCCACCAACACCTTGATCTCATACCTTTAGCCTCCGGAATTATGAATAAATTTCTATTGTTTAAACCACTCAGTCTGTGACACTTTGTTGTGACAGCCCTACCGAACTAATACAGGAGTCCAGAGCAAAGCAAAGAGATCTTAGATGTGACACTAACAGCATGATCCATAAAAGGTAAAATAGATAAACTGGACTTATTAAAACCTTGCTCTGGGAAAGACCTTGTTAAGAGGATGAAGGCACAAGCTACAGACTGGGAGAAAATTGTTGCAATTCACATATCTGACAAGGGACTATGCAGAATACATAAGAATTTCAATACTCAGCAGTGAAAAAAAATCCAATAAGGAAATGGGCAAAAGACATGAATAGACATTTCACCGAAGAAGGTAAACCGACAGCAAATAAGCACGTGAAAGATGTTCAACAGCATTAGCCATGGGGAATTGTAAGTCAAAACTGTAATAAGACGTGCCTGTCAGAATAGCTAAAATGAAAAAGAGTGGACTTCCCTGGGTGGTCCAGTGGTTAAGAATCTGCCAGCCAATGATGCAGGTTCAATCCCTGGTCTGGGAAGATTCCACATGCTGCAGGGGAACTAAGCCCATGGGTCACAACTACTGAGCCCACAACGACCGAAGTCCATGCGCCCAGAGCCTGTGCTCCACAATAAGAGAAGCCACTGCGATGAGAAGTCTGCACGCTGCAACTAGAAAGTAGTCCCACTCACTGCAGCTAGAAAAAGCCCACACATAGTGATGAAGACCCAGCAGAGCCAAAAATAAAAACTGAAAAAATAAAGATTAAAAAAAAGAAGTGACAATGGCAAATTCTGGTTAGGGTGCAGAGAAATCAGATCAGCGTTGTTGGTTGAAATGTAAAATGGTACAACTACTCTGAAGTTATTTTGGTAGTTGCTTACAAAACTAAATATACAATTATCATACAATCCAAACTGTTTGGAAGAGTCCCACACTTGAAACAGCCCAGATGTCTTTCAGTGGGTGAATAGTCAAAAAAAAAGAAGCTGTGGTGTGTCCATGTCATGGCATACTAGTCAGCGAAGGAACAGACTACTGATGCACACAACAACCAGGATGAACCTCTGGGAATTAGGCTGAGTTAAAAGGTCAGCCCGAAAAGGTTACATACCGTATGATTCTATTTGTATAGCATTCTTCAGATGACAAAATTATAGATGTGTGAAACAGAATAGTGGTTGCCAGGAGCAAGGAAAGACGAGGAGGGGGAGGTGGTGTGGTTGTAAAGGGCAACACACAAGATCCTTGTGGAGATGGAACTGTTCTGCACATTGACTGCGTCAACGTCCATATGCTGGTGGTGGCTTCACACCACAGCTTTGCAAGATGTTACCATTTGGGGAAACTGGATAAATGGTACATGGAATCTTTCAGTATTATTTCTTATACTTGCATGTAAATCTATGAAGGTTTTGTGTTAAACGAGAGAGAGAATGGAAACATTTTCTTTACTGTTGTAATAAGATCTCCCTGTTAAGCAAAAGAAAAAAAAGGATCAGAAGAGAGTGTTTGCTTGCATAGAGAAATCTGGGAGGATACATACAAAACTAATTCAAGTGATTCCCTGAGGAATCCCCAAGGGTGGGGAGAGATGGATGCTGAAGGGAGCAGGTAGGAGAATTATATCCATTTTGATAATGTTCACCCTTTTAGCTTTTGAGCCATGTGAAAAACAAGAAAAACAAACAACAAAAAAAGATTCTTCTAGCTGCCATACAGAGAGTAGATTTAGAGGGACCATAGGGAGACATGAAAAAGCCAGAAAGACTTCACCTAGCTAGAGAACAGCAGAGTTCTTCAATAGCACACTCTTCAATGCAGCATAATCTGACTTTTGTGGGGTTTTCTTTTTTTTAATTTAATTTATTTATCTATTTTTGGTTGTGCTGGGTCTTCGTTGTGGTCCGCGGGCTTCTTATTTATAGTGGTTTCTCTTGTTGCGGAGCATGGGCTCCAGGGTGAGAAGGCTTCAGTATTTGCAGCCCTTGGGCTCAGTAATTGTGGCACACAGGCTTAGTTTCCCCATGGTATGTGTGATCTTCCCGGACTACGGATCAAACCTATGTCCCCTGCATTGACAGGCAGATTCTTATACACTAGATCTCCAGGGAAGTCCCTATGGGCCTTTTTCTTTTTTTAAATCTTTTGGCTGCACAGCATGGCATGTGAGATTTTATTTCCCCGACCAGGGATTGCACCTACACTCTCTACATTGGAAGCTCTGGAAGCTCAGAGTCTTAACCACTGGACCACCAGGGAAGTCCTATAACCTGTCTTTTAAAACAAATCTGTTGGCCCCCGCTTAGAAAGGTTTTTCACCCACAGGATTAGGAACAGCAGCCCAGCATGACACTGAAGACATTTCACAATGTGATTCCCAGCTGATCTTCCCAGGCTCATCCTCTCTCACCACCCCTTGAATCATGATGTTCTTTTTATCTGAATACTGGAAGTATTGTCACACCTCTGTGCCTTTGCGCATGCTGTTCCTTCTGCCTGGAATGGCCTTCAGGTATACATCATCCTTACAATCTCCAGCTCCTTAAGACCAAATTCAAGGTTCTCTGCTCTTGGAGGCTTTTCTGACCCATCCATCTCCTAAAGTCCCATAAGCAATTAATTGCTCTCTGTTGACTAACTGCCATTTTATCCCTTGTGACATTGGCATACACTCAGGTGTGAGTTTAATTAATTGTTTTTAAATAATTAACTGAGTGGTCATTTGCTTAATAACCTTCTTCCCAGCTAGACTGCCAATTCCAGGAGGGTAGGGACCAAGTCTGTCAAATAATCTTACTGACTGAGGCAGTGTCTAGGACCCTGGAGCTTACAGCTAAGGGGTTCTCGGAAAGGCTTGGGATCGTGAGCCTCCACTTTCTCTCTCTCTTTTTTTTTTCAGCTGTGCCACCAGACATGTGGGATCTTAGTTCCCAAACCAGGGATCGAACCTGTGACCCCTGCAGTGGAAGCACGCAGTGCTAACCACTGAACTTCCAGGGAGCTCCCTTGAGCCCCCATTCTATTAAAGGAGCAGTATTCTGAATGGTGATGCCCAGAGCATGTTCTAATTGGCACTGGAAAGGACTGAACTGTCACCTCCTTGTTCGGCTCATAGGCTCCAATCAAGCCTATGATTGGACTCCTATCTGCTGCTGCTGCTGCTAAGTTGCTTCAGTCGGGTCCGACTCTGTGCGACCCCAGAGATGGCAGCCCACCAGGCTCCCCCATCCCTGGGATTCTCTAGGCAAGAACACTGGAGTGTGTTGCCATTTCCTTCTCCAAAGCATGAAAGTGAAAGTGAAGTCACTCAGTCATGTCCGACTCCTAGCGACCCCATGGACTGAAGCCTACTAGGCTCCTCCATCCATGGGATTTTCCAGGCAAGAGTACTGGAGTGGGTTGCCATTGCCTTCTCCGGGACTCCTATCTAGCAAGCCACTAATCTCCCTGTGCTTCTAACAGATGTAAGGGGTTAAACCCCTCCTGCAGGACTGAGAGTAGGTGGGTGAGCCTAGAACCGCATGTCCCACACAGTAGCCTCTAGCCGCAAATGAGTAAATTTAAACTAATTAAAATTAAATTCAATGAAAATTCAGATCTTTGATCAAGCTAGCCACATTTCAAATGCTCAACAGCCGTCTGTGGCTAGTGGCCACTGTATCCGACACCACAGAATTAGAAAATATTTCCATCATCATAGGAAGATCTACTGAGGGGCACAGTCTAGAGAATTACACTCCCCCTACTTTTCTTTTTTTTTTTTTTCTTGATCACACAGCTTGCAGGATCTTACTTCCTTGACCAGGGATTGAACCCATGGCCACGGCAATGAAAGTGCCAAGTCCTAACCACTTGGACTACCACGGAACTCTCAAGAATCACCCTTTACTCCGTGCTTCACACAAAACAGAGCACTGTGTTAAAGCATCTCAAAGGGCGTGCTTAGGGGCCAGGCTGCCTGGGTTTGAATCCTACTAGCTGTGTGGCCTTGAGCAAGTTATTTCACCTCTCTGAGCTTCATTTTCTTCAACTGTAAATTGGAAGTCATACTAGTATCTACCTCATGAGGTTGCTGTGAGGACTCAACGAGATCATACATGTACTACACTTGGAATATTACTGGTCCACAGTATTAACTGGCCCAGAGCATTAGCTCAGTACTTGGTTGATTTCTTGTCATTTATTGTTTTTATTTAAATCTCACAACAATCCTATTAAATAAGTGCTATTATGATTCCCATTTGCAAAGGGGGAAATTGAGGCTCAAAGAGCTGAAGCCACTTATGAAAATTCACAAGGTGAGATAGTGGCAGAGCTGGTTTTGAACCCCCAAGTCCCTCAGTTTTCTAGGCTTCTTCCTTTTTGAGGGGTGGGGATGGATCTGCCCCGAGCTCCAACTGTAATTTGGTCTAGTTCCACAGTCCTCCTTGCCAAGAAGAGCTCCTGCCAACCTTCCTACGGGCTCCAAGCACTTGACTGATGCCCCAGCCCCATCAGCGGGGGGCCTCTGCCATCAGCTGGCATCCATCAGAAAGCCTTCTCCTTCCTGCTGCCCTCGATGAGATGCTGGACCCAGAGCACTGTGCAAATAGAACATGAATTCTGCTGACAGGGTAATAACAAGGCTCCTAAATCAGCACTTGGACTTTTTGCTTTACATATATTACTCAAATTACATGTCAGGGATTAATATACATTATAAACCAGATGCGCCAGTTACATATTTCTCTCTGGAATGTCTCTTGGGTGCCTCCTGAAACTGCTACTGGTGTTAATCACACATTCTTCCCACCACGCCTGGGCCCTGGCGGGGCCACACCGACAGCAGGAGGGCCAAGGAGGGGTCAGGAAGGATGGGAGGCCTAGAGGAGCTATGAGGAACCAGAGGCTGATTTTCATACTTTGGAACCAGCCCAGCTGTGCTGGGTTTCACAACCACTTTTGTAGCTTTCTGCCGTGCAGGCTGTGGCAATCAGCCTGTTGTGTCCAGCGCTCAGCCAAGGTCTGGTCCATAGTACCTATTCTGAGGAGGTGGCAGAGGTTGCTGATTGTCTACCCGAGGTCTATTTTCTCCTTGTTTCCAATGAACAGAACCCTTATATTGTTTGGGGCTGCAATGTATCAAGCTAAAAATATTCACCTTCATAATATCTTTGTGGCTAGATAATGGGTATTGAGTCAGTTCTGGCCAACGAGACGGAAGAAGAAATATGCTGGGCATTTGTGGGAAATCCTTACATAAGGGCTGTCCCTCACTTCTTGACTCCTTTTCTCTCTGCCTGGAACACAGTCATAATGGTTTCAGCTGCAGCCATCTTGCAGCCATGAGGTAACAAGCTTCAAAATGAAAGCCTACAAACTGAGATGGAGGTATGGAAAGGTGGAAGAAATCTGGAATCAAGTGGCTGTATCTGAGCCTTTCTACCAGCCTTATTCTGCTTCTTTCAGACACATTTTTACATAAGATAAATAAGCTACCATCTTATTTGCAGTCTACCAGACTTATTTACAGTCACTGGGGTTTATCACATTTCGGATACATTTGCCTTCAGTATCTCTGTCATCCACAGAGAAGCAGCTCTTAGGGAATATCCTCAGTCCTTGCTTCTCTTCTCTGAAATGTGCTCATCGCCACATGGTTGCCCACACCTGCTTCTCAGAGAGTTCTCACCACATTCCCTGCTGGGTAAGCAGTGGACCATGGCCAGAGTTGATGGAGTCAGTGGACTAAACCCAACCCAACCAGATTCCCTTCCTGAGAATTTCAACTGAGCCCAGAGATTTGTACTTAGAACACACACTGGCACCAACAGCCCATAATGACCCTGGGGTGGTTTTATTTTTCCTGTATAGTGTTTTGTCCTGTGCTTTCCAGGTAGTGCCAGTGGTAAAGAACCCGCATGCAAATGCAGGAGACATAAGAGACTTGGGTTCGATCCCTGGATCGGGAAGATCCCCTGGAGGAGGGCATGGCAACCCACTCCAGTATTCTTGCCTGGAGAATCCCCATGGATGGAGGATCCTGGTGGGCTATAGTCTATGGGGTCGCAAGGAGTTGGACACAACTGCAGCGACATAGCACACATAGTGTTTTTGGTTTTTGATATTAGAAACATCATTTCCAATAAAAATCTGGATCTCTGGCTTCTCTTGAAATAGTGAAAGTTTGGCATCACTGGGTTCACATTCCATGGAGTAATAAATGGCTGCTGGTGAGAAGTGGCAATTCCCTCCAGATGGGCACATGCTCTTCCATATCCCATAGTCCTCACTTTGTCCCAGTGTGTTACTCCACATCCATGCCACTTATTCCTGTTGCCTGCCTGGCTCCTTTTGGCACTGGAGTTTACAACATCTGCTCTAATTAGTCACCATAAGGCCTTCAAATCATGATAATGATAATAATGCTGCTGGTGAAGATAACAATAGCAACAATTATTGATGGCTATTATGAGCCAAGTAGTTTAGGGAGGGCTCTGCATATATTATCTTATTTAGTCCTCAAAACAAGAAGACCCCTACTATGATCACCCTGTGTGTGTGTGTGTGTGTGTGTGTGTGTTCAGTCGCTCTGAGGTGTCCAGTTCTTTGACTGTGCAGACTGTAGCCCTCCAGACTTCTCTGTCCATGGAATTGTCCAGGCAAGAATACTGGAGTGGGTTACCATTCCTTACTCCAGAGGATCTTCCCTGTACAGAAGAGGAAAGAGGTGCAGTAACTTGACCAAAGCCTCACAGTTAGAAAGCAATATATCTGGGATTCAAATCCAAGCATTCTGACCTCAGAGTGGGTGCTTCCCAACCAATAGATTACAGCTACCTTCTCATGAATTAAGACAAATAGACAGAGAAGGACACGGCATATGTGCAGACAGAGTGGAAGAAACAGATATCAGAGTGGGAGGCAGAGAATGGCCGCTGTGGACCCTGGCTGTTTTCTGGTTCCTTGTGAAGCTTGGATGCACTCCACACAAAGAAACTTCCATCAGTTGGAATTCATATATGCAAGCAACAGAAACAAACTGGTAGATTTCAACAGAAGAGGAATCAGTGAAATAGACATTGGAGAGTTTTCAGAATTGCTTGGGAGGGCTGGAGAACAAGAATGGCCATCAGGGTGGCAGAAGCACAGAGCTAGTCTGGTAAGGACCCTGATGACCCAACCATAGAATGTCAGACCCTTCAGCCTCCCCTTTAACCCTGCTAAAACTTTACACCTGATGCTAGGCACAGCCACTGGCTCTCTGGCCTGGGCTGCCCCAGAGACTGAATATTGCTGTCTCTATGGCCACTAACCGGAGAAGGCAATGGCACCCCACTCCAGTACTCTTGCCTGGAAAATCCCAAGGACGGAGGAGCCTGGTAGGCTGCAGTCCATGGGGTCTCTAAGAGTCGGGCACGACTGAGCGACTTCACTTTCACTTTTCACTTTCACTTTTCACTTTCATACATTGGAGAAGGAAATGGCAACCCACTCCAGCATTCTTGCCTGGAGAATCCCAGGGATGGGGGAGCCTGGTGGGCTGCCGTCTATGGGGTCTCACAGAGTCGGACACGACTGAAACGACTTAGCAGCAGCAGCAGCAGCAGCAGCATGGCCACTGACACCAGATTGGGCTTCTCCATGAGAGTCGGACACGACTGAGCGACTTCACTTTCACACATTGTAGAAGGAAATGGCAACCCACTCCAGCGTTCTTGCCTGGAGAATCCCAGGGACGGGGGAGCCTGGTGGGCTGCCGTCTATGGGGTCGCACAGAGTCAGACACGACTGAAGCTACTTAGCAGCAGCAGCAGCAGCAGCAGCATGTGGAATCTTAGGTCTCTGATCAGGGATCAACCCATACCACCGGCATTGGAAGGTGAATGCTTAACCACTGGACCACCAGGGAAGTCCCCAAAGTCAATGCCTTTTGTTTCCAAAACGTAGAGTCTTTTCTGTGTGGTCACAGGGATTCTCCTTTGTTGCTGGTGGAAACAATTCTCTATGCTACTCCCCAAATCCTGACTTGGTGACTCCTCTGCAATTTCTCCACATGGAGCCACTGGTCTAAGTTATAAAACGTCTGCCCAGATCTCAATAGCTGCCTGGTTGGAGCTGTTTCTTTATCCTTTAGTGCCTCTCACATTCCCATCTTCCTCTCATAACTTGATCCTCCAGCAAATTCCCATCCTGGCTTCCCACCTTCTCTTCAAGTGCTCATTTCTCTATGATCCAGATTTTAGCCTCTCTCTCCTGTTCCTGCAAAGAACAACATCACATCTCTACCTTAATTACATTTTAGTGATTCCATTGCCAGCATGGTTTTAAACTGTTCTTGCCTATGTTTCTGGTGGCCAAAGTCAAGTTTGTCCTTATTCTTTAAAGTTTTGAGTGGATGACCTAGACAAGTGAGCAATGACACTATGAAGACTGAGCTGAAACAAGTGATGCTTAGCACTGTGATCATATAAAATCTGGGCACAGTTAAGACAACACAGTAAATACATGATTACAAATGTTTAATGTACACAATAACAAGCGACAATCATATTATTAAAAAAAAATTAGCGCCACAATTCTTGGGGAGATGTGGCTGTGTTGTGAACTCTGATATCCCACACAGACAGCCCAACCATCTTGAGGAATGGAGGACTTGTTCCACCAGCTACTGCAAGTACTGTTGTCAGGTGACCCTTAGCTGTGACCTTCTATGAGAATTTCCTTGGCAGCTGTCTTTTTGAGGCAGCCTGCATACAATGATTGACCCACTTGAGAGGGAAGAGACCTGATCCCCTTGAAGATTTATCCCAGCTTTAGTGCGAAAGAGTTAGTTGCTCACTCATGTCCAACTCTTGCAACCCCATGGACTGTAGTCCGCCAGGTTCCTCTGTCCATGGAGTTCTCCAGGCAAGAATACTGGAGTGGATACCCTCCTCCAGGAGATCGTCCCTCTGGTATTGAACCTGAGTGTCTTGCATTGCAGGCGGATTCTTTACCGTCTTAGCCAGCCTTAGAGTCCGCCATGGAATCAGAGGCTTTTGTTCTGACATCGTGGTTTGACTTCCTCCTATTCCTTTCTCTTTCTTCCACAGAGCACTCTCCAAATAATTTCCTGCATGCTAATCTCCATCTTGGAGTTTACTTCCCAGAGAACTCAACCTGCAATCCTCCACGCATACACACAAACACACCCCTGTGTCCACGCTCATTGGAATGTGATTTTGCAGCTTCTCCATTCAAGAGAGAGGATCTGTTTCTCCCCTCCTTGAATCTAGACTGGCCTCGTAACTTGTTTCGGTCAATAGAATGAGGCCAAAGTTATACTGTACCAGTTCTGAGCTGGAACCTCCAGAAGCCTTGCCTGCTTCTGCTTTCATTCTTGGAGCCTGCCATAAGAATAAGCCTGGGCTTCCCTTGTGGCTCAGTGGTAGAGAATCTGCCTGCCAATGCCGGAGACATGGGTTCGATCCCTGGTCTGGGAGGATCCCACAGCCAAGGAGCAACTAAGTCCATACACCACAACTGTTGAGCCTGTGCTCTAGAGCCCGTGCTCGGCAACAGAAGAGAAGCTGCGGCAATAAGAAGCCTGTGTACCACAACTGTGAGTAGTCCCCGCTAGCTGAAACTAGAGAAAGCCCAAGTGCAGCAATGAAGACTCAGCACAGCCAAAAATAAGTAAATAAATAAAAGTATATTTAAAAAGAATAAACACAAGCTAGCTTGCTTGTGCTAGCTAAAAGATATGTGGCCAAATAGCAGCTATTCCTCAGCTAACAGGCAACCATTTTCCTGAAGCAAAGCTACCTAGCTGACCACAATGTATGAATGAACTTAGCCAAGACTAGACATACTGCCTAGCTGAGCCTAGCCCAAACTGTTGACCCAGAGAACCATGAGCTAATCAATAATGTTGTTTTAAGCCAGTTAAATGTTGGGTAGTTTTGTAGCAATTCCTAACAGCTACAGGAGAGAACTGTATTTGAGAAACTGTCTTGAAAAGATAGAAAGTAAAACTGGGGCAAGAGAATCAGGCCCCAAGTGACACAAGAGATGATTGAGCAAGTTTCCATGAGAAAATGGAAGGAATTTATTTTTTGCCCCAGTGAAGCGGGTAGAGAGATGAGACTAGGGGTGGAGGCATAAAAAGTAAGTAAGGAGGAGGAGAGAGTTGTTTGCATGAAGGTACGTGACTGGGAACAATATGGGTTGAAGCAGCAGGTGGAATCCTCTAATGGGCGTGGGTCTGTACGCATGGAGATGAGATGGCAGAAGGACATTTAAGCACAGATGAGTCTAATAGTTATTTTGAATTTCTTTGCATTTCATTGATGTAATCACTTCTCTGTTTATTTGCAACCCATCTGATCTTCAGAAAAATCTTATACAAAACAGAGATTCTTCCACTCTGCTGGTGGAAAAGCAGGACACCCACTTTGGAAAGCAATTGGTGGTATTTATCTAGTGCAGTCCAAAATGCACATGCTCTTTGATGAGCAATTCCACTTCTAGATTTTTTTTTTTTTTTTTACTTTTTGGCTGCCCCATGCAGTATATGGGATCCTAGTTCCCTGACCATGGCCCCTGCTTTGGGAGCTTAGAGTCTTAACCACTGGACTGCCAGGGAAGTCCCTCCACTCCTAGATTTTTATAGAGAAATCCTTGTGCATGTGCATCAGGAAACGTGTACAAGAATGTTGCATTGTCTGTAATAGAGGAAATTTGGAAAAGCTTTAATTGTCTACAAGTAGAGCTTTAGATAGATAAATTTGTAAATATTCATATGATAAAACACTATGTAAGTTATTACAGAGGCTTCCCTGGTGGCTCAGACGGTAAAGCGTCTGCCTGAAATGCAGGAGACCCGGGTTCAATCCCTGGGTTGGGAAGATCCCCTGGAGAAGGAAATGGCAACCCACTCCAGTACTCTTGCCTGGAAAATTCCATGGATGAACTACATGTGTATTTATATCTAGCTATATATATCATCAAAGACAAATAAAAAAATACATGATTACCTGAAAAAGCAAGTTGCAGAAAATAAAATATGATACCATTTTTGTACATCTTAAAATTACACTAAATAGTGTTACAAGCATTTATGAATACAGTATATGCAGTGAAAATATGAAAACCATTTGGAAGGGCAGACACCAGATTCCTGATGGTGAATTCTTCTGGGGAGGAAAATATACATGGGAGATTTCACTTTTAACCTTACTAGATTTATAAAATCAGGGGCAAAAACTATAAAATAATAGCATTAAATTCTGACAGTTGGAGGACATGGGTATTTGTTAGATTACTCTCTCCTCTGTTCTGTATTTTAAAATTTTATCAACTGAGAAAGAAATTTAATTTTACCCACGAATGCTTTTTGAGATTTGGGTAGTTTATTTATCTGTGTGTGAGTTTCACATCTGGGTCACAGATCCGTGCCAGAACCAGTCCCTGGAGGCGGATGTTACTGAGTCTATGGACCCCTGGGGTGCTGGATTCTTGAAGAGCGCTTTGTGGATGTATATACACCGTGGACCTGGAATCTGACTCCATCTTACTGAGATCACTCACAGTGAGAAACACAAGAGGACATCTGGTTACACGTATTAATTGTTACCCTGACAATAAGACCAGTGGTAAGCTGATCCTATTGTATAAATTACATGAGCAGTGAAAAAATGCTCTTCACTTTGCTAATGAGGGTTCCAATTTCTCCCCATTCACCCCAACACTTATTAGCCATTTTTTCCCTTTCTTTTATAGCCCTTCTCGTAAGCATGAAGTAGTTTCTCACTGTGGTTTTGCTTTGTGTTTCCTAATAGCTAATGGTGTTGAGCATCTTTTCACATGCTTCTTAGCAATTTGTGTTTCTTCTTTGGAGAAATGTTCATTCAAATACTTTGTCGGTTTTTTAATTAGGCTTTTAAAATTGCTGAGTTATAAGAATTCTTTGCTGTTGTTGGGCTTCCCTGGTGGCTAAGCAGTAAAGAATCTGCCTGCCAAGGCAGGAGATGGAGGTTTGATCCCTGGGTCGGGAAGATCCTCTGAAGAAGGAAATGGCAACCCACTCCAGCATTCTTGCCTGGAGAATCCAAAGCACAGAGGAGCCTGGCGGGCTACAGCCCATGGGGTAGCAAAGAATTGGAGACAACTCAGTGACTAAACAACAACAACAAGAATTCTTTATATATTCTGGCTATTAGACTCAACGGATGTATGATTTACAAATATTTTCTTCCATTCTGTAGGTTGTTTTTTCCCTATTGTGGCACAAAAGTTTTAAAATCTGAACTAAGTCCAAGTAACCTACTTTTCCTTTTCTTGTTTGTGCTTTTGATGTTATGTATAGAAACTACTGCTGAAATAAAAGTTACAAAGATTTTCACCTGTTTCCTTTCTAGGAGTTTTATACTTATTAGCTCTTATGTTTAGATAATAATACACTGCTTGATACTTCTTTTTTTAAGGATACTGAAACTATTCTGTATGATGTTATAATGATAGATATAAGTGATTAAGTGAAAGTTGTTCAGTCATGTCTGATTCTTTGTGACCCCATGAAATATACAGTCCATAGATTTCTCCAGGCCAGAATACTGGAGTGGGTAGCCTTTCCTTTCTCCAGAGGATCTTCCCAACTCAGGGATTGAACCCAGGTCTCCTGCATTGCAGGTGGATTCTTTACCAGCTGAGCCACCAGGGAAGCCCTTGATACTTTTTTGTACCTGATGTGAGATAGGATCTAACTTCATGCTTGTGCACATGTTCCAGGCCTCTCTCCTGGCTGTCTTCTACCTCTGTCTCTTCATCTGGTCTTCCCTCTATGCTTGTCTCTGTATCAAATTTCCTTTATTTATTGGATTGCCCAAAAAGTTTGTTCGTGTTTTTCCATACAATGGTTCAGAAAAATCTGAACCAACTTTTTGGCCAACCCAATATAAGGATGTCGATCAGTAGTGGTTTGGGCTACCCTAGTTGCTTCGTTTTAACTTGATTACCTCTGCAAAGACCCTATCTCCAAATAAGGTCACATTCTGAAGTCCTAGGGGTTAGACTTTCAACATATGAATTTTGTGAGTCACAATTCAACTTTTTAACAGTTATTGGTTTTGTTTAGTTTGCCAGGTTGTGGTTTGGCCTTTTTTCCCTGCTTTTAGTATTTCTCGCCCATATGCTTAAGTATAAAGAAAGGACAAACTATTAGGACATTTCAATATCCTTTCAATATCCTTTCTTAACTAGAAGTTTCTTCAGTTTCCTTTGAAACTCTTGAATCAGAAAGTGTTCACCCCACTCCTTGGATTCATTGCCTTTAGGAAGAACTATGTCTATACTGTCCAATTTGTAGCCACTTGCTACATGGGGCTATTGAGCACTTGAGATGTATCTAGTGTGAACTGAGATGTACTATAAGTTAAGATAGCTCTCCGGGTGGCACAATGGTAAAGAATCCCCCTACCAAGCCACAAGAGATGCGAGTTTGATCAGGAAGATCCCCCTGGAGTAGGAAATGGCAACCCATTCCAGTGTTCTTGCTGGGAAAATTTCGTGGACGGAGAAGCCTGGCAGGCTACAGGTCATGGGGTTACAAAGAACTGGACACAACTAAGTGAGTAAGCTGGAGAAGGAAATGCAACCTGCTCCAGCGTTCTCGCCTGGAGAATCCCAGGGACAGGGGAGCCTGGTGGGCTGCCGTCCAAGGGGTCGCTAGGAGTCGGACATGACTGAGCGACTTCACTTTCATTTTTCACTTTCGTGCATTGGAGAAGGAAATGGCAGCCCACTCCAGTGCTCTTGCCTGGAGAATCCCAGGGACGGGGGAGCCTGGTGGGCTGCGGTCTCTGGGGTCACACAGAGTCGGACACGACTGAAATGACACAGCAGCAGCAGCAGCAAGTGAGTAAGCATGCACACATTAGCTAAAATACACATTGGAATCGAAGACAGTACAAAATAAGAAATCATACAAATGAAAAATAAGAGATGGGGGAAGGAAAAATTAAGGGTATAAGTTTAACAGACACAAACTAATATATACAAAATAGATAAGCAACCGGGATTTACTGTATAATCAATAACCTGTAATAAAATAAAAAATCTGCAAAAAAACTGAATCACTATGCTGTACACCTGAAACTAACACAGTATTGTAAATCAACTATATTTGAGTTAAAATAGTAAATAAAAATAAATTAAAGATTTTAAATGTACATTTGCATTTAATAATATTATATTGATAACATGTTGAAATTATGTTTTTATATAAGGTCAAATAAAACATATTATTAAATTAATATCACCTATTCCTTTGTATTTTTTTAAATGTGGTTACCAGAAGTTTTTTGTTTGTTTTGTTTTGGCCACACCACACAGCTTGCAGGATCTTAGTTCCTCGACCAGGGATCAAACCCATGCTCCCTGCAATGGAGTAATGGTGTCCTAACCACTGGACCACCAAGGAATTCCCTAGAAAAATTTTAATTATATATGTGGCTTGCATTTGTGGCGTATGTTATGTTTCTACTTACTCTATATATTTCTAGAAATGTATTTTACATTTCCAGCGTTGACCTAGACTTTAGAAACCCAAAAGGTCTGATACTCACCTGGCAGCGACAGTGTTTAGGGGATTACTTCTTTCGCCTTCCCAAGGACACAGTAATTTTCTGGTAAATGTTTTGTTGGCAGAAAAGACACAAATTAAGTCCCCACCAGGTCACTGTGCTAGGTAAATCTTCTGTGGGGCATGTCAGTATATATCTACGAGTTCAAGGTATCAATTATCCTCATGACCTGATGTGTTCCTCGCCTCTCCTGATTTCATCTCTTTTTGGAACAAGGTCCCCAAGCTCTAGTACCTCCTGGCTGGGTCTGCAGCTTCACTCTTAGGCAGCCTGCATCTGAGTAATAATTTATTCCCTGAACTGGCTCGTCAATCTTTGCAAAGGATGTGCCAAATGCATCTCAAGATAAAGTCAGTTTCTCCTACCCCTTTGTCCTTCCCTTCTATCATTTTAGAATTTGTAAGATGATATAAGTTTCTCTTCCTCTTGTCCGAGATGAAAGTGTAAATGAATAATATGCACCGAAAAATGTAAATCTTGAGGAACTCAAAGCTCCTATTTGAGAAAAACGTCAAATATCTATTCCAGATCACACACAGGCCACCCAGAGGGAGGCATCCATTGTGAAATTCAATTACCAGACCTCAGTTCAGCTGCTCCCTGGAAGACCAATTAATTCCCCCCCTTTTCTACATGTGGAGGCCCTTTATAAAGCTGCAATTAAGGATTTTCCGGAGGCAGAGCATGTTTTCCCTTTTAGGTAAATATAATGAACCAGAAACGGACCTTTATTCTTTTGGTATGGCAAGGGCTTCCAGGGGCAGAAACCAGCCCATACTCCATGGACAGAACCCTTCTTCCAAGTCTCTACCAAGCAGGTTTCCTGGGTTAACCAGGCAAGTGGAAATTCTGACATGCTTTCTTTTTTCCACATTTGTAGAGGATCTCCTCCGGCCAGACGCTGGGGAAGCCACGGAGAACAAAGTCCCTTGAAGCAGCAGTGAAACAAGGGCTAACAACACATTAGCATCATGGGATTCTGTGAGAGTAAGGGAGAGCTGTGTGATAGCAGTCAGATACCTCATCTGATTGTCCTTTTTTTTTCCCTTTTATTTCATTGTAGTTTCTTTCCTTACAATTTTTTGCTACAGAACCCTTTCCGTGAAGCAAATCTCATGAGGGAGAAGGATAAGTTGTAAAAGAGACATCAGTGAAACTGCTCCGGTTGAAGCAGGGATGGGTACAGCAAACCTCACAGAATAAAGCCACCCCTTTCTACCTAAGGCAGACCTTGAACTTCCATCAGGCACAGTTTAAAAACCATTGGGTTGACAGGACTTGCCTGGTGGTTAAGTGGTTAAGAATACTCCTTCCAATGCAGGGGATGTGGGTTCAATCCCTGGTTGGGGAGCTAAGATCCTACATGCTGCAGGGCAACGACGTCCGCATGCTGGAACCACCAAGCCCAAACACCATAGTAAGAGAGACCAGTGTGTGGCAAGTAAAGATCTCGCTTGACACAGCAGAGATCCGGAATGCTATGCCGCAACTAAGACCCCAACACAGCCAAATAAATAAATATAAAAAGTATAAAGTAATAAAAGAATCTGCCTACCAATGTGGGGGATGCAGGTCCTAAGACCTGCAGGCATCTAAGATTCCACATGCCTTAAGGAAACTAAGCCCGTGACACAACTAAAGAAGCCCAAGAACCGCAGCTACTGTCTAGCTCCAAAGCAAGCTCCCTTAGCCTCCTAAAGTACCTTCAAGGTGAGCAGGCTGCTGGTGCCTAATGCCAGGAGGAAGAAGGAAGCCAGTTTTTTCCAAGAGTTTGTCAGATTAATGAGGCAGTCACTGGCTCATCCAAGCAGCTAAATGCCATCCAAACATGTTACAGAAGCACTTAACAGAGGCTTCAGAGACGGTTCCCCCGAGTCTGGAGTCTAGCATCCACAGAGAGTGACAGGGCATGACGGGAAAGCTGTGAATTGTTCATGGCACACAGCTTTCCCAACTAATAAACAACCTCTGCTAACTTCTTCTAAGTTCTGTGCTCAGGAGTTGACAAATACAGCCACGGGAATGAAAGGGCTTGGGCACTGGCCTGAAATAAACTCATGTTTCATTTCCAAGTTTAAAAGCCACAGTCTATCAGGAAACATCCAAGGGCTCAGCATGAGCTCCCAGAAAGGCCAGGTGGTCACAGGCTAAGCAATCCTCTACAGGAGGACAGCTCTACTAAGGCCAGTGGGTCTGTTTCCAAGATGGCTCACCTGTGTGATTGGCAAATTGGTGCTGGTTTCTTGCTCTTCTCCAGGTACGACTCTTCTCAAAGCTGCTTGGGCTTCCTCACAGCATGGCAGCAGGGTTTCAAGAAAGAGATTTCCAAGAGACAGAAAGTGGAGCCTGCTAGTTTCTTAAGGCCTGTGCCTGGAAACCGGTACAACATCATTTCTACCATATTCAGTGGTTAAGTATTCACAGAGCCCAGACAAAACAGAAGGGGACATAGATCCCATCATTCACTAGCAGGAGAAGCAAAGACGCTTAGGGCTGTATTTTTTAAACTGCCAGTATGAGAACTTTCTCTTGTATCCTATTATCATAGGAAAAGCGTGGCAGAAAGTTTATGTGGGGAGCTTCCCTAGTGATCCAGTGGTAAAGAATCTGCCTTGCAATGCAGGGGAGACCACTTTGATCCCTGGTCTGGGAAGATCCCTGCAGAGCAACTAAGCTACTGTGCCACAACTACTGAAGCCCGTGTGCCTACGACCCATGCTCTGCAACAAGGGAAGCCACGGCAACACTGAAGCCCACTTGCCACAACAAGAGAAAAACACACACAGCAATGAAGACTCAACACAGCCAAAAAAATTTAAAAATCCAAAAATAAATAAAAATTTTAAAGTATTATTTTTGTCTTCCTTGGGAGCTAGCTAGACTACTGTACTGAGGATTCAGACATTGTCTTTAGCTTCAGTAGGAAAGGAAGAAGGTGTGATTGATCACTGACTCTGTGGACAAAGGGTGGACAGCGGAAGCATACGTGCCAAGCGTTTGCCATTCATCTCTCAAGTGGTGGGTCCAGATTCTGTCTCTGGAAAACCTTTCTCTGTCTTGTCTTTCCATTGCTTCAGAAACTTATTTCATTTACTCAAGCATGCGTGCATACATTTCTTCATTCTCACATGGATTTAAGCTACATTTATTAAGTCACTCTTCTGCTCTAAATACAGTATTGATGAATAAAGAAGATATGGAAACTGCACCCATGGAATGTACGTTCCATGGGGGAGTCAGACAATGAGTAGGTATACAAACACATATGTAATTAAAATGTGATAAAATGGGGATTTCCCTGGCGGTCCAGTGGCTAAGACTCTGCACACCCACTGCAGGAACTTGGGTTTGATCCCTGGTCAGGAAACTAGATCCCCCAAGCTGCAACGAAGATGGGAGATCCCTTAGGTCACAACCAAGACCTAGTGCAGCCAAATAGATAAATGTTTTAAAAATAATAAGATAAAATGTGAGCAAACGCTACGAAGGAGCCCAAAGTGGGCGCTACTGCGACCGTGCAGGAACTCAGCAAAAATGCTCATCAGCTATGGACAAGCATCCATGGGACTACACAGAC
>NW_011494924.1:859841-866960 GCF_000754665.1 Bison bison bison | reverse complement strand
CATTTTTCAACAGACACACCAGGTGGTAGTGAGGAGCAATGGCTACAGCAAACTGATCAGACTTCTTTCTAGTTCCTTCAACAGATGGCATTGGAACCCTACTGAAGCCTTAAGACCAAATTGTCCCCTAGGCTTTGAAAACTAGGCATCAGCGGAGGCCTGAAAACGGAAGATTTGGGCCCTTTTATAAATATGGGCTTCCCTTGTGGCTCAGCTGGTAAAGAATCCACCTGCAATGTGGGAGATCTGGGTTCTACCCCTGGGTTGGGAAGATCCCCTGGAAAAGGGAAAAACTACCCACTCCAGTATTCTGGCCTGGAGAATTCCATGGACCGTATAGTCCATGGTGTTGCAAAGAGTTGGACACGACTGAGTGACTGTTTCACTTTTATAAATATTGGCACGTGAGGACTCGAATGAGTAAAAAAAAATTTATAAAGTAGTCATATTTGTGCCACAAGCTGGAAAAGTGTGTCATTCTGATGATTCCAGTTTAAAAAATCTCAGGCACATGACTTGAACTGAGACCTTAGAGCTCGTAAGTAGGGTTATACACTGAAAAACCTGAGTAGGCTATGGGATGGGAAAAAATGTGATGAGTGATGAGTTTCACCCCCAAAATGGAGGTTGATTTCAGTTTCATCAGATTCCTTGTGGACTATGGGACAGAATGTTCTCTCTGAGGAAACTGGAGTCTGAATACTAGAAGAAGGATGAATGGATGTGGGGTCTATCTGTGAGCTCCAGGAAGACACTGTATCTGGAAGTGGGAACAGGACTGTCCTTAAAGTGCATAAGCCCTTGATCAATATGTTTCGGGGAGCCCCTTAACTATGTAAGGGCTTTGTAGGTGGTGCTAGTGGTAAAGAACCCACCTGCCAATGCAGGAGACGCAAGAGACAATCCTTGAGTTGGTAAGATCCCCTGATGGAGGGCAGAGCAACCTACACCAGGATTCTTGCCTGGAGAATCCCATGGACAGAGGAGCCTGAGGGCTATGGTCCATAGGGTCGCAAATAGTCAGACATGACTGAAGTGACTTAGCATGCATGTACTGCCTATGTAAACAATTTGATCAGAGTTATAGAATTCCTGGGCCCATGTGAGGTATAAGGATTTATTGAGAAGATTTAGAGTAATGGGTACAGAAGAGGTGCTTGTGTGTTTATTGCTCAATCAGCATACATGAAGATTCCTTGTGGTACCCATCACTTCCTGTACTTTATGGTCTAATGTGCTGTTCTGGGCTAATGTCCTATCTCCCACTCCGAGAAAAAGGCAGTAACACTTTATTGTTTACAATGCCATGTTTCTCACACTCTGTTTATATTGAAACAATATACATCTGCCTCTGCCTTTCTCTAAGACCATTTATTTAATGCTGCCTACACCATTAGTCATGAGGCTGCATGGTCTATCGTGCTGCCAGTGAATACTGGCTTCCGTTAACCCTCAAAAGTCATGCTTCCTTGATGATGACCACTGAAAGAGGTCTATAAAGAAAGCTGAGCACCGAAGAATTGATGCTTTTGAACTGTGGTGTTAGAGAAGGCTCTTGAGAGTTTCTTGGACTGCAAGGAGATCCAACCAGTCCATCCTAAAGGAAATCAGTCCTGACTATTCATTGGAAGGACTGATGCTGAAGCTGAAACTCCAACACTTTGGCCACCTGATGCGAAGAACTGACTCTCCCTGATGCTGGGAAAGATTGAAGGCAGGAGGAGAAGGGGAGGACAGAGGATGAGATGGTTGAATGGCATCACCGATTCAATGGACATGAGTTTGAGTAAACTCTGGGAGGTGGTGATGGACAGGGAGGCCTGGCATGCTGCAGTCCATGGGACTGCAAAGAGTCAGACAAGACTGAGCGATTGAACTGAACTGAGAGAGGTCTTACCCAGAGTATGGAGAACCTGTGAATGATCATTCATTTTCTGACCATGTTAAGTTTATCACTGGAATTTTTAATGTAAATATAGAACAACATGAGCTTCCCTGTTGCCTCAGATGGTAAGGAATCTGCCTGCAATGTGGGAGACCCGGGTTCAATCCCTGGATCAGGAAGATTGCCTGGAGAAGGGAATGGCTACCCAGTCCAGTATTCTTGCCTGGAGAATGTCATGGACAGAGGAGCCTGGCAGGCTACAACCCATGGGGTCAAAAAGAGTCAGACACAACTAAGCCACTAACACACACACACATCTTCTAACCATGTC
Source organism: Bison bison bison (assembly GCF_000754665.1). Taxonomy (NCBI): domain Eukaryota; kingdom Metazoa; phylum Chordata; class Mammalia; order Artiodactyla; family Bovidae; genus Bison; species Bison bison. Next base: position 864,744 of record NW_011494924.1, on the reverse strand, counting down.
TTCTCTTGAACACTTTGAGCCCCCATCACTGCATTCCTAAAATGGGATCTGTTTGAATGCTGACCTCATTCCTGCCTACTATACCCCACGACCCGTGGGGAGCATAGGTGAGGAGCCATTGGAGCAAGAACGGTTCCGTACACGCAGAGATTGTCCCCATCCAGCATGGGCTTCCCTGATAGCTCAGTTGGTAAAGAATACAGCTGCAATGCAGGAGACCCTGGTTCAATTCCTGGGTCAGGAAGATCCACTGGAAAAGGGATAGGCTACCCACTCCAGTATTCTTGGGCTTCCCTTGTGGCTCAGCTGGTAAAGAATCCACCCACAACGCAGGAGGCCTGGGTTGGGAAGATCCTCTGGAGAAGGGAAAGGTGATCCACTCCAGTATTAGTGGAGTATTCATCCAGCATATTCCAGTGTTCATATCCAGTATTCATCTAGCATAGCTTAAGGCCAGAAGAGCAGGACTTGCTTTATCAATCAGAGGCAAGAAAGAGCACTGATAGGCTTGTGGGCACAGCAGAACAATGAGTAGACACAGCCATCTCTAGAGGACGGACACCTGAACCAAGCCCGGCAGAGGGGTCGAGATCCAGCAGCAGAAAGCGCTGGGAAAGAACACCTGTTGCCCCCCAGCAGCCGTGGGCGGGGCAGACCGGAGGTGGCACTATGGTCTGAACACAGACAGTGAGGGCCACCCCAGGCCCAAGTATATGCATCAAGCCCAAGGGTCAGTGGTAGGCCATTAATGGACCAGAGCTCCAAATCCCTCCTGTGTCTGCTGTCAGTCACTCAAAATCTGTGTGTGAGCATCATTCTAGTAACTCAGTCTCAAGCACTACCACAAAAGTAATGCCAGACCAGCCAGAGGCTGGTTTTCTGCTCCTGTGACACCCTCCTGAAGCAGATCCCACTGCAGGGTCACAGGACTACCCTACAGGCACAATCCTGGAGCTCCTCAGATCATCCATTCGATTCCACACATCAGGGAGAGGGTTAGAGACCACTTTCAAATGAGAGAAGTAGGAACAGGAACCCACATGGACCCCAGTTCAGGCTCAGGGAGCCCCAAACAGATGGCACTACCCACCCTAGCCAGTCCTAGCCCCTGGAGAAATTCTTAGAAAATGTTCTGGTATATTTCTGGCAACCGGGACTTAATATAGAACCGGGTCTGGGACTTCCCTGGTGGTATAGTCAAAAAGAATCCACCTACCAGTGCAGGGGACATGGATTCAATCCCTGGTCTAGGAAGACCCCACATGCCATAGAGCAACTAAGCTGTGCGCCACAGCTACTGAAACCCATGTGCCCTAAAGCCTGTGCTCCACAAGAGATCAGATCAGATCAGGTCAGTCGCTCAGTCGTATCTGACTCTTTGTGACCCCATGAATCTCAGCACGCCAGGCCTTCTTGTCCAACACCAACTCCCGGAGTTCACTGAGACTCACATCCGTTGAGTCAGTGATGCCATCCAGCCATCTCATCCTCTGTCATCCCCTTCTCCTCCTGCCCCCAATCCCTCCCAGCATCAGAATCTTTTCCAATGAGTCAACTCTTCACATGAGGTGGCCAAAGTACTGGAGTTTCAGCTTTAGCATCATTCCTTCCAAAGAAATCCCAGGGCTGATCTCCTTCAGAATGGACTGGTTGGATCTCCTTGCAGTCCAAGGGACTCTCAAGAGTCTTCTCCAACACCACAGTTCAAAAGCATCAATTCTTCGGCCACAACAAGAGAAGTCACGGCAATGAGAAGCCCCCACAATTACAACTAGACAGCAGCCCCTGCTCACCGCAATCAGAGAAAGCTCACGCAGTGCAGCAACGAAGATTCAACACAATCAAAAACAAACAAATAATAAAAAAACAACAGTGAAAAAAATGTTTAAGGTTTAAAATGAAACAAAGCACACAACGAGATCTGGGCTTACGGCATCAGGCCTGAATATTACTGCCAGCTCCATATGGTCTCAGACCCCAAAGGAGGCTTCCTTTGAGAAAGGCCCTCCAAAATGCAGGGCCCCTGAGGTGTGAGCCTGGAGCAGGGCTTGCCTGGGTCTCAGGGCAGTACTGAGTGGGAGGTAGCCAAGAAACCAGATTCACAGTTCAGCTCGACACGTTCCCATTCACGGAGCCCCTGCTAAGGGCCAGGTACTGGGTGGAGACAAATTGGAAATCTGAGAGGCCATGGTGCATTGCCTGTTAAGGTGCTCCTAGAGTAATTACTCCCAGATTGCAAGGCATCACTCCACTCCTTTCCAACAGATTCCAGATCACCTGAGATGGAGAGCAGGCCCCTGCATCCCGGGGCCTGTTTATACCTCACTGCATCCACTATTTCATTCCATTCCAAAAGTATTAAATAACAGGAAATACCCCGGTTTATTCTGTGTATTTCACATTTGTTTATACCTCGTTAGTTTCTAGATAGAGCTCCTGGGTGAGGGGTGGGGAGTATGGAGACAGAGAGAAGCTCAAAGAGATGCCTCCAGAGGAGTCCACCCAAGACTGGGGATTGTCAGTAGAGACCATTCTCTTTCTATTCTCCTTCCTGCCTGGATCCTTTCATACCTCGTGTGTTAAGAAAGACTGTTGATTATAAGGAACAGAAAACAACTTAAAAAATGAGACTCACAAGGGCTCCTGTGAGGCGACAAAGATAATCTCTAGTCAGATAACTATGGCACTTATATTCAGCTGAGAAGAGGCTGAATAGGTTGAAAGACAGGGAAATTCTCTTGAAACTCAGAGAATTATTGAGGAACAGAAGGAAAGTTACAGGTCCAGTGTGGGAGGGTAGACACCAGGAATTCTCATTAGCGCTTGTTCTGTGATGTAAGAGGCAACTCTCTTCTCTGTCTCCCATGAAATCTTCAGTAAAACATCTTTCTCATTAATGTGCTGTGCCTTTCCAAAGCTCCTTCATTTCCAAAGCTCTACCAATGCAAGGCTGTTGGAGACTGTATTTCTTCCCTAGGGTTACCATAGAAAAATCACCATCAACTTGATGCCTTAAAACAACAGAAATTTATTCTGTCACAGGTCCAGGGGCCAGAAGTCCAAAACCAAGGTGTCATCAGGACTTTACTCCTCCTAAAGGCCATAGGGGAGCATCCTTCCTTACCTCTTCTGGCTTCTGGTGGCCACAGGTGTTCTTGGCTTGTGGCCACATCACTCCAATCTCTGCCTCCATCTCCATCTCCATTTTCTTGCCTTCTCCCCTATGTTGTCTCTTCTGTTTCTAATAAAGATACTAATCATTGGATTTAGGTCTCACCCCAATGATCCAGGATAATCTCACGCAAAATCCTTAATTATACCTGCAAAAACCTTTTTCCCACTAGGTCACATGCACAGGGGCTGTGGATTAGAAAGTGAACATGTCTTTTTAGGTGAGCCACAGTTCAACTCTTTTGCGGGGTAACAGCTGATACTGAAGATTTGGGAACTGTTTAAAAAAACAAAATTGAACTGAGTAAATTTTGAAGGTCTTATTGGCTTTCTTTCATGGTTCATGAATTGGGCAGCATCCAATCTAACAGAAAGGAACTCCGAGGAGCTGTACCAAATGAAAGAATTTTATAGGCAGAGTGAGCAGGAGCAAGAAAGTTATAAGAGGCTGGGGCTTTCCTGGTGGCTCAATGGTGAAGAATCTGCCTGCTGATGCAGGGATGCGTGCGTGCTCATTTGCTTCAACTGTATTCAACTCTTTGCGACCCTATGGACTGTAGTTCGCCAGACTCCTCTGTCCATGGGATTCTCCAGGCAAAAATACTGGAGTGGGTTGCCACGCCCTGATGCCGGGGATACAGGTTCAATTCCTAATCTGGGAAGATCCCACATGCCGCGGAACAACTAAGCCTGTGCTGTAAAGAGAAGCCACTGCAGTGAGAAGCCCAAGCACTGCAACGAAGAGCAGCCTCCACTTTCTGCAACTAGAGAAAGCCTGAGCACAGCAACAAAGACCCAGCACAGCCAAAAATAAACAAATAAACAATTTTTAAAAGAAACAAAGTTATATGAGACAAACAATGGGTTGATTATGGCAAGGTCACTGTGGTTTATAGGATGGCAGGCATCTATCAGCCGATTCTTAATTGACTCGGTTCAAAGATTTCGTTCCTGGGAGAGTCAAAACTCTAAGTTAACTCTTGTTTTACCTCTTAGGTACTTGGGGCTTAGCATAAGCGATTCCATTTTGTGTTCTTTTTTGTTTTTTTGTTTTTGTTTGTTTGGGTGTTTTTCAGGCTGTGTCTTGCAGCTTAGTTTCCTGCTGCTGCTGCTGCTGCTAAGTCGCTTCAGTTGTGTCCGACTCTGTGCAACTCCATAGACGGCAGCCCACCAGGCTCCCCCATTTCTGGGATTCTCCAGGCAAGAACACTGGAGTGGGTTGCCATTTCCTTCTCCAATGCATGAAAGTGAAAAGTGAAAGTGAAGTCGCTCAGTCATGCCTGACTCTTAACGATCCCATGGACTGCAGCCCACCAGGCTCCTCTGTCCATGGGATTTTCCAGGCAAGAATGCTGGAGTGGGTTGCCATTGCCTTCTCCGCTTAGTTCCCTGACCAGGGATCAAATCTGTGTCCCCTGCTGTGGAAGTGTGGATTCCTAACCACTGGACCACCAAGGAATTCCCTGTTGTCTTGTTTTTTACCAAAACAAAGAAAAGGAGATGTCATCGCAGAATGAACAATGTGTTTAAGTCAAGCATTAGTTCCCCACCTGGGCACATCTTACGAAGATCATGGCATCCGGTCCCATCACTTCATGGGAAATAGATGGGGAAACAGTGGAAACAGTGTCAGACTTTATTTTTCTGGGCTCCAAAATCACTACAGATGGTGACTGCAGCCATGAAATTAAAAGACGCTTACTCCTTGGAAGGAAAGTTATGACCAACCTAG
>NW_011494924.1:849200-859741 GCF_000754665.1 Bison bison bison | reverse complement strand
TTGGAGAAGACTCTTGAGAGTCCCTTGGACTGCAAGGAGATCCAACCAGTCCATTCTGAAGGAAATCAGCCCTGGGATTTCTTTGGAGGGAATGATGCTAAAGCTGAAACTCCAGTACTTTGGCCACCTCATGTGAAGAGTTGACTCATTGGAAAAGATTCTGATGCTGGGAGGGATTGGGGGCAGGAGGAGAAGGGGACGACAGAGGATGAGGTGGCTGGATGGCATCACTGACTCGATGGACGTGAGTCTGAGTGAACTCCGGGAGTTGGTGATGGACAGGGAGGCCTGGCGTGCTGCAATTCATGGGGTCGCAAAGAGTCGGACACGACTGAGCGACTGATCTGATCTGATCTGATCTGGGCACATCTTACTGGGTGCCTGACTCTGTTCGCCCTGGCCTATTGCCAAGTTACCTCTTCCCCCATCTCCCCTTTGTATATTACTACGAAAATCTGTTAAAACAGTGCTAAATAAAGGTTGATGATAAGGGAAAGATAAGAGGCAAATACAAAAGACAATACTTAGATTAAAGTGCATATCCCTGTTGCTTAATCACAAACAGCAGAACAAGGCTGGACTCTCAGCAGGAGTCCTTCTCATAATCAATAGGTCTCTTGAAATACTTTCCCAAGGAGAAGAGCAATTCTCTTTCAAGGAAGAACTCTAACATCTGTCTGTAGAGAACATAAGCGCAGACGTCTTATAAAATAACATGTTTTCTCCCAGCACCTGAGAAACTTGAAACTGGCTCCTTCAGTTTCCTGTGATCTGATCAGACAGAGAACTTGGGCTTCCCTGGCTCCTTGTTCTGGAAGAGATATTGCAGAGATCAGGAGCATTCTCCATCCAGAGACTGTTCAGCTAGGCCTTGCCCATCTGTGTTTACTCTTGAGGCTTCCAAGTTCCAAACAGCAAAGCAACCCTGTCCTCTTTATGTCAGTTATTTTTGAGAGTAGGGTTACGTGGGGAATGGACATCCCCTCTCTGGGCTCTCTTTTTCTGTCACTAATTGTGACATTATGATTTATAATAAGAAATATATATTTGGTTTTCATCCCTATTTCTGGCACAGAGCTCCTAAAACCTGAGGAATTTCCTAGTGATAAGAGCTATAAAAGTGAAGGAAGCATCTTTTGATATTCATAACAAACTCCTCTGAACCACATCCAAGTTGAATTTTTTTAGTTGAATTTTTTTTTTTTTTGGCTGTGCTGTGTCTTGCAGGATCTTAGTTTTCAGACCAGGGATCAAACTCATACCCCCTGTAGTGGAAACACAGAGTCTTAAGCACTGGACTGCCAGGGAATTCCCAATCTTTTAAATTTAATATTTATAACTGTTTTCCCAAATACAGGAAACATATCAATGGTGGTAAACGAGATCATTTTAGGAAGGACAAAAAGTAACTGTGTTTTATTTTTAATAGTTATGTGTTTATCACAAGTATTTATGGTTTTCATTTTTAGTGGTATATACAGTAATCTTTTATAATAGAAGTTTTTAGGTTTATAAAATAGGAGTTGACTTACAGTAAAATACTAAGTAAATTAGTCGTAGTGATACACACACACAGCAAATGTGAAAATAGCTCCCAAATGCCTGAGTCTGGGAAACGTTTGATTTGGAAATCCTTTGACTCTTTCCAATCATGAAATACTGCACAGTTTTCGTGTGCCTGGAGAATCCACTCAGGATTGTAAATAGAATGTTGATGGCGCTGTGCGGAAGCCCCTCTATGTCCATCGACCAGTGTGGTGCTGCAGCGAGGAGCTCACAGAGCTGGAGGGAGCAGCCCACTGACCCCGAGACCCAGCCAGTGGCTCAGCACCCCAGAATAGGACCCCACTCCCCGCACCCTAACAGTGATGATTTTGCAAAAATGGAAGTTCTGTTTGTTTATCCATTGAGAGCTGGGGAGCCCATGTCGTGATATTTCTCATCCTGGCTACTTCCCTTATGGAAAATAAGTTCTTTTTTTTTTTCTGGCCTCGCTGATGGCAACAAAAGAAAGGGTTTCCCTGGGTGGCCATCTGCTGGTAAGGATGGGTGCCCAGGGTTCCCCCAGTGGCCTGGGCCCCCCTTGCCCATGGTCAGCTTCCTGCTGATGAATATGCTGTTTGTATTGTTTTAGGAAAACAGAGTGTTTTGTAAATAAAACAAATGCATGTTTGTGTCACACACACACACAAATTAGTAAATTATTACTGATAGTTTATTTCATAGGGTAATTTTTTTCCTGAAAAATACATCTCACATTCCCTAATTTAAAAAATGAGTAGATTGGAACCAAATTCTGACACTGATTTTGCAAGCTACCTTTTAAAAATGCATCCCTGTGAAGTCTACCTGAACATGACTATCCGCCCCACACCCCACCTCTCCTACTCACATGGAGCTATGCCCTGCTACTATTTCAATACGCGCACCCTGAAGTTTAGCATGTTATCTTCCTGTCTATCTCCCCCTTGACCTGTGAACTCTTTGAAGTCTGGGAGTATGTCTGAATTCTCCGGGGCCAAATGGGGCTTAATTCAAGCTTTAGGTACAATCAGTCTTTAATGAATAACCAATGAACTTGGGCTTGGAGTTTGATGGGCAGGGCAACAGGACAGCCCCGGCAAGTGGCCGGCATCAGGGTGTCCAACATGTGTGTCTATAGGGGTTCTGAAGTTGACAAGGTAGAGTTTTTGCAACATCCAAAATGGCAGGTGGAAGGCAGACTTAAATCCTAGAAAGATTAGTGTCTCAAATATCTACCACTATTTCACAAGCCACTGCACACCTCTGTGGCTTAAGACAATTTACTGTTTCTTATGATTTCAAGGGATGGCCAGACACACCTGGGCAATTCTTCCATGGCATGTTTGCTGGGGTCACTCATGAATTCTGCTGGGGCTGAAACATTCAAGATGGCAGCTGCGGTGGCTGGGCCTTACTCTTCAGTAGGTTAGCTGGACTTCTTTCTCAGTGGCTCAGTGCTCCAAGAGAACAGAAGCTGTCAGGTCCCTTAAGGGCTAGGCAGGAAATTGACACAGCAGGAGGTCAAAGCCAAGTTACAAGGCCAGCCCAGATTCCAGGAAGGAGGCACAGCACCGCCTCTTTACAGGAAGAACAGCGCCCACGTCCAAGGCTGGGAGGCATTGTTAGCGGCTGTCTTTTGTCCCACTTTTGGAAAGAAATTCTGGACCTCTTCTTTCAGGTGCCAGAGTTTATAGTCACTTTATCTAGAGCTTAGGTAGGGGACAGATGGGAGAAGATGGATGATTTGTGATGCCTATGGGAGAGGACCAATGTTTGTAGGGAAAAATCTAGAGTGGTCAAGAACTGCCTAGGCCATCAAAAGGCGGGGGTGGGGGGATGGGGGGCTGTGCACAGTTGAAGAGAATATAGAGCCATGGCAACAGTAGGAGGGTCAAGGCTGAGGTTTTCAGGACCAGGCCCTGGATGGTGGAGGAATTCTCCTTACATGTGTCAGAGGTGAGCTGGTGTCTGTCATGTCAGAATCAACATCCACAATCTGATTTTAGTTGGGGGAGGGGAGAAGCAGCATTTGGGGGATTTAGGCCCCCCTATTCTGACCTGTCACAGGACTCACCCTTCCCAAGGATGGCTCTGGTCCACTAACCATCCCTAGCCCCCAACTCCCCCCCTGACATCATTTCTGAGCCCAACTCCCCCGTGATGTAAGGACAAGATACTTCCTAAAGTTTCAGTTGACCTCAGTCACAGAATAAAGACATCTGTCCAGTCTCTCCTGCTAATAAATATTTGACCAGCCGTTCGTTCATTTTTCTTACTCTCTGCGACAGAGATTAATTGTTATTTTACATTACACTCAACTTCTATTAGTTTAGGATTTACTTCCTCAGTGATAGTGCTGGCATTGGGCTTGAATAAAACACTTTAACCTAGACAAGCTCATTAAATTTTTGAAGGTGAGTGGACAGAGGGGAGGGAGAATCTGGTCTGGTTTTGCAGTTTTGAGGGTATCAATTTAAATCCACCTGGGGAGGAACGTAAATCCTTAGAGCTTTCATCACATGAAAAAAATCTTTTGTTTATCTTTTCCATTAAAAAATCTACATGAGATAATGAATGTGAACTAAACTTGTTGTGGCAATCATTTCACAATATATGTTAATTAAATCATTATGCTCTACACCTTAAAATTATACAGTGCCTTACATGAATTATGTCTTGGAAAACTGGGAAAAATTTTTTTGAAATACATAATGATTCAAGAAAGTTGATGGTAAAAATAACAACACTTAAAACTTAAAATACTAGAGCATCTATAGTCAATATGATAAGATATGAATGAAAGTGTCATTTACATAAAAATAATTGATTTTGATGGAAATAACTTCAGTGAATTGAAAGCAAAAGTGGATAAACTAGATTTTTCTTCACTCTGCTATCTTAAAAAAATTGACCAAGGAATTAAAAAGTCTTATTATTACCTCTGAAAAATAAGTTCTCAAAAAATATTTTTACTCTTTCATATATTTCTGATTTCAAGGATTTAATAGGCAGAGATTTAGACTATTTTTGCAGTTAAAAAAATAGCTGAACCAAAGTCTCAGGTTAAATGACTGAGACGAAATAGCAAGGTCAAAATAGAAGAGCAAAAAGAAAAAAATAGAGTAAAAGTTGCAAGACTAAATTTTCCTCTGTTCATTTCTTTGCATTTGTACTTTTTCAATAAAAATACTTTTTACTGATGTCAAAAAAAAAAAAGTAAATAAATCCATCTAGGGAGTGTCAAGTAGGGTAGAGGTCAGGACGTACTGGATGGTGCAGAACGGAAGCCACTTTGAAGGACAATCCTGCTCGGTCCTTTTAGCCTCAGGTCACCAGAACCAGCCCTTTCTTAGAGGTACCCCACTTCCAAGTTGGCTTCTGACGTCCTCAAACTGTTCACAGGCTTGGTCCCACACAGCTCATCCTGCCCCAAATAGGACTCCATTGCCCACTCTATCATCCTACTTTCTGCCCATTGAATCATATTTTTCAGGGTCTGATGTTATTCTTTGGACCTGATACTACACCCTGGTGAGAGCTGTGAAGTTTCTTCACCTATAAACAGGAGATGTAATGCCAATGGTCCCATTCACCATCAGAGTCACTGTATTTATTACGCTCTCCCTGACCCAAGGTCCAGATCCTGTGCTTGAGACTTCCCTCATCGCCTGGGGCACACTTCCTTTGTGGCTCTATATTGAGAACCCCTCGAGCACAGAAGCCAACTGCTCCCACCCACTTCTTTCAGATTCCAGACCCTACCCCTACTAGCTTCTATTCCTCTCTCTCTCCCTCTGCATGCAATGCAGTATAAACCCCACATACTCATCCCACCAAATGTTGAGAAGTCTAATGAATTTCTATGAAAGTGAAGTGAAAAGTATCAGTCGCTCAGTCATGTCCGACTCTTTGTGCCCCGTGGACTGTAGCCCACCAGGTTCCTCAGTCCATGGGATTCACCAGGCAACCCACCAATACCCAATGGTGGGTTGCCATTCCCTTCTCCAGGCGATCTTCCCAACCCAGGGATTGAACCTGGATCTCCAGCATTGCAAGCGGATTCTTTGCCATCTGAGCCACCAGGGAGAAGGCCAGTGAATTTCTAAAGGCAGGTCCTAAGCCAAGGGGAAAATATGGGAACTGGTCTTTTCATTTTAAAGATCAAAAACTAAGCACCTCCCTAACATCAGCTTTTAACTGTGCTAGAAAAAGTGCTCTTGTTGAAGACAAGTTACCAGTGCACACTCCCTTCACTGTTATGGCCATTTTTTCTGTGTCTCTTTATGTCATTTCTTTCAGGAATTTCAACTGGACTTATCCGAGTCAACCAGAAAAGTTGTGACCATGTTTTATCTCAGAAGGAAAGGGTGCAGGAGTCTTGATTCCTGATCCTCCATGTAGCTTCTGGCTCACATGCAAGTTTGCCAAATTCATCCCCAGCTTCAGCTCTGAAAATCAAGGGTCTACTTGGAGGCACATGTTGATGAAGCCATGGAACATACCCTGTGACACCTTTCCCAGGGGCAATAGGTATCAATTCTCCATATTATTGCACATTTCAGAGGGAAGTTTCCACAAGAGTTCAAGAGAATCTGCTGCATCTGGATAGGGAAATGGCTAAATCATTTTGTGTTCCAGAACACCCAACGTCCTAATTTACAAGGACAGTAAGGAGATCAAACAAGTCAAATCTAAAGGAAATCAACCCTGAATATTCATTGGAAGGACTGATGCTGAAACTGAAGCTCCAATACTTTGACCACCTGGTATGAAGAGGAAAAGATTCTGATGCTGGGAAAGGTTGAGGGCAAGAGGAGAAGGGGCCACAAGAGGATGAGGTGGTTGGATGACATCACCGACTCAATGGACATGATTTTGAGCAAACTCTGGGAGACAGTGACAGACAGGGAAGCCTGGTGTGCTGCAGTTTATGGGGTCACAAAGTGCTGGACATGACTTAGCAAATGAGCAACAGCAACTTGGAGAGCTATGGGCGAGAAATCCAGGACAGTGCCCCCAGGGACGAAACTAGAGCCTATAAAGCACAGGAACACTTTCCCTCTCTTAGGACCCAATCTTTCTCTCTCCCCAGCTTCCTCTGCTTCTTTTCCCACATTAAGTCTGCATGCCACCTAACTTTGTTTGGGTTCCCTCAGAAGCAGACCTGGAGACACAGATTCAAATGCAATTAGTTTATTTAGGAGTTGATCCCTGAAAATACTGATCAGTGAGTGGGACAGGCCAAGGAAAGGAATGGTGCCAGTTACCACTGAGCCTTCCAAAGAGCACCAGAGACAGTGTAGAACATGGGTCAGAGTTATCCCAGGGACAGGGGCTTCCCAGATGACGCTAGTGGTAAAGAATCTGCCTGCCAACACAAGAGATGCAAGACACATGGGTTCGATCTCTGGGTCAGGAAGATGCCCTGGAGAAGGAGATGTCAACCCACTCCAGCATTCTTGCCTGGAAAATTCTGTGGACAGAGGAGCATGGCAGGCTACAGTCTATGGGGTTGCCAAGGGTTGGACACAACTGAGCGTATACACACACACACACAGAATTATCCCACCCAATGGGTTAGAGAGCTGGGATACTCATTCCCCCTCCCTGCGACTTCCATCAGTCGTTGATGGAGGGAGGGCTGCTCCCCGGGTATTAACCCTCTTTAATGTTTAGTCGCAAATGTTGTGTCCGATTCTTTTGTGACCCCATGGAGTGTAGCCTGCCAGGGCTCTGTCCAAGGGATTTTCCAGGCAAGAATACTGGAGTGGGTCGCCATTTCCTACTCCAGGGGATCTTACCAACCCAGGGACTGAACCCACATCTCTTGTGTATCCTGCAATGCAGGCAGATTCTTTAATGCTGTGCCACCACTAACCCTCTAGCGTTCCTTGTGTGCAGGTGACTGTGCCCCCAGCGGAAAGTGGATAGATTAAAGTCCTCAGGTGGAAGATGGCAGGTCCCAGGTGTTTTTAGTAAACGGTGTTCAGAGTGTCCAGCAGAGGGCCTCACAGTTACGGGTGGTGCATTGGCCCTGGCTGCCTCCTTACCCCAGCCCAGATGCTGTACAAGTTTTCATCACTAGTTCTTGCCCTTTGCTTTTTTTTTTTTTTTTTGGCCACAGCACACAGGATCTTCCCCAATGAGGGATCAAACCTGTGTCCCCTGAAGTGGAAGCAGAAGTCTTAACCACTGGGCTGCCAGGAAAGTCTGTTCTTCCCCTTTTGTTATGGGCTGAATGATGTCTTCCCACAATTGGTATGTTGCAGCCTAACCCCCAGTACCTCCAAAAGACACTATTTGAAGAAATGGTCTTTAAAGAGGTGATTAAGTTAAAAGGAGGCTTTTAGGGTGAGCCCTAATCCAATCTGATTGCCATCCTTACTAGAAGGGGACATTGGACACGCAGAGAGACTCCAGGGATGCTCACACACAGAGAAAAGACCATATGAGGACGCAGGGAGGAGGCAACTATCTACAAACCAACTATCTGCAAACCAAGGAGCTAAAATCTCAGCAGGAACCAACCCTGCTAATACCTTGATCTTAGACTTTTAGCCACCAGAATCTTGAGAAGTAAATTTCTGTTGGTTGAACTACCTGGTCTGTGGTACTTTGTTATGGCAGCTGTAGTAAAGTAATACACCCTTCCAAGGATCTGTTTCTCCATCCCCAGTTGGCCCAGCCAAGTTGCCTCTGGTTGACCCAGCTCATCTTTTTGAGCCAGGCCATGTGCAGGGCATCACCAGCTTGATAGACGTGAGTTGGAGCAAGCTCTGGGAATTGGTGAAGGGCAGGGAAGCTTGGTGTGCTGCAGTCCATGGGGTAGCAGAGAGTTAGACATGACTGAGCTACTGAACTGTCTGATGGGTCAGAAATGACTGAAACATCCCTGGGTCAGGTGTCCATCTGAGTCCATCTAGTCATTAGGGGGAGCAGGATTGCACAGCAAGGACTGTGAATGAGAAAGGGAACATCATTGGAGGAGGCACCAGATGTGCCTTGGCCTTCTGGAATGGCGCTAGGCTGGTGTGGCCAGTCATCCACATACTTGCTTTAATCTGGGTCATCTTCAAACTACTGTGTCTTTGTCCTAGAAAAAGAACATTGGGGAAAATAAATCAACAGAAGGCTGAGCATCTAGACACTGCCTCGGACAACCCAAACCTCAGATCACAGGTTGGCTAGTTTCTTGGCATGGAGATTGTGACTGTGAAAGCCTGCAGCCCTGTCCACCGGGGCCGAATCAGAAGCTAAGAGGCGCAGCTCGCCTTGTCTGGAAACCAGCAGGATGCGAGGCTGACAGTTAATTAGATTAATTAGGAAACCATGCCTTAAAATGTAATGTTGTTTTCATGAGCTCTTAAAGCCGATCAAAATGTTTGCTGAGCTTTATGGCTGGTAATTAACAGCCTTGTAAAAATACACAAGGAAACAAGGAGATGTCAGGGAGCTAATGAATGTGACAGCTGCCAGACACACAGACCAAGCCTGGTTCCAGCCTTAACATCAGCTGCTTTGAATCCCAACGCTGCTTCAGTTTGCTGTGGCCTCAGACAAGTTCCTCACCCTCGCTGGTCTTCTACAGTCATCTGCCTAGATGATGACCTCTAAGGCTGGATAACCTCTAAGCCCTGGCCCAGCTACATTTCTCAGATATTCCCTTTCTGCTCCCTCTCAAAAGCTCCATCCTCTTGCAGCTCCACTGCTCTGAGGGCTATTCAACCCTCAAGAATTCTTAGGTCAAGGCCTAACTCTTCCACCATAGGGAGACCCTTAGCATACCACTCCTTGGAAGTGGACATACAAAGCTTTCATGGCTAAAGATCCACTCAGCCTTCTTTGGCAACAAGATTTTCCTTTAGGAGAGCTCTCCCTCCTGGTTCTCAGTCCCTGTGCTGTAGTCAGAATTGATTCCTTGGCGCTACGATGGGCTTGTGTCTCAGCTATAGTAATCAGAGCATCTTAGTCCCCTGACCACAGTGATTTGTTCAGGGATGGTCACCTCACACAATTAGAGCCAATGAGACACAGCAGAGAGAGGGACTGTCCATGCAGTTCCACTAGGATGACTTAGGCCCAGGATTGCAGGCAGCTCTTTTGGCACCGTGTTCAGTGTGAATGCTCTAGCGTGGAGCAAGGCTGAGCTAGGTGATGGAGAGAGGCCAAGCATGGGTACCAGGTGTTTGGGCCCCTGAGTTCAGTGACATCTTAAATTTATGCTTGGAGTTTTCAATCACATGAACCAAAAAGTTTCCTTTATTATTTTAAGCCATTTTGAGGTGAGTTTTCTGTCATTTGCGAACAAGACTACTACTTGACCTTCCTCTGTTTAACGCTTGGGGAGATGAGAAGGAATCAGTGAAAGAAGACTGAGCAGTGGCCAGTGATATAGGAGAAAAAGCAAGAAAATAAAATGTCCTGGAAGTCAAATGAGGAAGGGATTTTAAGGAGATGAGAGCGGTTGGTCATCTATGTGCAGTTACATGCTGTGTTTGTGAATACGGGGGTGTGAGAAAGAGAGGGAGAGAAACAAACTCATAAAGGCAGAGAAAAAAGAGAAATCACTTTATAGTGAAAGTACATGCCACAATTAGTACATGCTGTTTCCTATACATAAAAAAGTCATTTGTGCTCTTTTTCCCTTAGAGAATTTTTTGTTTATCTTCTCAAAGCCCACCTCAAGGGCATCTCCTCTTTCCCAAGTCCCAAGGCAGAGTTAGTCACTCCTTTCCCAATACCCCCTTGGCGTGTTGATGTGTGAAGCTTCTCTATACACATTTCACTCTGAGCCCCTTCATAACTGGACTGAAATGGATACATAAGGTTGCCACTTGTTCACAGGTTAAACTGTCAGAAGGAAGAGAAGAAAATACCTGCAATTGCTATTGACAAGATTCATTGTTTACCCAATGCCTTCTTGGTAAGAACTCACATTAAGAATTCCCAGGAAGCCACACTGCGCCGAGCCCGCGCCCCGCCGCCACCTCGGCCCGGGAGCCAGGCAGCCAGCCCGG
>NW_011494924.1:827942-849100 GCF_000754665.1 Bison bison bison | reverse complement strand
GTCTTAAACAACCGGTAGATTTCCTCCTGGAAGATAATGAGAATTACTGAGTATATTGAGTCTCCTTTTTGTTTTCACCTCCAAGGCTCTCAAAGCTAATCAAATGCTTTTGTCAACATCACCAGTGACCTCCATGTTGCTAAAGCAAGTGATCAGTCCTCAGTTCTTACCTTATTTATCCCATTAGCATCACTGTACATAGATGACCGCTCTCTTCTCCTTAATATCCTTTCTTCATTTGGCTTCCAGGACATTTTATTTTCTTGATTTTTCTCCTATATCCCTGGCCACTGCTCAGTCTTCTTTCACTGATTCCTTCTCATCTCCTCAACATTTAAACAGAGGAAGGTCATAGGGTCTGGTCCCTTGTCATGTCCATCTCTATCACATTCCCTCCACTGGCAATCTCATATCACCTCCTGACTTCAAATACCATCTCTCTGACGATGATGCCCAGATTTTTATCTGTATCCCAGACAGATTTGTATCTTGTAGCCTCCCTGATCTTGGGCTCATATGTCCAACGCCAATTTCATCTCTCTCTCTTTTTTGACTGCACACTGCAGCATGTGGGATCTTCCCCGACCAGAGATCAAACCCATGTTCCCTGCACTGGCAGGCGGATTCTTAACTACTGAACTACCAGGGAAGTCCCCCCACGTCTCTTTTTAGACATCCATATTAGTCAGCTCAGGCTGCCATAATAAGATGCCACAGAGTGGGTGGCTAAAACAACAGACATTTATTTTCTTACAGTTCTGGAGGCTGAAAGTCCAAGATCAAGGTGCCTGCAGGGTTGGTTTCTGGTGAGGCCTCTCTTCCTGGTTGTTGATAGTCACTCACTATGCCCCCACATGGCCTTTCATCTGTGTGTACCTAGAGAGAGAGATCTCTGGGTGTTTCTTCCTATAACAACAGCAAACTATCAGATTAGGGTCCCATCTTTTCTGTCTCATTTAACCTTAATTTCCTCCTTAGCAATCCTAACTCCAGTACTGTCACACTGGGGGTTAAGGCCTCAACATATGGATTTTAAGGGGACACAATTCAATCCATAACATTATATCCAACAGGCTTCTCAAACTAAACACATTTGAGATTAAATCTGTTCTCCCCAAGCCTGCTCGCTCCACCCACAATCTTTATTGTCTCAGGAAATGAAAACTCATACCTTTTAGTTGCTCAAGACAAAAACCTTGGGGACATCCTTGATTCCTTTCTCTTTTTTCATACCCACCTCCAATCCATAAGCAAATCCTACCATCTCCACCTTTAAAATATATCCTGGGGAACTGCCTGGTGGTCCAGTGGTTGGGACTCAGCACTTCCACTGCTGAAGGCCCAGGTTCAATCCCTGGTCAAGGAATTAGGATCCCAAAAGCTGTGCAATGCAGCCCAAAAAAGAAGAAAAAATAAAATAAAATATATCCTGTACCCGATCACTTCTTACCTCCTCTCTGCTTCTACTCTATCCCAAACTGTCTTCGTCTCTTGCCTGGATTATGACAATAGTCTTCTAAGTGGTTTTCCTGCTTCTGCCCTATCACCCTCCAGTCAATTTCAATCACAATTTCCAAAGATATCTCTTTCAAGCCGTAGGTCCTATCACACCTTCCTCTGCTCCTGTAATGGCACCATTATGCTTAGAGTAAAAGCCAAAGTACACACGTGGCCTCCACAGTCTACAAAGGACTGTCATGGTCAGTCCCCTTGTTTCCTCTTTGACTTTCTCTCCTATTGAGTGACTTCTCAATTGACACACCAGTATCAATTGACAATCAGTATCCTATTGACACACCTTGGTGCAAAGATGATGACTACTTATCTCAGGAGCGGTGAGGTCACTCAGGGTAAGGGTGTTCAGAGAGAAGAGGGGAAAGGGGGCTTCCCTGGTGGTCCAGTGGTTGATCCACCTGTCAATGCAGGGTACATGGGTTTGACCCCTGGGCCAGAAAGATCTCACATGCCCAGGAGCAACTAAACCCACATGCTACAACCTCTGAGCCCGGCTGAACTCACACACCTTGAGCCTGTGCTCCATACTAAGAGAAGCCATTGTAATGAGAAGCCCGTGCACCGCAATGAAGAGTGGCCCCACTCACTGCAACTAGAGAAAGCCAGAGCACAGCAATGGAGACCCAGTGCAACTAAAAACAATAAATGAAGAGGGGAAGGGAGGGGAGAGGAAGAGGAAGAATGGAGGAGGAAAGGAAGGGACTCAGGGAAGAGGTTGAAGAAAAACAGTGAGTCTGAGAAGCCGCAGCCAGAGGACTAAGCTAGGAGCCAGCAGAGATGGGTCCACCACAGCCCACGAGACAGATGTCTCCAAGAGGAGTGATCTCTCACGAAGGGTCCACAGGGCTGAGCATCCCATCTTCAATTACCCTTTCGTGCTGTTAAAAATTTTAAACCTTTTTAAATGATGAGCAGTTTGTCAGGGAAGTGCTTGGCAGCCAAGCCGGATAAGGAGAAAAAATATTAGCATCTTTCGACTGGTCATTTTTTTCCCCTTTTCAGCATAAGCAGGCCAGAATCAGTATCCATTATTAATAGATGCATGTTTTATTAAAGGTATAAGGACCAAAGATTTGTAACTTTAATAATCCAGATTCTTATTTCAAATTCTCCAACATTATTATTTATTGATTGGTGGGGATGTTTCTTTTGCCATCACCGATCTGCCAATTCCTGGAGGGGAAATAGAAGTGGTGGAATTGGGGGAACCACGCACAGAGTCGGACACGACTGAAGCGACACAGCAGCAGCAGCAGCAGCAGCATTGACACTGACTTACTGGAGGGTGTGTGACGAAACGCCCACGAAATGAACTCCAGCTCTGTGCCAGGCCCTGGGCCACACATGGTGCAGCAAAGGCAGGATGACAAAGGCACGACCCTCCCCTAACAGGGGAAGCAGAAAAATAAACAATATATTGACAATGCAGTAATTTGGTTGTATAAGGGGAGAGGATTTGAGTGGTTAAAAGCTTTCCTCTGGAATTAGGAAGGTATAACTCTCAGTGCCACAACTTAATGATCGTGGGCATGATACTTTCCCTCTCTGAGATCAGTTTCCTCGTCTGCAAAATGGGGATAATAGAGGGTTATCAAAAGATTAACTGAGACACTGATGCATAGAGCTGTTTTGGCCCAATGCTCAGCACACATTAAGCATTTGTTTAATAGTAGCTCAGGGGTTGCTGGTGGTGATGTTAAAAGTGTCTGGGGCAAACACTGAGCATCATTCTTTTGGAGAGGGAATGAGAAGCTTTCACAGAAGGGGATACTTTTGAGCTGGGTCTTGAAGGATGATTAGAATCTCAGAAGGCTGACAGCTGAAAGGAAGGACAGTCCAGGCAGAGAAAACAGCCAGGGAGAAACAGCTTGGTGAGCAAGCATGAGCTTTGGGGAAAGCTGGAGAGCTTGTTGGGGGCAGAGAATACAGTGGGGATGGGTAGGAGGTGGCTACAAAGGAGGGTCGGATGATGGTGCAGAGATCCAGGAGACCAGGGTCTGGCTTCACCCAAAACGCTATGGGGAGCCTTGAAAGTTGTTGTTGTTTCACTAGAGGCAGGAAAAGACCCATGAAGCATAAAATTTACCATCTTAATTACTCTTAACCATATAGTTTGGTGATGTTAAATATATGCATGTTGTTGTGCAAAAAAAAAAAACCTCTAAAACATTTTCATCTTGCAAAACTGAAACTTTATATCCATCAAACAACAAATCCCCGATGTCCTCTCACTAGAACACCAGGTAACCCTCACTCGATTCTGTTTCTATGAGTCTGACTACTTGAGAGGCCTCGTATAAGTGGAATCATACAGCATTTGTCCTTCTGAAACTATTGGTGTTGTTTCCATGGGGGCTCCAAAGAGCTCTAGTACCACACTTGTTTATGTCTCTGTGCGGAGATGAGCTGAGTGAGAGCAAAGTGGTAGCTAAGAAGTGATTTATCAGGATAGGATGCTGTGAGACGTACATGTGGGCGGGTGAGAAATACCACATCCTGAGAACAAGTGGACTACAGCTTTATAATCAAAGGATAAGGCGGGAGGGGGAGAAGACCTTCCTTGTCTTTCCTGAGTAGATGTCATGTTTTTATTGTACCCACGTGTTCCGGGAAACAAACTCAACTCAGAAGGACAATGCAGCTAGTGGAGTGCAATTTATTACACGGGAGGGCGCAAGGCAGAGTCTCCTCTTAGCCAAGGACCCTGACCAGTTTTTGTAAAAACCTTATATACCCTAAGTGTATAAGGTTCCCTGAAACTAGTCTAAACAAAGGAAAAAGAAAGATACAATCAAAATTAACCTGCGATCATATGCCTTAAGCCTAGGTAGTTAACAGTGGACAATTATCAATAGGCCTGTGGTCATACCCCAATAAGCATAATAGAATGTATGATTCGATTCTTCTGGGCAACAGAGAGCCCTGGGGCTCTTCCTTCTGGGGGCCTGGTTTTCCAGTTGGGATGTCGTTTCCATAGATACTGGGCATCTAGCTCAAAGTCCACAGTCCGGCCCAAGACAGAGTCCTGCTTTCAAGATACGAGCCTGTTCTATTTCCTCCTTCATTTTCATCCTGAGTTTCTCCTCCAAGTTGAGCAGGGGAGTTTTCTTGTGTCTGTGTGGTCAAGCTACGTCCACAAAGTATTGTTTTCTATCTGTGCAGGGAGCACGTCTTAGGGAGACTTGATTTACTGAGTTCACGGGGCAGGATGTGGGGCTAATGCTACCATTGTTTTATTGTTGTGGGTCATGTCCCATGCTCCAGTTGCATGGCTTTGTTGCTAAGCAAACCTGCTTGGGTTTTGTGGTTAAGAAAGCCTGCTTTCTTGAGTAATCGTTAACTTACAGGGGCCTCCCATACATATATATGTATTTTTTTTTACTTACAATCCCCTAGTCAGATTAACTATTTAATCACCTATTTTGTCCCTTCATTCTGTACCTATTACTTTTGAGACTGGCTTATTTCACTCAAGCTTTATCTGTACTCTCTCAGGTGACAGGTATTTCTTCCTTTTGTAGGCTGAACAATATCCCATTGTATGTATATACTGCATTTTCTTTACTCAGGCATACCTTGGAGGGTTTTAAGGATGGTAACCCAATTTGGTCTGTGATTCAGAACAAAGATCGGTGGTGGGTGATTCTAGAATGGTATGGTGAGCAGCAGGCGGCATCAGGGAGACCAGGGCGGCAGTGGTACAGATGTCCAGGCATAAGAGGAGAGTAGCCTAGTCTCAGATGTGGCCCAGGGCTTGGATTCCAGAGACGTTCTAGAGGAAGAATTGGAGGGATCTAGTAATGGTGACAAGATATGCGTTGTAATTTTAGAAACCCAGAGATGGCTCAGATCTTACCAGCTCTCCCATCACAAAAAGTAGGAAAAGCTGGTTCCCTTCAAGGGTGAGAAGGAGGACAGGGGAATGCTGTGGTGGGTGCAAGACGAATGCCCGCTCTCAGCTCTGTAAACCTTCAGAAGACTCCTTCCCTGAAGACTATAGCCACCACCTCCACCCCCAGTGTGTGACCGGGTTCTTACAGGATGTAAGGGAATACAAATAATCCTAAGAAAAAGATACTCAACCTCTCTAGTAACCCAGGAAATGAGAATTAAAGCAACAAGGAGATGCCTTGGAAGATTCTCAAGAAGGGGCCAGTGTGGTCAGATACCTCCAACTAAACTCGTCCCTCCTCGATTTGGAATTTGAATGTACTCGAACACTGTGCGGGCGTGCTCAGTCGCTAAGTCCTGTCCAGCTCTTTGCGACCCCATGGAGCAAGCTCTCTGTCCATGGGATTTTCCAGGCAAGAATGCTGGAGAGTTGCCATTTCCTCCTCCGGGGGATCTTTCCAACCCAAGGATCGAACCTACATCTCCTGCATTTGCAGGTGGATTCTTACTACTTGAGCCACCTGGAAAGTCCACTCAAACACTCAAGAATTAAATTATTCCACTTTTTCTTAAGGGAGTGGGAGTGCACACTATCATATTAGTATTAGATCCCCAGATATCCTGGCATTTGGTTATTTTTTGAAAGGACAGCATACTATCAAACTAAATACCAACAAACAGTTCACTAACCACTTTTCACCATTTTTAACCTAAAGAAGAGCTCAGAAACACTTCTATATGTACACAGGATAAATCTCATAGACAAAGCAGATGAGTGAAAGAGGCCAGACAGAAAAAAACTTTAGATACCAGGTGATTGCATTTATATGAAATTCAAGAATAAAATTAACCTGTGGTGATAAAAGTCAGGATAATGGTTATCTTTGGAGGGTATTGACTAAGAGGGAAACTTCTGAGGGGCTGGAAATATCCTGTGTCTTGACCTAGATGGGGATTAAGGGGATGGACACAAAGTAAAGATTCATTGGGTTATACATTTATAATGTATGCACTTTACTGTGTATAACTCAAACCTTAATACAAATGTTTTGAAGAGTTAGATTGTTGTTTCTTCCTGGCGATCCATGTCTTTCACTGAAGTTCAGATGATGAATCAGTACTGACTGAGGGCCTACAGTGTACACAGCCACGCATATGAGAGAAGTAGCAGAAGTAAAGGAAGGTTAGGGATTGACTTTCTATCCCCAAGGAGCTGGCACGTGGCTCTGCAGTTAGAGCAAGGCTCATTGCTACCCAGGACCAATTGTATCTGATGCCATTGAGAACCTCACTCCCACACACACATGCCTAAGAAGCCACGACCAGGCCTGGGCAGCCTGCTCCATCAGGCAACAGGACCAAACAGAAGGTAGCCCGATGCTGGAGGCCAGGATGACTTAGGGTCACTTTTTTTTTCTGGTCACACCACACAGTGTGTGAGATCCCAGTTCCCCAACTACGGACCAAATCCACACCTCCTGCAGTAGAAGCATGAAGCCCCAGCCACTGGACCACCAGAGAAGTCCAAGAGTCACTTAGGATGGGAATAGGTGAAGCGTTAGTCAACAGATGCTCTGGCCACGGGGACCTTTCTGGATCAAAGACAATAATGGGTCAGTCCCAGTTGGCAATGGTGAGGCCAGAGCAGGCAGGAGAGTTAGATAGTACATCAGGTCAAGTTGCACAACAGCTCAGAGATAATAGGATTCTCCTCTCCTATTGGGACCACATGCCAGGAGGCAAGAGAGGCAGTTGGTTGGATGGAAGACGCTCAGCTGGCCCAGATAGAGACCAGAAACATCCCGTCCTGCTCAAGCTTACACAGCAAGAGAGGGACTGACCCAGGCTAAGACTCCACACATTCTGTGCCCTATGGGCTTCTCCGAATCACCCTAGCAATACCCCAAGATCATTTCTATTTGACCATTTGGGTGCTCTACGTTCTACATACGCTGTGTTTTCAGCTTTAAAAAAGCCAAAAAGGCTTACTTCCTGATTCATATGACAACTTACATCTTGAAAGTGGCAGAGAAAACTATCCCACACCACCCACTTTTAATACAGATCTTTGCCATATTGAGAAGTATAAGCAAACCTAAAGAGCGATAATTAGCTCTAAACTCAAGCGAGGTTTATGGAACGTGAACCGTTTGGGTAATCGGTTGGGGTGGTGCCATGAAGTGGTAATTAATTTGTTTTTTTCCTTAAAATGTTTTACTTAATTAAGGGAGGAGCTGATTTATATACACCCATCCCCTGGGGATGGTTTGTAAGGCAAGAGAAAATTCCAACTGTCTCCTTGCCATGTTTCTCATTGAATTATTTCATTACATTCAGATACACTTTTGCAACACTGATTGTGACATATCCTGGAGTTATGAGCTCATAAATACTGGGGGGGGTGGGGAGCTGGAGAAGCACACTTAATGGAAAATGTTCTCATAATCAAAAGAATATTTCAAGCTGTGACAATGCAGGCCAAGAAGGGGAGAGGGAGCCACTTTTTCTTCAAAGAATAACGGGATGCAGAAATCAACCCAACACCTGCATCTCTGTCTCTTTCCAAGTCAGCTGGGCTTCAGAATCTCAGCTTGCAGATGGTGGAAGTCAGGAGCATTTGGATCTAGTCCTAGCTCCACCGTAACTTACTTAAAATTTTGTTTTAAATTTATTATTTACTTATTTTTGGCTATTCAGGGTCTTCATTGCAGTGCACAGGCTTTCTCTGGTTGCAGAGAGTGGGGGCTTCTCTCTAGCTGCAGGGCACATGCTTCTCCTTGCAGTGTCTTCTCTTGTTGCAGAGCACAGGCTCTAGAGCCCACAGGGTTCAATGGTTGTGTACTTGGCATGTGATGGTTGTCCCTTGGCATGTGGACTCTGCCTGAACCAGGGATCAAGCCCACGTCCCCTGCATTGGCAGGTGAACTCCCAACCACTGGACCACCAGGGAAGTCCAGCCATTACTTACTTTGAGCTGATGGTAGCTTAGGTTTGTTCTTTCATTTATTCAACAGATTTTGATCGAGCACCTACGATGTGCCAAGCACTGTGCTACACGCTGGGAGTCCAATGGTGAATAAGACAGGCTGTTCCTACCTTCCAGAACTTAGAGTCTAACGGGAGGAAAATAATACAAACAAGTAAAAGAGTAAATAGCTGATAAGCATATTCTTAGTTTATGATCTAGCAATTCCACTCCCAGGCATAACCCAAGAGACACGAGTGCATATCTCCCAAAAGATATGCATAAACATTTTCATAGCAGCGCTTGTTACTCAGGAGTTCCAAAGCAGGAACAACTGTCAGATCTGCCATCGGCAGAATGGGTAAGTAAAATGTGGTCTACTTACATAATGGAATAGAAAAAGAAAAGTAACAGTGAACATCGCTCAGTTGTGTCTGACTCTTTGCCACCCCATGGAATATACCGTCCACTGAATTCTCCAGGCCAGAATACAGGAGTGGGCAGCCTTTCCCTTCTCCAGGGGATCTTCCCGACTCAGGGATTGAACCCAGTTCTCCTGCATTGCAGGCGGATTCTTTACCAGCTGAGCCACAAGGGAAGCCTAATGGAATACTTTATAGCAATAAAAAACAGCAAACTGCCATTGTGTGCATCCATGTACAAAAACATGGATGAATCTCACAGAGATGAATGAAAGAATTTGGACACAAAGAGTGCAAACATCTGATTCCATTAATATGAATTTCAAAACAGGCAATATGATAAATCAGATAGAAATTAGAATAGTGGTTACCTTTAGGGAGAAGAGGCAGAAGGAACTATCTAGAGTGTTGGAAATAAGCTGTGCCCTGATACGGGAAGGGGTTATTTGTATAACATTTGTAAAAATTCGTTGAGCTGTACACTTGAGATGTGTATGCTTTACCATGTGCGTATCATGCATCAACTAAGACAAACTTTTAAAAGAGAGAATGAGAGAAGAGAAAGAATTTAAATGATAGTTTCAATTAATTTCACATAACAACGAGAGACATGAAGAAAATAAAACCAGATAACACGGAGAATTACTTGAAGGTGGGAGTAAGGTGTGAGCAATAATGGGTGCAGAGACCAGAGGGGGCTTAAATCTGAGACCAGAATGTCAGCAAGGAGGCTGCCCATGAAAATCTGAGGAAAGAACATTTCAGAAGAGCATTCCAGCAAGAGTGAAGGCCCTGAGGTGGGGGGGTCATGGGAAGTCTCAGGAAAAGCATGGAGGGCCCCAGAATGGCTGGAGAGAGAGGGCAATGGAAGCAGGGGCCAGAGGGGCGGTCAGGACCTGGTCAGGAAGTGCCCTGGAGGCCGAGGAAGGGCTTGGGTTTTATCCTAGGTGTGACATGGGCCACTGGAGGGTGTAAATAGAAGAATGACATGACCTTATTTTAAAAATTGAGGCCACACACCTAGCAGAATTGGAAAACAAAAAACAAACCCTGATACTACCAAGTTGGTGAGAATTTCGAGCAATAGGAGCTCACACACGTTGCTGACAGCAATGTAAAGCGGTGGAGCCTCTCTGGAGAACACTTGGACCATTTTTGACAAAAATATACACTTATCAGGGTACCCAGAAATCCCTCTCTTTGGTATTTACCCAAATGAAATGAAAGAGTACTTTAAAGCAAAGCCCCGTATGCAAATGTTTCTATTACCTTTATTTACAATCATGAAAAAACTAGAGGCAACCTAAATACCTAAATGTCCTCAGCTGATGAATGGATAAACAAACTGTAGTATATAGCCACACAATAGACTCAGCACTAAGAAGCAACAAGCAATTCATACCTGCAACAACTTGGATGGATCTCAAATGTACTGTGTTAAGTGAAAGAAAAGACACGAATAACCTATTGTGTGATCCCATTTGTAAGACATTCTGGAAAAGGCAAATAGATTCTGGTGATGAAAAACAGTGGTTGTCAGGGATTGCGGGGAGGGGGAGGATTTGACTACAAGGGGGCAGCTGAGAGAATTGAGGGGGCATAATGGAACTGTTCTGTATCTTGACTGTGGTAGTAGTTGCCAATTGCATATACTTTAAAAAATTCTAAGAGGGACTTCTCTGGTGGGCCAATGGTTAAGACTATGCTTCCAATGCAGGGGGTACAGGTTCAAACCCTGGTCAAGGAACTAAGATTCCACGTCACGTAGTGCAGCCAAAAAATTTTAAAATAAATAAAATAAAAATTAAAAATAAATTTAAAAAGTCTGTGTAAAGTTTTAAAACACAAACAAGCAAATAAATCAATTCTAAGGATGGCATCACCGACTCAATGGACGTGAGTTTGAGGGAACTCCAGGAGTTGGTGATAGACAGGGAGGCCTGGGGTGCTGCAGTCCATGAGGTCGCAAAGATTTGGACACGACTGAGCGACTGAACTGAACTGAACTGAAGAATTATATGCCAAAAAGAGTGAGTCTAACTTTATGTAAGTTTTAACATAATTTTTAGTTTTATGCGTTTATTATTTTTGGCTGTGTTGGGTCTTTGTTGCTGCAAGGGCTTTTCTCTAGCTGCAGCGAGCAGGCACACTCTGGGTGTGGTGCACGGGTTTCTCACTGCAGTGGCTTCTCTTGTTGCGGAGCACAGGCTCTAGTAGCTGTGGCACATGGGTTCAGCTGTTCCCCAGCTCTAGAGTACAGGCTCAATAGTTGTGGCACACAGGTTCATTCGCTCCGCAGCATGTGGGATCTTCCTGGATCAGGGATTGAACCCATGTCTCCTGCACTGGCAGGCAGATTCTTTACCACTGAGCCACCAGGGAAGCCCTAACATAATTTTTAAATGTAAAAAGTAAATACTCAATACATTGGGTTATACTTTCCTATTGAACATAAAGACTATCTGAAAAGTTGAAGCCATATTGATTTAGGGCACCCATCCAAGAGTGGGGGGCGGGGAATCTAGGCTCCCCAAAGCATGAGTTGAAGAAAGAATCAAACGCTAATACCCTACTTTGCTTCTGGATGTTAAATATTGCTACAGCCACTGACCCCTTCATAGAGGACTGTCTTAGAAACAGCTCCAAAGACAAGGATTCCCTGCAAGTAGCTTTTTAAGGAAGTGCTCCTATAGGAGCTGGATAGGTGATGTGGAAGGAAAGAAGGGAGGAGAAAATGGCAAGCAAGAGTGGGATTTCAGGGGAGTCTCAGCATCAGCCTAATCTCACAGGAGCCAAGGAATGTGAGTTACACCTCAGGGTTTGCACCTGGAGGCGTGGGAGCTGGGTTTTCACACTCCTGCACCAGCTGGTCTAAGGCCAAGGGCCACCCAGAGGAAAAACCCCCAGACACTTCTAGATCCCTCCAGGTGAGAAAGTCTTGGTTTCCCTGGAGATCCAGAGGTTGAGACTCCGTGCTTCCATTGTAGAGGGCACGGGTTCAATCCCTGATTGGGGAACTAAAATTCCACGTGTCTTGCAGTGGCACGGCCAAATAAAAAAAAGAAAGAAAAGAAAGTCTCACAGTATTTCTTCTGTCAGAAGAAAGCCCCCAGAAGTTAGGGATAGGTGTGCAGAAAGGGGCAAGTCAGACCTGAGGGCGTTTGGTGGGACACCAACAGCGCCCACTCTGCTAACTGCAGCACCCATGAGATATTTGCTCCCAATAATTGCTTGCTAGAAAATATCAAGCCTGAGAGGATAGCTCTGGAATAAGTAGCCAAACAATCTGGGTTGGAATCCTGGATCGGATTAGCTGTGTCACTTTAGGCAAGTCCCTTTACCGCTCTGAGCCTCAGCTTTTCATTTGTAACATGGGGACGACAATAAATCTCCTTCTCTGGGTTCCTAGAAGAAGTCTTGAAAAGTATCTGGCTTGAGTTTTCCTTCTGTTTTTCAGAAATTATTTGTTCCTGTGCTGGTCCCTACACCTTCAGAGACACAAGAAATCACTGGAACTTGTCACATGGGTAATGAAGCTGGCACAAGTACTCCAAACCATCTGTGTGTGATTAATTGGCTTACCATTTGGAAAAAAATTTTAATGATCCACTTAGATCCTCTCCTCAAAAAATATACAAAAAAAAAAATTCCAGGTAGGATACAATTAATCCACAGTCAAACATTTAAAACCTAGGAGAAAATAGAAATAGATATTCATCAAATGGGGAAAGACATCCTAAATTCGAAAGCAGTTGGGGGAGGGTGGGAAATCGCAAAGGTAAAGACTGATAGATTTGATTCATGAAAAACCACCTTCACAGAAACTCTCAAGTGAAACATACAGGCAAACAACAGATTGGGATGTTGGTGGCAGAAACATCCTTGGTAATTAGAGAGAGTTCTTACAAATCACAAGTAAAACACCAAGACTCCAACAGATACATGGACAAAGAGCATTCACAGTGGATACAAGAAAAAATATAAATGACCAATAAGTAGTGTGTGCATGCTGCATCGTGTCTGACTCTTTGTTAACCCTATGGACTGTAGCCCACCAGGCCCCTCTGTCCATAGGCTTCTCTAGGCAAGAATACTAGAGTGGGTTGTCATTTCCTCCTCCAAGGGATCTTCCCAACCCAGGAATTGAGCCTGAATCTCCTGTGTCTCCTGCACTGCATTGCAGGCAGATTCTTTACCAATGAGCCATCAAGAAAGCATGACCAATAAATATTAGATTTTAAATGTCCAGTCCTACTAAAACATAAGAAATTTGAAGAAAATAAAAAATGTAATAATCCTTTTTACCCATCAAGTTAGAAAATATTTCAAATAAATAACACAATGTCGGAAAAGGTACATATAATGGACGTTCTAATACAATATTAGCATGAGTAAAAATTGATTTTAAAAAAGTAGATTGCTTGTATAGATTTTTTGACCTTCCCCTCTGTTCTTCATGGGACACCTCAGTCCTAGATGTTACCCTTGGGGTCTCTATAGCTGTTATGTGACTAGTAATAAGTGATGTTATGGTATGGGCTCTTTGTAAAAAAATTGAAAACAAATGCAAAAATTTATAAAAGGAGGCAGTCCAGTGGTTAGGACTCCATGCTTTCACTGTCAAAGACTGGGAGTTTGATACCTGGTTGGGCAACTAAGATCCCATAAACGGTGCAGCCAAAAGAAAAAAAAAATTATAAATAGACACTGCATACATTATTATAGCCTGGCTATCAGTCTGACATGCTGAGGCCAATATATTTATCAATCTGCATTTATCATTTCATCAAAAAATTTAATGTCTTCAAAAATAGGAGCTATTATCTCTAAAATGTTTACAACCCTTGGACCCAGTAGTTACACTTCTAGGATGTGAGTCTAAGGAAATAATTTGAAATACAGCAAAAAACACTTTACACACAAGGTTTGTTTTAATCACAGCATTGTGATGCAATAGTAAAAAATGTAAAACAACCCAAATGTCTAATTGGGAATGATCAATACATTTCTTAGACAATGGTGTATTACACAATCATTACAAGTAAAAATCATGTTTGCAAGGAGCTTTTTTAATAGTGTGGAAATATTATATATTCACTCTGCACTCAATTATGGGGAAAAAATGAATAGAAAAGACAGAAGTAAAAGTTAATAGTGGTTGTTTCTAGGAAGAGGAATTATAGGTAATTCTTATCTTCTTTCTACTCTGCTATACATTTCCAAAACCTTCCATAATGTATACGGATTACTTTTCTACTTTTAAAAAGAAGGCATATTTTTAAAAGGGAATTTAAAATAAAGAAATGACAGGTACCCTGTCCTACATAAGGAACAAATTTATCCTTGTGGGAGGAGCAGATCACTTCTGGATGATTCCTGGGAGCAGACCAAGGACTGATGTGGTGGATGGGGAGAAAAGCCGGGAGGGGACCTCAGAGAGGCAGATGACAGCTGATTATTAGGAGGAACCCCAGAGGGACAGAGTTGTCCTCTGGTGGAGCAAGCTGTCCCAGGAGCAAGGGAGCACCTCGTGGCTGGGGCATTCAAGCAGAGACTGGATGATTCCTTGTCAGTGGTGTCATAGAAGAGATTCAAGTATCTGAAAGAGGATTAGAACAGATGAGGAATGTCTCCAACCTGAGAAGGTGGGCAAGTGTGAGTGGACAGTGGTAGAATCTCAGGCAGCAGGGCAAGGTGGCCAGGGAGATGTTTTTGCTCAGACTGGGAAACTTGAAGGGTCAGGGTCCTTCCAGCCTGGGAGCAGGAGTGACCTGGGATGCCCAGGTGCTTTAGGCTTTCCATCCTGGAGTCTCTTCTGGCGAGGGGAGGGGCCCTGAGTGTGGGCTCTTAAACTTACTGAGCAGGTTTCAGTAGCAGGTATTTTTTAGGGTAAGCGGCATGACTCTGTCCTGCCTCAACTTCCCCTTGTGCAGAGGGTCTGTTCATCTGAAGCCCAGGTCTCAGGGACAGGATGAATATGGCTCTGTCTTTGGGCTCCATAAGAAGAAGTGTGTGTGTTAAGTTGCTCAGTCATATAAGACGCTTGGTGACCCTGTGGACTGTAGCCCACCAGGCTCCTCTGTCCATGGGACTTCCCAGACAAGGATACTGGAGTGGGTTACCATTTCTTCCTCCAAGGGATCTTCCTGACCCAGGGATTGAACCCAGGTCTCCCATATTGCAGGCAGGCTCTTTACCGCCTGAGCCACCAGGGAAGCCCATAAGGAGAAGGTCCCAGCAAACAGGGACAGCACACTACAGTTTAGCTAGCACCACCCCTCAGCCCCTTCCTTAGGACCTCACATTCCCCCTCAGCCATAGCCAGTAATGCAAACAGATAGGGTAGGGGGTCCCCAGAGAAAGAGAAATAAGCTTTTTTTTTTTACTTTGGCTCTGCTGGGTCTTCTTTGTGGCACACAGGGGCTTCTCTAGTTGTGTTACACAGGTTTAGTTGCTCCTTGGCCTGTAGGATAAGTTCCCTGACCAGGGATCGAACCCGCACCTCCTGCATTAGCAGGTGGATTCTTAACCACTGGACCACTAGGGAAATTCCAGGCATGGCTTTCTTGGCATAACAGAAGGCCCCCCCCCCACTTTTTTTTGGCCATTTAAACCATTTTGTAATCTAAGCCTGGCCACAACGCTTGCCCTTGAACAGGTCTCAGTAATTACTGATCTTAAGGGAAGTAAGGGAATGCAGGAACAAACAGAAAACTGTCATGAATCAATAGCTCAGCACAAAACAGTTCCTCCTCTTGGGATAAACATAACAATCTGATACAGTCTTTGAGTTCTGCAGGAACAAAGGCCCCCAGCCAGGTGGAGGATGGAATGATGATATTGACCCTCAGTGACTTCAATCAACTAAAGCTTGGACTCTGTTGACCTTGGCCCCAGTTCTGTGATGAATTCTCTTCTGATCAAGCTTGTTCATGAATATGCATGCATACTTAGCTTAAAACTTCCCCAATTTTGCTGTTCAGGGAGACACAGCTTTGAGAAAGATCCCCTATGTTCTCCTTGCTGCAAGTAATAAGTCCTTCCTTCCTTCTTTCACTCTTTGCCTTGATTGTCTCTTTTGGCACAGCAGCCACCAAGAGGCAAACCAGTTTTTTGGGTAACAGTATGTTTATTACCCAGAAAAATCAACAGAAGCCCAGTCAAGACTGGCTATGACAGTGAGTTTTATGTGTCAGCTTTATTGGACTGGGGCTTCCCTTATAGCTCAGGTGGTAAAGAATCCTCCTGCAATGCAGGAGACGCCAGTTCAATTCCTGGGTCTGGAAGATCGCCTGGAAAAGGGATAGGCTACCCAACTCCAGTATTCTTGGGCTTCCCTTGTGGCTCAGTCAGTAAAGAATCTGCCTGCAATGCAGGAGACCTGGGTTTGATCCCTGGGTTGGGAAGATCCCCTGGAGAAGGGAAAGGCTACCCACTCCAGTGTTCTGGCCTGGAGAATGCCATGGACTGCATGGTCCATGGGGTCACAAAGAGTCGAACATGACTGAGTGACTTTCACTTTCTTGGACTAGGGGATGCCCAGATAACTGATAAAACAGCTTCTGGGGAATTCCCTGAAGGTTCAGTGACTAGGGCTCCTCATTTCCATTGCAGAGGGCATGTGTTAGATCCATGGTCAGGAAACTAAGATCCCAAAAGCCACATTAAGTAGCCAAAAAAGAAAAGAAAAGAAAAAAAAATATTGTTGGGGATTCTCTGGCAGTCCAGTGGTTAGGGCTCTGCTTTTACTGATGAGGGAGAGGGTTCAAACCCTGAACCAGAGTTCAATCCCTGGTTGGGTCCCACAAGACACCTGGTAGGGCCAAAATAAAGAAATTAATTAAAATAAAAGAAAAACACTGTTTCTGGGTGTGTCTATCAGAGTGTTTCTGGAAGTGATTAGCATTTGAATTGGTAAACTGAGTAGAGCAGACAGCCCTTCCCAAAGGAGGGCGGGGCATCACCCAATCTGTTGAGGGCCTGGATAAAAACAAAAAGGGGGAGGAGGGGTAAATTCTCTGCTGGAACTGAGACCTGTCCTCACGCATCACCACTCTTGGTTCTTAGGCATTCAGACACGTTGGGACTCAGACCATCAGCCACCCGCTCAGTTCTCAGGCCTGAGATTTCACATGGAATTACACCCACAGCTCTCCGCGTCGCTGGGACCTCTTCGCTACCACGCTGTGGGAACCAGGATCGGGTTCTGAAACAGGAGGGAAGGGGACAGGGCACGACCTTTAAAAGAATGATATAGCCCAAGGATGCAACATAAACTTGTTGTCAATCAGTCCCTAAGTCACATTGGACTCTTTGCAACCCCATGGACTGCAGCACACCAGGCTCCTCTGTCCTCCAGTATCTCCCAGAGTTTGCTCAAATTCATGTCATTGAGTCAGTGATGCTATCTAACCATCTCATCCTCTGCTGCTCCCTTCTCCTTTTGCCTTCAATCTTTTCTATCATCAGGGTCTTTTCCAATGAGTTGGCTCTTTGCATCAACTGGCCAAAGTATTGGAGTTTCAGCTTCAGCATCAGTCCTTCCAATGAATATTCAGGGTTGATTTCCTTTGGGGTTGACTGGTTTTCTCTCCTTTAAGTCCAAAGGACTCTCGAGAGTCTTCTCCAACACCACAGTTCGAAAGCGTTAATTCTTCGGCACTCAGCCTTCCTTATGGTCCAACTTTTACATCCATACATGACTACTGGAAAAACCATAGCTTTGACTAGACGGACCTTTGTTGGCAGTGATGTCTCTGTTTTCTAATACACTGTCTAGATTTGTCATTCCAAGGTTTCCTTCCAAGGAGCAAGCATCTTTTAATTTCATGGCTGCAGCCTCCGTCTGCAAGACTGTGGGCAAAGCCTAAATCTGAAGGTAGGGCAAGATCATTGAGGAAAACACCACCCAGCAACCCAGCTCCCATCCTAATGTCAAAGGAATGGGAAGCCTGTGGTGCACTGAAGAGAACTATGGTCACAACAAAACCTAAACCCAGCTCAACTACTGCCCACATAGATTGAACCCTCTATGTTAAAAACTTGGCAAAAGAAAAAGCACAATCATCTCCAGGCATGAATACTACTTCCTTCAACCTCTACTGTACTACATATGATGTCTGCTACTGCTGCTGCTGCTAAGTCGCTTCAGTCGTGTCCGACTCTGTGCGACCCCATAGACGGCAGCCCACTAGGCTCCCCCGTCCCTGGGATTCTCCAGGCAAAAATACTGGAGTGGGTTGCCATTTCCTTCTCCAATGCATGAAAGTGAAAAGTGGAAGTGAAGTCGCTCAGTCGTGTCCGACTCTCAGCGACCCCATGGACGGCAGCCCATCAGGCTCCTCCGTCCATGGGGTTTTCCCAGCAAGAGTACTGGAGTGGGGTGCCATCGCCTTCTCTGACATATGATGTCTAACTTACAGCAAAAAAAGACACAGGAAGCAAGAGAAAATAACCTACAGTCAAGAGATGAAATAGTCAACAATCAGACTTAGATACCACACAGATATTGGAACTAATTACACAAGGATAAACAATTATGATTCAATAACTATGATTACTCTGTTCAAGTCTCCAGTGGAAAATGTAGGCAATATGCATGAACAGACAGGAAATTTCCACAGAGAGACAGAAACTATAGCAAAAGGGTCTAGTGGAAATGCTCCAAGTAAAAGGCACAGTAACAAATTATCTTCAATGGGCACATTAGTAGATTTAATATAGAAAGGAAAGAATCAGTGGACTTGAAGACAGGCCGGTAGGAATTACCCAAATTAAAACACAAAAGGGATGGGAGGTAGGAGGGAGGTTCAAGAGGGAGGGGACGTAGGTACACCTATGGCTGATTCATGTTGACTTTTGGCAGAAACAAATACAAAATTATAAAGCAATATTCTTCAATTAGAAATAAATATATTTAATTATAAAAAATTAAAACACAAAAAGAAAAGAGTTGGGGAAAAAACTAAAGCAGGATATCCAAAAGGTGTGGGATAATATTATGGAATATGGAACAATATAACATACATATACTCTGAATCCCAGTAAGAGAAGAGAAAGAATGGGACAGAAGAAATATTTGAAGAGATTAATGGTGGAGAATCTTCCAAAATTAATGATGGACACCTAACCACAGATCCAAGAAGTTCAGAGAACAATAAACAAAACTAAAAAGGAAGAAAAGAAGGAAGGAAGGGGGAAGAAAGTAGACAAACAAAAAACACACAACCCTGAACACATCATATTCAAGCTGATGAAAGCCAAAATAAAGAGAAAATCTTGAAATCTTGAAGGCAGCCAAAAAAAAGGTACCTCACAGTCAGAGGAATAAAAGTAAGAATTGCAGCAGACTTCTTGTCAGAAACTATGCAGAGCAGGTATCTTTCTTTCTTTCTTTTTGGCTGCTTCAGGTCTTAGTTTTGGCACACATGCTCCATTGCCCTTTGGCATGTGGGATCTTAGTTCCTTGACCAGGGGTCAAACCCACGTCCCCAGCACTGGAAGGTGGATTCTTAACCATTGGACCACCAGGGAAGTCCCAGAACAGGTATCTTTAAAGTGCTGAAGAAACTTTCATTTTTTAAGTTTGGAGTGGAGTGGCATCTTTAAAAAGCTGAAAGAAAAAACAATAAACCCATGAACCCCAAATACTATGCCCAAGAAAAATATCTTTCAGATGTGAGAGAGAGGGAGTTCTCTGGTGGCCTAATAGTTAGGATTATGGGCTTTCACTGGCATGGCCCAGGTTCAATCCCTGGTTGGGGAAATGCAATTAACTGAGATGAAGTCCCAGTGGAGTAGCTGGGACTGCTCATCCAATGTGACTGTGTCCCTGGGAGCCCAGAGCCCTAGCTCTGCTCAAGGTGTTCTCAGTCTCCTGCAGGGCCGCTGGGTCTGTGACTTGAGGATGCATTGCCCAAAGCTACCATTTGTGTAAAAAGGTGTGTGGGGGATAGACAAATTTGACTACTTATTTGGTAGTCATATGTAAAAATGTAAAGAAACCAAATGTTTTTACATTTACATGAAGAAACTCTGGAAAGAGACACAAGAAACTGAGCAATACAGTGGGTGATGAGAGCTGGGTAGTTAAGAGATGTGGGAGTTAGAATTTTTTTCACTGTGCCCTTTTTAATTTGATTTGTGAAATCTGTAATTGTATGTCTCTGGAGTGTTTTTCCAGTATCACCTAGCGATTCTCCAATTCTCAGTGGGCACTGGCCAGTGTCCTAAAATTTAGCTCAACTCTGACACTATGTACCTAGAGATGGCATCAGACCCCACAGGTTAAGAGTTCAGTCACACAAACTGCCCCCAGGTTAGTCACCAGCCTCAAGTTCAGGCTGTCATCTGTGCTTCTGACCAGCTGGCGGTAAAATGGAGGGGCCCATGACTCCCTCCTCAGGTTCCATTAATCTGCTAGAGAAATTGGCTCAGGGAAACATTTACTTGTATTTGCCAGCTTATTATAAAAGATATTAGAAGGGATACACAGAGCGAGGTCCAGGAGGGCGCTGAGCATAGGAGCTTCTGTCCCTATGGAGCTGACCTTCCTCCAGGTATGTGAATGCACTCACCAACCTGGAAGATCATCAAATCCTGTGCGAGTGTTTTCAGAGAGCTTAACTTCTGGCTCCATCCACTTCCCAGAGGTCGGTGGGGTGGAGCTGAAAGTTCCAACCCTCTAATCACTTGGCCTTCTGTGACCAGCTCATCCTACGGGACTTTCCAAGTCACCTCATTAATGTAATAAACTCAGGTGTGGTTGAAAGGGGCTTGTTAAAAACAGCAAAAGACACTTTCATTGAGCTTATCACTTAGAAAATTTCAAGAGTTTTAGGAGCTCTGTGCCAGGAATAGCATAAAGACCAAGGAGCTCTGTGCCAAGAACAGGATAAAGACCAAAGATGTATTTCATAACATCACAATAACCCTTTCCAAAAAGTTGAACAGCAAACAGAGCAAAAGTACAGAGAATGAGGGACAAGAGCTGAGGTCAGCAGGGCTGAGTTTACTGTTTTTTATGCAGGCAGTAGGGAGCCATCAGTTCAGTTCATTTCAGTCGCTCAGTCATATCTGACTCTGCAAGCCCATGGACTGCAGCACGCCAGACCTCCCTGTCCATCACCAACTCCCGGAGTTAACTCAAACTCATGCCCATTGAGTCAGTGATGCCATCCAACCATCTCATCCTCTGTTGTCCCCTTCTCCTTCCGCCTTCAATCTTTCCCAGCATCAGGGTCTTTTCCAATGAGTCAGTTCTTCGCATCAGGTGGCCAAAGTACTGGAGTTTCAGCTTCAACATCAGTCCTTCCAATGAATATTCAGGACTGATTTCCTTTAGGATGGACTGGTTGGATCTCCTT
>NW_011494924.1:820850-827842 GCF_000754665.1 Bison bison bison | reverse complement strand
GGGTCTTTTCCAATGAGTCAGTTCTTCGCATCAGGTGGCCAAAGTACTGGAGTTTCAGCTTCAACATCAGTCCTTCCAATGAATATTCAGGACTGATTTCCTTTAGGATGGACTGGTTGGATCTCCTTGCAGTCCAAGGGACTCTCAAGAGTCTTTTCCGATACCACAGTTCAAAAGCATTGATTCTTCAGCGCTCAGCTTTCTTTATAGTCCAACTCTCACATCCATACATGACTACTGGAAAAACCATAGCCTTGACTAGATGGACCTTTGTTGG
This sequence comes from Bison bison bison, assembly GCF_000754665.1. Taxonomy (NCBI): domain Eukaryota; kingdom Metazoa; phylum Chordata; class Mammalia; order Artiodactyla; family Bovidae; genus Bison; species Bison bison. The sequence continues at coordinate 827,565 of NW_011494924.1, read as the reverse complement.
CAAAATAATGTTTCCGCTTTTTAATATGCTGTCTAGGTTGGTCATAACTTTTCTGGGAGCCATAGAAGGATGTATAAAAGGAGGAGGAAATGAGTGTGATCCAATCAGACTTGGAAGGGTCAGCCCAGAAGGTGGTTGACAGAGAGCTAGGGGACTTCCCTGGTGGTCCAGTGGTTGAGAATCCACCTTGCAATGCAGGGGACATGGGTTCATTCCCTAGTCTGGAAACTAAGATCTTACATGCTGTGGGACAATGGGGCCTGTGCCAAACAATGACTGAGCCCTTGCTCTAGAGCCTGCGAGCCACAACTGCTGAAGTCCTCACACCCTAGAGCCTATGCTCCACAATGAGAGAAGCCACCACAGTGAGAAGCCTGCGTACCACAGTAGAGAGTAACCCCTGCTCACTGCAGCTAAAGAGAGCCTGCAAGCAGCTAGGAAGAGCCTACACATCACAGTGACGACTCAGCACAGCCAAAAAAAAAAGACCAGAGCTGGAAGATCGGTGCATGGCCACTGATCCAGGGCAGAGATCCAGGGCAGGCAAGGGAGTCCAAGCAGAGAGGGACAATCAGAGAGAAATAGGTTGGGCGGGGAGGAACACATGGTAGAAAAACCAAAAGGCGAAGTTAAGGAGGCCTCCCCTGTGGGCCAGGGAGGTGTCAGCCAGCTCCTTCCCTCTCAGAAGAGATGTGAATGTCAAATCCCGAGCTCCCTACAACTGTACTGGCCCCTGATAAACACCCATTCCCTCCCCAGTGGCCAGCATTACTCATCCCCTGTGCAACCCCCTCACTGCTGAGAGATGAAGTGACTGCAGCTGCCCTCTTGCCATGTGACAGATGCCTATCTGAGCAAGAACTGGGGGAGGGAGGGAACAGGACAGATGGAGTCCGGTTCAGCTCCCCTTCACCCAGATCCCCGGGCCCTGCTGCTCCTGTGGGCTTTGGAAACCAAAAAAAAAAAAAAAAAAATCAAACCTGTGTTTAATGAGGCTGCCTGGCCATCCGTCATGCATAGCCAGTACATTGTGACCAGGGAAAACCCAGCAGCCAAGATCCAGACCAGGATCTCTGAGTCAGAGCAGGGTGAGAGTGGGGAGGACTCAGAGAAAGACAAAGGGCCCATAACAGTTAATCTGGACTGTGGACATCACATCTCTCTCACCTAAACAAGGATAACATTCTCTGTGGCAGACGTTACAAGTTAGCCACTCCATACCCACTTGCTCTACCACCTTCCTAAGAGAACCACAATTGTTGCATGGTGGGAAGGAAAGGTACTTACTCCTTCAGCTCCCCTTGCAGGTAGAGGTCACCACATGACCCAGTTCTGGACAGTGAGGTGAGAATCCACGGGGGCATTTCGAAGATGGATGCCTGGAAGACAAGGGGGAAAACACCATCCTCTGAGGTGATGCAGTGGGAAAATCTAAGGTGAATGAGGGGCTTCCCTTGTGGTCCAGTGGTTGAGAATCTACCTGCCAATCAGGGGACATGAGTTTTATCCCTGGTCTGGGAAGATCCCACACGTCTCAGAGCAACTAAACCCACATGCCACAACTACTGGAGCTTGAGTTCCCAGAGCCTGTGCTCCACTAGAGAAGCCATCACGATGAGAAACCCCTTGTACCACAACGAACAGTAGCCCCGGTTCACCACAGCTGGAGAAAGCCCAAGCACAGCAACAAAGACTCAGGGCAGTCAGAAACAAATACATAAAGTTAATTATTTTTTAAAAAGGTGAATGAGTTCCAGCAGCTTCATGGAACTGAAGACCACACAAGACCAGGGCTGCCACATCTGGACTTCCAATTGGAAAGTGTTGGGGTTTTAGGGTTTTACGGTTTCCACCTCTGTAAGGGTGGAAGATGAAGCTCTAGACTCTGTGAAAGTCTAGGAGCTGGAATTAGGTTTCCCATATAAAGTAGAAGTTGGAAATTAAATTTCTTCCTTGAATGATGACTGGATAAAAACTGCCCAATAGCTCTGCACGAACTGTGGTGTCGGAGGGAGTCCCTCAGACTGCAAGGAGATCCAACCAGTCCATCCTAAAGGAAATCAGTCCTGAATATTCGTTGGAAGGACTGATGCTGAAGCTGAAGCTCCAATACTTTGGTCACCTGATGCAAAGAACTGACTCATTTGAAAAGACCCTGATGTTGAGAATGATTAAAGGTGGGAAGAGAAGGGGACGACAGAGGATGATGGTTCAATGGCATCACCGACTCGATGGACATGAGTTTGAGTAAGCTCCGGGAGTTGGTGATGAACAGGGAAGCCTGGAGTACTACAGTCCACGGGGTCTCAGAGAGTCAGACACGACTGAGCAACTAAACAAAACAGCCTAGAAACAAATTTCGTACCCTGAACCATGGAAGGAAAAAAGTCATCTAAGATAAATTGAAATTAAAGTAAACTTCATAGATGAGTTTGACAGTAGCCTGGGCACAGCTGTTATTTAGATCTAGGTACACTCAGGCTACTGCCCAGAATAAAACACACCGAAGAATAAAGAGATACGGAAAATAAAAGATAAGTTAAGGGAATTCCCTGATGGTCCAGCTGTTAGGACTTGGCACTTTCACTTCAACCCACTCCAGTGTTCTTGCCTGGAGAATCCCAGGGACGGGGGAGCCTGGTGCGCTGCCGTCTATGGGGTTGCACAGAGTCGGACACGACTGAAGTGACTTAGCAGCAGCAGAGCCCAACTGAAGTCTAGGTTTTGAGGATTTGAGCTAGTTGATTATTTCCAGCTCCAGATTCTGTGATTCCACAGAATGCTAAGTGCTCTCCATAGTAGAATCTGGAAATGATTACAGACAGCGATTAATGATAGCTAGTGGGATAAATTGGAGAAGGAAATGGCAACCCACTCCAGTGTTCTTGCCTGGAGAATCCCAGGGACGGGAGCCTGGTGGGCCGCCGTCTATGGGGTGGCACAGAGTTGGACACGACTGACGTGACTTAGCAATAGCAGGGACCTAAGATCCCACAAGCTGTGAGGAAATTCAATGTGAAAAAGACCAGCAAAGAAAAAGCAAGTCCCTCAGCCAACAGCTTCAATCAAACTCCCAGCCAGGGGTGAACACCATTGCCAGTCATGTTAGGGGTAGAGAGGCTTTTTTGTTGTCTCAATACCTCAGTCACCTGAAGCAGAAGAATTGATAATAAATTGTTGTTTTAAGCCACTCATGTGGGATGACTTATGCGGCAAAGGATACCTGAAACAATAAAAATAATACATATGTATATAAACAACTTCCAAACAAATAGACGAAAACAGCTAAATAAAGAAAACTTGATTAGTCCAGAAGGAAGCTCTGAAGAAGAAAATTTAAAGAAGCAGAGAACGAGGACTTCCCTGCTGGTCCAGCGGTTAAGACAGCCTTCCATCACAGGGGATACAGGTTTGCTCCCTGCTCAGGAAGCTAAGATCCCACATGCTTCTTGGTCAAAAAAACAAAACATAAAACAAAAGCAACAGTGTAACAAATTCAACAAAGACCAAAAATGGTCCACATTAAAAAAAAGTTGAGGCTTTAAAAAAAAAAACAAAAAACAGAGAACAGAAACTTTTTACTGGTCCATGTTAACCGCTCACAAACATCCTTTCTAAAAAACAGTGAAGACTGGGGATTTACTCTGATTGGGGTTTTCAGGGAGGCAGGGCCTGGCTGTGAGGATGGCGTTGGAAGAGTGAGGATTTGTGTCCTTTCTCTGCGACTTCCTAGGCTCCCAGCTGCTGGCCACAGCTCTGCCAGCAGAGCCACGAAAACCCTCTGGCCTAATTAAAAAATAAAATCAAAGAGAGAAAGAAAACTTTTTATTATACTTCCCTAATGGTGGAAAATAGTTTCAGGCATAAAAAAGCATTCAGCTGGCATCAAAAATTAACAGCCACTACATTTTATTCTGAGGAATTAATGGAAAATTTTACATGGTGGTGTAAAATGTAGGGGACAAGATGAAGGACATGATTCTTCATTGAACAGCTCTCTCCCTCACTTGCAGCAAAACACGGGTTGGCCACCAGCTCTCAGTAGGAGCTGTAGGCTCACAGAGGACCAAGTGTCATGTGGGCCCTTGCTGTGATGGCGGGGTGTGTGTGGGGGGGCTGCGGGGGCAGGGGAAGGGGCAGTGACAGGACCAATGGGACGGTTCCGAAATCCTTGTTGCACAACATTCGAACCCTGGCCCTGTCAAACTGGCATCTTTCCTGCCTTCCAGCCACTTGCTCTGTGCCACTCAGTCCATCTTCTGCCAAGTGATAGCTGGTGGTGAGCACATCAGACTCGGGGGCAACAGACCTGACTTCTACTGTCCTTTCTGCTGTGGACTTGCTGGGTAACTGCTCTCAGGGCCTCAGTCTCTCCACCTGTGAAATGGGCACAAGAGCTCTGGGATCCCTCTGGATTCACCCGGTGTAAAACAAACTTGGTCTTTGTCTTCACCTACGAATATGGGTAAGAACCTGGGCTCTGGAGCCAGGCAGTGCCGGCTTTGAATCCCGGAGCAGACGCTTTTTAGCTTCATGGCCTTAGGCAACTCACCGCTCTGAGCCTCCGTCTCTACCTCCGTACAATGGGAACAACAGTACATGGCCCCCAGAGTGACTGTGTAATCTAGATGTCAGGCTGCATCATCTTCTTGGCTCTGGGATCCAAACCCCCGTACCCCACCCAGGTGAACTCCCAGTGCACAGGCCCAGGCTCCTCTTCTTTTTCCACAAATGTGTTTTTTGTTTGTTTTTTTGGCCATGCCAGGCACCATGAGGGATTGAACCCGATGTTCAGCAGTGGGAGTGCAGAGTCCCAGGGAAGCCCTCCACAAAAGCGTTTACTCTAAAACATCACTGTGAACAGTGAGACCTCCACGAGGTGGGGAAGGGGGGGTTTATATCACCTACATCGCAGCAAACAACTGAAAATCCCCTTTGGAGCAAATGCCGCTTACTCTCTGGGGAGCGGGATGGAGGTGATAGGAGCAGCACAGAGAAGGTTTTTCGTTTGTTTTCATTTAAATATATTTGGGGAAAAAACAACGCATAACTGACTGCTATATCGAGTCCTTGTTCTTTATTTGAAATGTTTCTTAATCAAATTTTAAAATTTCAAATATGTTTATCTTAAAAATGAATATTTCTATTTTCAGTAATGTTGATGATTAATTTATCAGAGGAGCAGTAACCCTGAGGCAAAGCCACTCACCTCCTGGGGGTTCTGTCTGCCTCCCACACAGGGGGCCACATCTGCTCCCATTGTCTACGCCCAACCCCAGCTGCAAGGGCCCAGATCCTGGGGGCTCCTGACTTCCCCTTCTACTCCGACAATGCCAACCACATTGATTCTACCTCTGGAACCATGCTGGAGTCTGTCCCCTGCTATCTAGGTCTGCTGCCCCCTCCCGAGTTCAGGCTCCATCATGGCTCATCCCCTTCCTGGTTGTTGCCCAGCTGGAGTGAGCTTTCTAGACACAACATCTGATCCGCCCTCCCTCCTGCCGCTGAAACACTTTCACTGGCTCTGAGGACCCCAGGACAATATCCACCTGAACACCAACATCAATACTCTCAGACCCCGAGATCCTGGGTCTCTCCAGACCCCTCACTCATGACTCCAAGCCTGGACATAACATAGGGCTTCCCTGGTAGCTCAGAGGTAAAGAATCCGCCTGCCAGTGCAGGAGACACAGGTTCATTTCCTGATCAGGGGAGATCCCACAGGCCCTGGAGCAACTAAGCCCATGTGTCACAACTACTGAACCTGTGCCCTAGAGCCTGGGAACCGCAACTACTGAGCCCATGTGCCTCAGCTACTGAAGGCCACGTGCCTAGAGCCTGTGCTCCACAAGAGAAGCCACAACAGCGAGAAGCCTGCACCCTGCAACTGAAGAGTAGCCCCTGCTTGCCACAACTGAAGTCCAAACAGCAACAAAGACCAAGCACAGTCAAAAATAAAGAAATAAAATTATTTTAAAAAATACAAAAAAACCCACCTAACGTAGCCAAAGAAATCAAAGAAGGCTTCCTGGGAGAGGTGAGATTTGAGTCAGGCCTAGAAGAGGAGGAGGTGTTCAGCCAGCAGAGACGGAAGGGACAGCATGATGGGCAGCCTCCAAAAAGTCCTGGGGGCCTTACGAGATCCTCTCCCATGGCTCCTTTGCTGTAACTTGGGCTGGGAGTGTTTCCAGGTCTTTGGAGCACTGCCAAGAGGAAAGAACTCTCTGGGGACAGAGATTTATTTATTTGGTTGTAAAGTAAAAGCCAGGTTGGGGTTGGGCATAAAGAGGAAAGAAGGGATAATAAAGAGGCAGGCAGAGGACCGGCATCCTCCAGCCCTGGGGACCTGAGCCAGCAGCTCCCCTGACTTGATGCTCCTCCAAAAGGGTGCTGCCTACAAGCACGCAGTGAGCACTTACTGTTTACCAGCCCTGTGCCCAGCGCTTGGCTGCAGCTGAGTATGAGGGGTAAACAAGTCAATAAAGGCCGCACTGTCAGCCAGAGACAGACACATCCTAGGCAGAGACAGGCCTGAAGGGCTGGTGCTGAGACCCCTGGGGGGTCCCAGCCTGGTGGGTATGGGGGAAGGGAGAGAGCAAACAGAGACAGCTTCCGGGGACAGAGCGCCAGGAAGAGGAAGAGTGAGTGCAAAGATGCTCCCCAGCCAGGTACTGATCCCTGGGTGGGGGCAAAGATGCTCCCCAGCCAGGTACTG
>NW_011494924.1:820434-820750 GCF_000754665.1 Bison bison bison | reverse complement strand
GCAGGCCTGCAGGCCTCGGGGGTACTGATGTGGGATGTGGCTTTGGCCCCTTCTGCCCTCCAGCTCCCTGGTAGCCCCTCCCAGACTGCCCGATGCCCCTTGAGTCCTGTCCCAGCAGACAGCTCCAGCCACCCCCTCAGGGTCTGCAGTCTGGCCGCAGCCTCCTCTGTACAGCCCTTCCCTACCTGCCTGTATCTTGTTCAGAGTGGAGAAGGCATGTGAATGTCTAGGCAGAAGCCATCCACAGCCCCTAACGTGGCACAGGATGCCTGCCTGACCTTCTGATGGGCCCCCTCTCTGCAAGTGCTCCCTTAGA
>NW_011494924.1:815772-820334 GCF_000754665.1 Bison bison bison | reverse complement strand
TCCCCTCCCCCCTCCCACAGAGAGAACCTGCGAACCCCCCCACCCCCAGGGCTGACAATTTACAATCCAATAATTCTCTTCTCTGTCTCTCGCTAATTTTGTGCTTATAGAGATGGGACAAGGCAGTAGGGGCTGGCGGGGTGGAGAGGCAAGATAACGGAACTTGCTGGACTATCTTTTATAAGTTCTGAAGGTTATATCTGGCCCCAATTTTAACTGCACTCTTTTTGTTGTTGTTGTTATTTTTTTCTTCTTATTTATGTTAAACCGCACTCTTTATTTATTATTATTATTATCGGCCATGCCATGCAGCATGTGGGATCTTAGTTTCCCGACCAGAGATCAAACCTGCACCCCTTGCACTGGAAGCTCGGAGTCTTAACCCCTGGACCACCAGGGAAGTCCCTAAGTGCACTCTTTCTTAAAATGTATTTATTTGGTTGTGCCAGGTCTTAGTTGTGGCACGTGAACTCTTAGTTGCAGCATGAGGGACCTAGTTCCCTGACCAGGGATCGAACCCAGGCCCCCTACATTGGGACCATGGAGTCAACCACTAGACCACCAGGGAAGTCCCTTAACTGCACTCTTGAGGATGTATGAGACTTGCTGCCTTTGTCTGTAGCTATAGTTTCAGTTGGGCTTCCCTAGTGGCTCAGATGGGAAAGAATCTGCCTGCAGTGCACGAGACCCAGGTTCAATCCCTGGGTCAGGAAGATCCCCTAGAGGAGGGCACGGCAACCCACTCCAGTATTCTTGCCTGGAGAATCCCATGGACAGAGGAGCCTGGCAGGCTACTGTCCATGAGGTTGCAAAGAGTCGACATGACTGAAACAACCTAGCACGCATGTTGGTCTCAGTCATTATTGTTGGGCCAACAAGAAACCCTGTTCCATGCCTCATCCTGGCGCATGTGCAAAAGCATTCACTGCACCATTGCCGGCAATTATAAAAACTGGCAACAACTCCAGCGACTATCAGTAGGGGAGGGTCATAAACACAACAAGAGCAGGGGCAACACCTGCCTAACCCTCAGCTGTTATACCCTCAGTGCCTAATGTGGTACCTGGCACATAGTAGGTGTTCAGCAAACATTTGTGAAAGGAGGAAAGGAAGGAGAGAGCGAGGGGAGCAAAGCGTTCAAAGGGTCTTGCAGGATCCCAGAAAGCAAACCCTTCTCCCTTCAGCCGGGTGAGAAAGACACACTTTGGGGGCTGTTATTGTTCATTTTAAAAACTTCTATCAAATGACTTCAGAATTCAATTCCCTCTTGAATGTTTCTCTTTTCTCATTTTCATCATCTCCCGTCTTTTTAATACTCGTTGTTGAGTTCCCGTTTACAGCGGTTGATTGAATTGAGGCTCTGGGGACTTGCGACAGTCACTTTAGACACTTAGAGTTCCAATCACGCTGTTCCATGCTCCCCCCCGCCTTTAGCACCCAAGAAACCATCTCTTATGAGAGCCGAGAATATCTTTACAGCCCAGAACGCCACACTCTAAAACACAGACGGTAAATGTCAGAATGCTCCGTGACTAATGTGTGTCCAATGAAAGTATTAAAATGCCCATTTAATGGGAGAAGGCTGATTGAAAAAATCCATGTGCTGGTGAAGTTCTGTGACTGATGTCATATGGGATCCAAGCGTGGAAAAGACACGGAGCTCATCAGTCCAGGGGCCAAGCTGTCCAATGTCTCCAGTTCCAGGAGATACCCATAGTCCCCCTCCCACAGGGAGTGGCACCCCATGGAGGCAGACAGAGGGAGGCACTCACGTCAGCTGGTCACTTCCTGGGACATGCCTGGTGGTCCCATGGTTAAGAATCCACCTTCAAAGTCAGGGGACTCAGGTTTAATCCCTGGTCGGGGAGTTAAGATCCCACATGCCTTGGGGAACTAAGCCTGTGTGCCGCAACTACTGAGCCCAAGTACTCTAGAGCCTGTGCTCCACAACGAGAGAAGCCCCTGTTTGCCACAATTAGAGAAAGCTTGTAGGCCACAACAAAGACCCAACACATAGCCAAAAAAACCCCACAAAACACAAACAAAACAAACCACAAAAAACAAACAGGCAAAGCTGGGGCATTTCCTGTGTGCCGGGTCTTGTGCAAGGCACAACCTCATGGACTCCTGAGAACAACTCTGAGAGGTGAGATTTATTATCACCCTCTTGCAAAGGGCACTTCCTGTGAGGTCTCAATGGTGGAAGAGGAGTTAGCTAGGAGAAGAGGAGGGCCCTGGAAAGGAATTACCCAGAGGAAACAGTACATGCAAGGGCAAGAGGCAGTATATAAAAAGAAAAGCAGTTTGGTATTGCTGAGGCTTAAAGTGCCAACAGTGAGAGGAAAACGATGAGGCTAGAGCTGTGGGTGGGAACAGATGACAGTTTCATGGACCTTGCTGGATGGGGCAGGGACTGGGAGGCAGGAGCCAGAAGCTGGGAGACTCTGGAGTGGCTGTCAGAGTCATCAAGGCAAGAGATGAGGGAGTTAGAGAAACTCACGGAGGCATAGATAGCAGGACTGGGTGGCTGATTGGACTGGATACCTAAGGAGGCTGAGGGGAGGAGAGGACCCAAGGATGATGTCCAGATTTCTGTCTGCAGAGCTGATGGTGGGGCTGCCCGACTCAGGGACCCAAGGCAGACCTGGGGAATAATGTAGCAATGCACCGTGGACATGCTCAGCTCTTGGCAATCAAAAGACAAGAGCCCAAGAGGAGAGGGTCTGGCCTATGTGTGGCCTGGGCCCAACTCAGAGGCATAGCTGTTGATTGTCAGCTTGGCAATGATCCCTGAAGCCACAGAGCAGCAGGGCTCACCTAGTTCAGTTTGACCTGCACTGTGTTTAAAATATGAGTCCATGTTTAGAAAACAAGGCATGCTCAGTTAAAACACAAACATTTGTCTTCTCTTGGAAAATCAGAAGATTTGGCCACATGGGCTAGAATCCCATGAGGGCAACCATTGCTGAGAAGTAGCTAAGAAGTTGAGCTTCCCTGGTGGCTCAGTGGTAAAGAATCTGCCTGCCAATGCAGGAGACGCAGGTTCAATCCCTGGGTCGAGAAGATCTCCCACTCCAGTATTCTTGCCTAGGAAATCCCATGGACAGAGAAGAATGGTGGGCTATAGTCTGTGTGGTCTAAGACAGGAGTTAGTGACTACACAACAACAAAGCTAAGAAGTTGGATAGCTAATAGGACTTCCCTGGTGTTCCAGTGGCTAAGACTCTGCTCTCCCAATGCAGGAGGCCCGGGTTCAATCCCTGATCAGAGAACTAGATCCCACATGTCACAACTAAGAGTTTGCATGCTGCAAGATCCTACATACTGCAACTGAAATTACCCTGTATTCTGCAACAAAGATTCCATGTGCTGCAACTACGACCTGGTGCAGCCAGATTAATAAAAATAAATATTAAAAGAAAAGGAGTAGTTCAGAACTAGGTAGTTAAGTCAGAATACATGCTCTTCCATTAACCACAGTCCCCACTATTCCCTATGGTCTCGTAGAATCCGAGGCTAAGTAGTTCTGTTGTCAGTTACTGCACTTGCAATGACTTCAACATCCCACACTTTTATCATAAAGGATAGTCTCAGAGAGTTGAAGTTCAGTGTTTCAAGTAAAACAGGAGCGCATATATCTTTGCAGACACCAAGACAATTCCTTTGCCTTTAATATGCAAAACGAGTCTGTGTCAAAAGCCTAAGCCAGGCCAGACGCTCTTCTCTCATCCACGGGTCTTGCTAGCAATCCGTGGCCTAGAGGGAAAAGAGAAGAGGGACACAGGGAGAGAGTAATCAGACAGGGAGGGCGACAGGGGGCATCACCAGGAAATAGACTTTTAAGGAGAGAGTGATCAGCAATATCCAGCGCTGACGGAAGTTGAGTTAGACAGGCATGGCTCATTTGTGACAAGAGTTTGTGCACACAAGGCCACACATGCATCCACATGTAAAAATGAGTGCACACGCCCATGTGCACACAGGCACATGTATATACACACACACACAAGAGCAAGCACACAGGCCATTTACACTCCCAGTATACCTGCCTCTGCACACACAGAGACACATGTTCAGTTAGTTGCTCAGTTGTGTCTGACTCTTCGTGACCCCATGGACTGCAGCACACCAGGCTTCCCTGTCCATCACCAAGAGTTCCCCAAATTTTGTCAGAACTCTCCACCATGACCCATCGTCTTGGGTGCTACACAGTATGGCTCATAGTTTCATTGAGGTAGACAAGGCTGTGGTCCATGTGATCAGATTGGTTAGTTTTCCGTGATTGTGGTTTTCATTCTGTCTGCCCTCTGATGGAGAAGGGTAAGAGGCTTATGGAAGCTTCCAGGTGGGAGAGACTGACTGAGGGGGAAAATGGGTCTTGTTCTGAAGGGCAGGGCTATGCTCAGTAAATCTTTAATCCAATTTTCTGTTGATGGGCAGGGCTGTGTTCCCTCCTTGTTTGACCTGAGGCCAAACTATGGTGGAGGTAGTGAAGATAATGGGGACCTCCTTCAAAAGGTCCCATGCAGGCACTGCTGCACTCAGTGCAGCAGGCCACCGCC
>NW_011494924.1:809444-815672 GCF_000754665.1 Bison bison bison | reverse complement strand
GTCACTGCTCCTTTCTCCTGGGTCTTGGTGTGCACAAGGTTTTGTTTGTGCCCTCCAAGAGTCTGTTTCCCCAGTCCTGTGTAAGTTCTGGTGGCTCTATGATGGGGTTAATGGCAACTTCCTCCAAGAGGGCTTATGCCATACCCAGGTCTACTGTACCCAGAGCCCTGCCCCTGCAGCAGGCCACTATAGACCCGTACCTCCACAGTTGAGTCAGTTCAGTCGCTCAGTTGTGTCCAACTCTTCACGACTCCATGAATCGCAGCATTCCAGGTCTTCCTGTCCATCACCAACTCCCAGAGTTCACTCAGACTCATGTCCATCGAGTCAGTGATGCCATCCAGCCATCTCATCCTCTGTCGTCCCCTTTTCCTCCTACCCCCAATCCCTCCCAGCATCAGAGTCTTTTCCAATGAGTCAACTCTTCGCATGAGGTGGCCAAAGTACTGGAGTTTCAGCCTTAGCATCATTCCTTCCAAAGAAATACCAGGGCTGATCTCCTTCAGAATGGACTGGTTGGATCTCCTTGCAGTCCAAGGGACTCTCAAGAGTACAACACCACAGTTCAAAAGCATCAATTCTTCAGCACTCAGCTTTCTTCACAATCCAACTCTCACATCCATACATGACCACAGGAAAAACCATAGCCTTGACTAGACGGACGTTTGTTGCCAAAGTAATGTCTCTGCTTTTCAATATGTTATCTAGGTTGGTCATAACTTTTCTTCCAAGGAGTAAGCGTCTTTTAATTTCATGCTGCAGTCACCATCTGCGGTGATTTTGGAACCTGGAATGTCAGGTCCATGAATCAAGGCAAATTGGAAGTGGTCAAACAGGAGATGGCAAGAGTGAATGTCGACATTCTAGGAATCAGCGAACTAAAATGGACTGGAATGGGTGAATTTAACTCAGATGACCACTATATCTACTACTGCAGGCAGGAATCCCTCAGAAGAAATGGAGTAGCCATCATGGTCAACAAAAGAGTCCGAAATGCAGTACTTGGATGCAATCTCAAAAATGACAGAATGATCTCTGTTCGTTTCCAAGGCAAACCATTCAATATCACAGTAATCCAAATCTATGCCCCAGCCAGTAACGCTGAAGAAGCTGAAGTTGAACGGTTCTATGAAGACCTACAAGACCTCTGAGCTAACACCCAAAAAAGATATCCTTTTCATTATAGGGGACTGGAATGCAAAAGTAGGAAGTCAAGAAACACCTGGAGTAACAGGCAAATTTGGCCTTGGAATACGGAATGAAGCAGGGCAAAGACTAATAGAGTTTTGCCAAGAATATGCACTGGTCATAGCAAACACCCTCTTCCAACAACACAAGAGAAGACTCTACACATGGACATCACCAGATGGTCAACACCAAAATCAGACTGATTATATTCTTTGCAGCCAAAGATGGAGAAGCTCTATACAGTCAACAAAAACAAGACCAGGAGCTGACTGTGGCTCAGATCATGAACTCCTTATTGCCAAATTCAGACTTAAATAGAAGAAAGTAGGAAAACCACTAGACCATTCAGGTATGACCTAAATCAAATCCCTTATGATTATACAGTTGAAATGATAAATAGATTTAAGGGACTAGATCTGATAGATAGAGTGCCTGACGAACTATGGACAGAGGTTCGTGACATTGTACAGGAGACAGGGATCAAGACCATCCCATGGAAAAGAAATGCAAAAAAGCAAAATGGCTGTCTGAGGAGGCCTTACAAATAGCTGTGAAAAGAAGAGAAGCGAAAAGCTAAGGAGAAAAGGAAAGACATAAGCATCTGAATGCAGAGTTCCAAAGAATAGCAAGAAGAGATAAGAAAGCCTTCTTCAGCCATCAATGCAAAGAAATAGAGGAAAACAACAGAATGGGAAAGACTAGAGATCTCTTCAAGAAAATTAGAGATACCAAGGGAACATTTCATGCAAAGATGGGCTCGATAAAGGACAGAAATGGTATGGACCTAACAGAAGCAGAAGATATTAAGAAGAGATGGCAAGAATACACAGAAGAACGGTACAAAAAAGATCTTCACGACCCAGATAATCACGATGGTGTGATCACTCATCTAGAGCCAGACATCCTGGAATGAGAAGTCAAGTGGGCCTTAGAAAGCATCACTACGAACAAAGCTAGTGGAGGTGATGGAATTCCAGTTGAGCTCTTTCAAATCCTGAAAGATGATGCTGTGAAAGTGCTGCACTCAATATGCCAGCAAATTTGGAAAACTCAGCAGTGGCCACAGGAATGGAAAAGGTCAGTTTTCATTCCAATCCCAAAGAAAGGCAATACCAAAGAATGCTCAAACTACCTTACCTCCACAGGAGACACTCAAACACAGTTCTGGCTCAGTCTCTGTGGGGTCTCTGGGTCCTTTTGCACACAAAGTTTGTTTGCGCCCTCTGAGCATCTCTGGTGGGTATGGGGTTTGACTCTAAATGCGATTTCACCCCCCACTACCATTTTGCTGGGGCTCAATGGCACCCCACTCCAGTACTCTTGCCTGGAAAATCCCATGGATGGAGGAGCCTGATAGGCTGCAGTCCATGGGGTCGCTGAGAGTCGGACACGACTGAGCGACTTCACTTTCACTTTTCACTTTCATGCATTGGAGAAGGAAATGGCAACCCACTCCAGTGTTCTTGCCTGGAGAATCCCAGGGATGGGGGAGCCTGGTGGGCTGCCGTCTATGGGGTCACACAGAGTCGGACACGACTGAAGTGACTTAGCAGCAGCAGCAGCACCCTTTGCCCTTGGACCTCCAAGATGGCGGAGTAGAAGGACATGGGCTCATCTTCTTCTGCGAGAACTCCAAAATTACAACTCGCTGCTGAACAACTGTTAACAGGGGAATGTTGGATCCCACCAAAAAAAGATACCCCATGTCCAAGGGCAAAGAGACACATATGCACACACACCAAGAAGAATGTGATGAAGAGGTGTGCACACACAAGCGGGCATGCAAACACACACGTACGCGTGTGGACACACCTACTCAGGCACAAAGACGTAGTGTCTGCACAGACGCAGGCCCACGTACATCCCCACTGCCGCCTGACTCCGGGCACCCTCCCGGGGATCCACGCTCACACCTAATGAAGCCCTGCCAGTTCCAAACCAGCAACTCATAACTAAATAAATATGATAAACAACTCCCCTCCAGATGGCTCCGCACGCACACCCACTCCTCCCGCTTGGAGGGATGGCACATTCTATGCCAATAAATCCTCCTGTTTGAAAACATTTGCCTTCTTAATTGGCCCGTTTACGGGTAAAATATGTTTCTGGGTAGTGCTCTGCCAGAACGGGGTGCAGAGATGCCCCACCCTGCCTGGGGCTCAGCCAGGAGACAGGCCTTGGAGCTGCAAGTGCACCTCTGCCCCGGCCCAGGAGGACAAGCTTGACCCCTGCCGAGACAAGGCTGAAGGGAAAGGCTCTCCCCATGGCTTTTTTCCTCCCTGTGTCTTGAGTTTTCTTTGGGTTCACATTTATCGAGCTTGCTGCATGCAGCACTGCCATCAGAGACACCCTCTTCTCTCCATGTTTGTGTTTCTGGCCAGGCGCTTGTCAGGTGTGCTGACTGTGCTGACCCCCATAGTGGGGTGAAGGGTGATTCCCCCAAAGATATACCCACATCCAAATCCCCAGAACCTGTGAATGTGACCTTCTTTGGGAAAAGGGTCTTTGCTGGTGTAATTAAATGAAAGACCTTAAGATGATATCCTAGATTACCCAAGTGGGCCCTAAATCCAATGTCTTACAAGAGACCACAGATGACACATGCGGAGAGGAAGGTGATAAAGGGCTGGTCTGTGGCTCAGCAGCCCGGGTCAGAGTGGGTAGATTGTTTGATTCACCCACTGTGTGACCTTGGCCAAGTCACTCTGTACCTCTGAGACTCCATCTTCTCATCTGTGAAATGGGGGACATAATAACAGCCACTCCTAGGGTTATTGAGAGGACTGATGGGAAAAAAAACCCCCAAAAGCACTCCAATAAATAATATAAAATAAAACAAAGTGAATAATTGTTGAAAAAAGACCTCACAGAGCCCTAAGCAGTACACTGATTACTCAGTAAGTGCTGGCTGGTGTTAGGGTGAGCTTAGAGGCCAGAGAGAGGGAGCACATAGCCTCTGGCCACGGAAGGTCACTTTATGGCCAATGTGTGGCCAGGATGACAGCCTAGTGGGCCAAGGCAGGCTGGTGCCCTGACAGATGGGGCCGTGGCTGTGAGCCTATGCTCACCACGAGCATCCTCCCCAGAGCACACCCAGTCCTCTGCTCATGACAGCCCAGCCGCTGTTCTGAGAGCTGAGAGGTAGCAAGGAGGGTCTGCATGGCCAGGGACAGGGAGAAGGCAGGCTCCCCGCACTGACACAAGCCCATCTTTCCTGGCAGTGTGCAGTAGGCGCTCAGAAGAGGCAGCCTCAGTGACTTCCTCTCCGTCCTCATGAGAACATCACCTAGATTTATAACCAATGTGACAGCTAAGAGCTCAGAGTCTGGCCAATATAAACAAACCTTAGTGTTAACCATGAAGGGTTGGCTAAGGTTAAATGCAGGAAGAGAAGGGAAGTGACAACATTGTCACCAAACCAGATCCATTGAATTATCATTGTTCTGCAGAGACTTGATCATGTAGGGTCCAAGGTCAGGGCTCTGGTCCTCCCTGCAGGCTGTTTTGATGAAAGCAAATGTCCACGGATAATTTGATGAAATTATCCTTTTCCTCAAATAATTCATTTCTTCAGCTAGCACGTACTGAGCACCTCTAAGTGCAGGCACACAGGGGTGCTGAGCACAGGAATACAATAGCCTCAGCTGTCATGGAATTTAGGGCCGGGAGAGAGAAACAGACGTCCGACAAGGAAATGGAGGGCCTCTAAGGTGATGAGAATGAGACAGGGCTATGCGTGGAGCTGTGAGAATATGGAGCTGGGGAGTCAGGGATAGGAGAGCAAGCCAGGCAGAAGGGCCTCTCTGCTGTTAAGGATAAAAGGCAGGCAGGGAACCTACAACACCTGGCCTAGATATTAAGAGGTACCCCTGGCAGCTGAGTGGAGAATGGTTTTATAGGGGATCAGGGAGACAGGGAAACTGGTGAGGAGGCCATGACAAGCAAAGGAATGAGGGTGGCCAGAATCAGAGCCAAGGCAAGTTCATGGGTGTGCAACCTGTGCAACCACACAGGGCCTTCATCCAGAAGGGCCCCCACTTGGTTTAATACTTGTCACTGTCTTGAAATTGCTAATAATTTTTGAAGAAGGGGCCCTGTGTTTTCATGTTGCCCTGGCCCCTACAAATTAAATAGAGGGCCGAGGAAAGCAGAGAAAGGATCTTTCTTAAACACTCAAAATCATAAACCTTTTTGCACCGGTGCACTGTAATAGGGCTTGTACCATCTCTGAGAGCCAACTTTGAGGAATTTTGTTGTCTTGTTAGTAGCCTGAAATTGGCCTTGGTGGGAGTACTTACACCATGGAAATCAGCTAACATTACAAGTCAGTCTTATTTTTTCAAAGACATTTATTCATCAGCATTTCCCAGAGTGTGTCCAAGGCCACACTTGAGTAGTGTGCTAAAAATATAGTTTCTAGGTGATGCCAAAGCCCCCTGAGGTTGCAGGGCCAGCGCAGGAAGGCTGGGGCCCACCACAGCGTCTACACGCTTCATAGGAGGGAGGGCTAGAAAAAACCGGATTTGTGGAGTGAGAGTGTGGGGGCGTCCTGCTTGGGGTCAAAAACTGAAGTTCTGGGCCTGGGACCCAACCTCACCCTCCCACGTGGAGGCTGAGCCCATAGGGGAGACATCACCCACAAGGTTGCCCACTGTGCGGGACTCCTGGGGCGAACACGGGACCAATACAGAGCCCTCCTAGACCACGCAGGAGCAGCACACACCAGCCCCCCTCTCCTCACCCGCCCAACCCCTGGCGCTCAGTAGATAATGACTATTACATTACGAATGTTGTGGCTATAATGGTCCCACCTCCTGGCTGGCTTCCCTCCATTCTGTTACAGCCTTACCTCTCATCCCCACTCTGGCAGGAGCCAGGACCTCCACACATACATCAATCTCATCCGGCCCCAAACCCCCTGTCCCTGCCCCCGTGTCTGTCTCATCAGACCCCAGAAAGCAGGCAAGTTGGGATGGCTGGGGGTGGGGATTCTAAGCCCATTCCTAGCCCATCTTCCCCACCCCTCCTCCTCTCGCCCTT
>NW_011494924.1:801988-809271 GCF_000754665.1 Bison bison bison | reverse complement strand
TCCGGGGAAATGGCGCCACCTTCAGGCACCCGGGCGCGCTGCGGCGTCGGCTCCTCACCCCCGGGGCCTGGGCTCCCGCCCTGGTCCACAGGGTCACCCCGCCTGCTGGCTGGAGCAGTGGACCGCGTTTCCCATCAAGTGTCCGGTGGAACCTACACACGCTGATGAGATGCTTGGAAAACGCCCCCTGGAGATGCTCCGTGGACATTTGCCCTGAAGTCCGACTTGAGTTAACCCTTCAGTTCCCGGAACATGAATGCTGAGGCCATGGGAAAGTCATTCTTCAGTTTCCTCAAATGCAGCATGGGGGTGAGGGTTAGAAGAGATTATCTCGAAGGCTTGGTGGAATTCTCAAACTTTCATGAAGAGAGAATCATTTGGAGGCGTGTTTAAAATGCAAAATCCAGAACTCCAAGAAATTCTGATCCATGCAGGAGCTTGCGTGTTCAGTCAAAATCAGAGATTCTGATGCAGATGGTCTGTCTACCCCAGCGTGGGAAACACTGCCGAAGGAATGAGCCTCCAGGAAGCTGGAAAAGCCGGCAGCGGCCTGCCGGAGCACACCTTGAATGTGGACGCTGTGACTGCACAGAAGGCGGTGGAAGCTGTGTGTGTGCTCAGTTCCTTCAGTGGTGTCCGACTCTTGGCGACCCCATGGACTGTATGTAGCCAGCCAGGCTCCTTTGTCTATGGAATTTTCTGGGCAAGAATACTGGAGTGGGTTGCCATTTCCCCATCTAGGGCATCTTCCCAACCCAGGGATCGAACCCATGTCTTCTGCATCTCCTGCCTAACAGGCAAATTCTTTACCGCTGAGTCACCTGGGAAGCCAAATAGAAGCCATGAGAGCTATTGTAAGCCATGGGAGCTTGCTACATTCTGTGCAGCAAGGCATGCAAGAGTGACAGCTTTTTAGAATGATCACACTGGCTCTGGCTACTATGAAGAGAGAGTTGGTAAGGGTCCATCATGGTGGTGGCAACGACCTCAGAGAGGTAACTGCTGAAGTTGCCCAGATGAGATTCAGTGGTGTCCTGGACCAAGTGGAGGGGAGGAAAGGGGGACAGATTTCAGAGGTAAATCTTTTGCCTCCTTTTGAACACAAGAAGAATAGATTAGAATTGCTGATTATATTCTTATCCCAGCGTTTTAAAACTTCAAGGGGTTGTGTATGTATTATGTGCACAATATACCACTCTGTGTGAGTGTGTATATATAGATATACAGATGGTAGAGATACAGATTCAGATATAGACGTGGCATGGATTCAAAAAATTTCTCTGGATGGTGTATCAGAGACCAGATGAGTTAATTCAATACCTGGCACATACTAAGCATTCTGTGTCGGCTCTCACGGCAGATTGTGCCTCCCAAATATGGCCCAAATGATATCTCCTGTCCCCCATGCTCTTTTTTCTTTTCTTTTAAAAAAAGTTTTATTGGAGTACAGTTGATTTGAAGTTTTGTGTTAGTTTCAGGTGTATGGCAAAGTGAATCAGTTATACATACACATATATCCACTCTTTTTTAGATTCTTTTCCCATATAGGTCTTTACGGAGTATTGAGTAGAGTTCCCTGTACTATACAGTAGGTCCTTATTTGTTATCTATTTTATATCAGATCAGATCAGATCAGTTGCTCAGTTGTGTCCAACTCTTTGCGACCCCATGAATCGCAGCGCGCCAGGCCTCCCTGTCCATCACCAACTCCCGGAGTTCACTCAGACTCACGTCCATCGAGTCAGTGATGCCATCCAGCCATCTCATCCTCTGTCGTCCCCTTCTCCTCCTGCCCCCAATCCCTCCCAGCATCAGAGTCTTTTCCACTGAGTCAACTCTTCGCATGAGGTGGCCAAAGTACTGGAGTTTCAGCTTTAGCATCATTCCTTCCAAAGAAATCCCAGGGCTGATCTCCTTCAGAATGGACTGGTTGGATCTCCTTGCACTGTGCATGTGTCTTCTTTATGTCAATAAGTGAGTGAGTGTTAGTCACTCAGTGAAAGGTTGTCGTTTAATCACGCGAATACAGCAGGATTCTTGGCCCCCCGAGGAGAAGAATTCAATCCGGGGCCAGAGACGAGGCTTGATCACTCAGAGCTTTTGTGTAATAAAGTTTTATTAAAGTATAAAGGAGATAGAGAAAGCTTCTGACATAGGCATCAGAAGGGGGCAGGAAGAGTACCCCCCTGCTAGTCTTTAGCTGGATGTTATATAGTCACTAGCAGTCTGCTAATGAAAGAAAGGAATGTCTTAAAATTCAGAATGGCACCAGGCCCCTCACCCATAAGATGCATTTTGGGATAATCTTGGCACCAAATGGTTTATCCTGGGCCATAAAATGATTAACTTGAATCTTGAAGAAGGGCAGACCACCATACAAATAGTTTCATTTACATAGATTAGGGGAACAATATCTATACTGGTTTGTCAAGTAGGTTCTGGGCCAAGAGGCGGAACCGACTTGGAGACAGAGTTTGGGGTAAAGGCATAGTACATTAGCATAGCTTAAGACAAACATTTCCATAAGAAAAAGGCATTGGTTATCTCTAGACTCGAGAATAGCTAACTTCAGGCGAAGCCGGGTGTCATTATGGCAACACAATATTTTAAGAGAAACCTCCCTTTAAATTTGTATAGAGAAGGAAAAAATATTGCTAGTTTGTTTCCTCCTGCCGCTTAAGAGAGATAAAAATGTCTGACACTTGCAGGCTATTTCCTCTATTTGGAGACCCCTGGCCTTCCTGCCTGTTACCCTCTCATCAGTCATATCCAACTCTTTGAGACCTCATGGACTGTAGCCCACCAAGCTCCTCTGTCCATAGGATTTTCCAAGCAAGATTACTGGAGTGGATTGCCATGTCTTCCTCCAGGGGATATTCCCGACCCAGGGATCAAACCCATGTCTCCTGTGTCTCCTGCCATTCGGGTGGATTCCTTACCTGCTTAGCCAATGGTTAAGCCCACTATATGTCTAAAGTAGTGTGTATATGTCAGTCCCAATCTCCCAATTTATCCTTCCCCACATCCCATGCTCTTTTAGAACTAACCCTGCCCTCATCAGGAGGTGGAGTCTAATTCCCCTCCCCTTGAATCTGCAACTAATATAACCAGTAAAACACAGCAGTGTGACTTCACATGACTTCCAAGGCTAGGTCATAAAGGTGATAGATACATCATCAACAATATTGGCTGGAACCATCAATTTTAGAGCCCTGACCTTGGACAACACCAAGGGCTGCATGCTGTGAGGAGGCTCAAGCCACATGGAGAAGTCATGTGTTCCTGCTGAGCCCCCACGGGAGGTCCCAGCCCCCACCAGCACCCATAGCCACACATAGCACGCAACTGAAGAGGTCTCCGAATGTTCCAACTGATGACGTCACCAGCCTTCCAGGGCTTGGCAGGGGAGGCCCTAATTACCATGGAACAGAGATAAGTCATACCCTCTGGGTCCTTTCTGAGTTTCTGAACACAGAATCTATGAGCATAAGGAAATAGTTGCATTTCACAACTAAGTTTCAGGGCGGTTTATTGTGAAGCAATAGGTAAGCGGAACTGCCGTAGTGTATACCACTGTGTCTTTGTCCACGCTTTCTGCGAGGGAACCAAGTGCCCACATGTAGCTGCCCAAGCAGAGGAGGGAGAGAAGGAAACCAGGTAGTCCCCGTGAGATGGTCTAGGGGAAAAAGGTCAGGCCTTCGGGTGGGAAGGGGAAACCAGCCCCAAAGGAGTCCCATCTTCAAAGCCCCTGTGGGAACCTACTTTGTAGCTCAGGGAACTCTATACTCAGTGCTCTGTGGTGACCTACGTGGGAAGGAAATCCACTCAAAAAAGAAGGGATATGTGTATTCGTACAGCTGACTCACTTTTCTGGGCAGTAGAAACTAATACAACATTGTAAAGCAACTATACTCCTATAAAAATTAATTAAAAAAAAGCCCATTGGGGAAGGAGTGAGGAGCCCAACCCCACTGTATGACTCTGACTCATAGCTCCATTCCAGGTCAGCTGGATGATTCCAGATCCTGTTGCCTGTGGCCTTTCTACTCTCAGTAGGATTTCCAAGAGAGTTGGCCTCCTCTTTGGGCCTCCGCACTTGGTCACATTCAGGGTTGGCACCTTCTAAGGGAGACAGGAGTCTGTGAACCTAGCCCTCCCGCCATCACCACAGCAGGGAAGGGCTTGGGGCTGGATTCTCGTGGCTCTGCTGCTCACCAGTTCAGTGACCTGGGCCCCCAGTCACTTTATCCCTCTGAACCTGTTTTCTCAGCTGTAAAATAGGGCAGTGAGTGGTCCACCCCTGAAACAGTTCTTGTGTGGATTAAATGAGATGAGATGAAGGCAGATTAAGCGCCTGGTCTTAGTAAATGCTCCCTTAACGTTTGCCATTCTTTTGAGACTGTTGTTCTTGTTGAAAACCAAAAAGTCCAGGCAAGTAACATCACTGTGAGCAAGCGTACACATATTTGCTTTCTCCTGCTGTGGCCTACATTGCCCTGTGGGAATTTGGGCCCAGGTTAGCCAGAGCCTCACAGAAATCTAGCCTGGGCTTGGTGCAGAGCCTGGGCTGCAGGACCCAAAGGTTTATGTGTCTCTCCCAGCTCCACCTGCTTCCTCTGTTTACTGGGTAAGGTCAGAATGCAGCTTAGCAGGAAGGAGGGAAGCTCTTTCTGCAAGGTGGGTACCCAGGGCAGACAAGAAGAGATCTGGTTGGAGAGACAGGGACTCAAGCTCGGCCTCTACTTACTATGGGACTTGACGTACCTTGGCACCTCAGTTTCCTCACCTGTCATTCACTGAATAAATACTTATCAAAGGTCTATTGATTCTGTGTCATTGTCCTGCTCAGACCCACAAGAAAGCCCAAGATGGCCTCCAGGCCTTTGCACGTGCTGTTGAAAACTATCCTCCTAGTTCCAAGTCTTTCACAACTTTTCCCTTGCTGAGTCCTTAGCACCCCTCAATCTTGGTTGAGAGAGCACTTCTTCCCACAAGCCCTCCTCAATCGGGTGCCTCCTTTTTTAAAAATTCTGACCACACTTCAAGGCACATGGGACCTTAGTTCCTGACCAGGGATTGAACCCATGCCCCCTGCATTGGAAGGTAGTGTCTTAACCATTGGACCGCCAAAGTCCAGTCTCCTTAACTGGTTTAACTGCACTGATTACCCAGCCTGTGGTGGCAATGATGATGAGGAGGAGGATGGCAATGGCCTAATTTCCTCACCAAGAGCCTTGTGAGAGCTGGCACAAAGCTGCCCAAAATACAGATGTTGGATAAATGGCCTTCATAGGACAAGAAACTCATTAGCTGCTTCTGTCACTTATTAGCATGGAACCAGAAGCTTGTGTAAGCCATAGTTTTCACCTCTAGCAAATGGGGCTCACAATAACCTGTTCTTCCCACCTCTACCCACCTCACAGAGCTGCCAAAGCCCTGATGGGTGCTTGCAGGCCTTGACCTCACAGCTGTGTGAGGCACCATCGTGCACTGACTAGTGTCCCCCAAACTAATGTCCACCTGGAACCCTACAATGTCACTTTGCTTGGAAATGGGGGTCGTTGCAGATGTAATTAAGGATCAAGATGAGATCACATTGAATTAGGGACCCTAACACACAATGAGAGGTGTCTTTATAAGTGACAGAAAAGGACACACAGAGACAGGGAAGAAAGTCATGTGAAGATGGAGGTATAGACTGAAGTGATGGAGCTACAAGCCAAGGAATGCTAGGAGCTCCCTGAAGATAGAAGAGGCAAGGAAGGATCCTCTCTACTAGGCCTCTGGAGTGTGGCCCTGCTGATACCTCGATTTTGTACTTATGACTTCTTGAACTGTAAGAGAATAAATTTCTATAGTTTTAAGGTACCTGTGCACTCAATAAATATTTGTTGAGTAAGTTTTGAATGGTTAAGTCAATGTCTTTACTGTTTGTACCAGTTGAAGTCTTCTGGAGCTTATAGCCAAGGAATCCTGACATGGTCACTTCTCTCTCCATCCAGAGAACCTCCAGAGAGCAGGAAGCGGGCTGGGCATTACTGAACACAGCATCCCACAGGCCTGGCACAAAGCCCACATCAAGTAGGAATAAGCAGCTGTTTCTCACAGGGGCCCCAGACACTGCCCAGGAATTAGCTGCAGGCCTGCCAGAGCTGGATGCTTGGGTCTGCCAGCTCCTCTCTCCAAATCCCAGGGTGAGATGCCCCTGAAGCAGCTGATGAGAAAAGTGTAATGTCCACTGTGCATTTCCCACACCAGATGATGCCTGCCAAACACCAACTGCAGCTGAGAAGGGGGAATCTGGCAGCAAACACTGCCATTAGATTCTTCTTAAGGTGGAAAGAACTTCTGAGAACACCGCAGGCAACATCCACTCGAGCCATAAATCTTCAAGCCACCGTGGTGAAGTCCCGATTCTAAGTGTGGCGGCTTGGGTGGAGGAGCAGTGAAGGGTGAGGAGCAGGGCAGGAATAGCTTCGCAGACGGGACATCTGAAATGATCTGGTCCAGCCTGGCTGTTTCACAGGTGGGAAAATGACATTTAGGACAGGTGGGCAGCTTGCCACAGGGCACCCAGTGAGCAATGGCATGTTTAACTGTGAACTCAGATTGGGGTTTTTAATGACATTTAAAAAAATTTTTTTTAATTGACGTATAGTTGATTTACAATGCTGTGCAAATTTCTGCTCTGCAGTTAAGTGATTCATTCACACGCATATATACATTTTTTTAGTCTTTTCCATTACAGTTTACCCAAGGATACTGTGCTACCCAGTACATCCTATACATACATACACCGCATGTGCTATACAGTATGTGCAGATATCCCTGTGCTATATGCAGGGCCTTGTTTAGCAGGTTGGTTATGCAGATATCCCTGTGCTATATGCAGGACCTTGTTTAGCAGGTTGGTTATGCAGATATCCCTGTGCTATATGCAGGGCCTTGTTTAGCAGGTTGGTTTTAATCTCAAAAGGTGTAGGGATGGGCACTGGAAGGGGATCCTCTTGACTCTGCCAATTTGCATGCAGAATAAAGGATTAATGTGCATAGATCAAATTTTTTGAAGGAGAGGGTCCATAGTGTTTATCAGGACCTTGTTTATCAGGTTGGTTATGCAGATATCCCTGTGCTATATGCAGGGCCTTGTTTAGCAGGTTGGTTATGCAGATATCCCTGTGCTATATGCAGGACCTTGTTTATCAGGTTGGTTATGCAGATATCCCTGTGCTATATGCAGGGCCTTGTTTAGCAGGTTGGTTATGCAGATATCCCTGTGCTAT
>NW_011494924.1:793739-801702 GCF_000754665.1 Bison bison bison | reverse complement strand
ATTTTTGGCTGGGCTGGTCTTCATTGCTGCATGGGCTTTTCTCTAGTTGGGGCGAGCCGGGGGCTACTCTCTAGCTGCGGTGTGCAGACTTCTCATTGCCGTGGCTTCCCTCGTTGCGGAGCACGGGCTCTAGAGCACAGACTCAATAGTTGTGGCGCACAGGCTTAGTTGCTCCGCAGCATGTGGGATTTTCCCGGACCACGGATTGAACCCGTGTTTCCTGCATTGGCAGGTGGATTCTTTACCACTGAGCCATCAGGGAAGCCCTTCATCAGATTCTTAAGACAGCGTAAGACTACAGAAGACCAGAAACAGTGGAAGAGGCCGGGTCAAAATCACAGGGCAGGTCACAGCGGACCTGAGACTAGCATCTGTGTCCTCAATTCTCGGTCACTGCCCTACACCTTCCACCCCACAGGAAAGATTATTTTCTTCAATACACAGATGGGCCTCGTCAGTGGGCACACCAATGCTTCCAACAGGTGGAGGGTCTGTGGTCCTGCGGGCACTGCCCATGGACGTGACAGAGAAGAACAAGAGAAGATCCTGGAGCCCCACAAGCACCAACTACTCCTGAACTGTGCCCAGGGGGTCCCCAAACAAGGTGAGGGCTTCTGGAACCTAAACATGTTTCCAGTAAGACACACTCTGCTCTCAGTTCAGATTGTTGATATACATCACGCTTGGGTCTTCCATGTTTCCAGACTCCCCTGGACACCACACTGGCCCGGAAAGGGTCACCTCCCAAAGCCAATGATTGATTGATTAAAGACAAAGGCAAAGTATGAAAATTAATCGAGATATTTAATAGACAGTGCAAACCATAATTTCATCTGAATATAAATGTATGCACATGTTTCCAATGGGTTATCTATCAGTTATCACAAACAGCAACAAGGACCTTAGAGCTATGTTAGAAAAATGTATAGCTGGAATTTAACTCAAACAATCTCACACACTCTCAAGAGAACACCATCCATTTCAAATCAGTGTCACAAACTCCAGAAAGACCAGGGGGGTGGGAGTGAGGAGTGGGCCAGAGTGGGAAACACAGGGGCCAGTACACAGGTGATGGACAGAAATACAGCTCTCGAGGAAACCAAAATAGATGCATTATTACAGCTAAGGACAAGGAAAAGCCTATGGCTTTTAAAAAACGACTCTTCTGCCAGTACCATACACGTCTTACAAAGAGATGTGTGACAAGTCAGCTGACTTAAAAGGACAGAGGCTACATTTTCAGGTCATTCTGACTGCAAACGGTCGACCCTTGCCATTGAGGTTCAGCAGTGGAGTTAGCGTAGTCCAGAAGCTCAATGTTGGATTTGCAAATACAGTTTATTTTACAGAAATTCAACATTATAAACAGCAGGCACTCCCCCCCACCCCACCCCACCCCTCCCCCCGACCTGTCCCGCTGGGTGCAGACCATGCTATGCGGAGTGAGCAGTGATGCGGCCCTACTGCTTTGGAGGGAGATTTGAGAGCGATGGAACCTGCCTGCACCACATCCGGCCTGCCCCGCACACGCACGCGCCTGCCCGCTGCGCAGGCCACCAGAGTCTGTCTGGGCTCAGCCCGCACTGGACCGGTTAAATGGTTCCAGCCCAGGTCTCTAATTCCTTCATGTCCTCGTCTTCCTCTTCCTTCTTCTTGGCTGTGTGAAGACAGAAAAGGTTGTTTAGGAAGGCTGGTCGCTGTGTTCTCCACACGTTCTGGCTGGATGCCAGGGCTGTGCTACCCCGTGTCTACAAAACGGCCCTGCCCGTGCAGCCCGCCGCGTCTCCAGGCTATCAGCAGACTGCCTCTCTGTGCCTAAAAGCTGCAACGCAGAACTCCAGATAACCAGGCACAGCTTTTCCAGCACCTCCCCTCCCCGACACCAGAGCCAGACAAAACGGGGAGGATTCAACACTGAGTCCATCAGGATCCACGCGTGGCCTCCGGCCAGAGCATCCAACATGGGAGAGAGTGGGAAGAACCCAGAAGAGCTCTAGTCTAAGCCACTCCTCTCCACCTCAAGGGCCTAAGCCGCCTCTCCACCACAGGCAGTTGGCCGGACAGCTTTCAGACCCGCACCCCACCCTGGGCAGCAGACTCAACCAGAGGATCCACTTCCCCTTGACCTATGGGAGGATGAGAGGACACAGCCTGGTCACACCCTGCTCCCTGGGTTCTCTCTCCGTGCCAAATCAAGCTGCTTCACCTTTTCTAGAAGTTCTGGGTGGAATACTTCTACCCAAAGGTAAAATAATGGGGGAGGAGGGGCTCAAAGAAGGAAATGAAGGATTTATAAACAAGGTCTCTAAAAAACCCAAAGCTGTTTTGGCTACCTATGAGCCCCAGCTGTGCACTGCACGAGACACCAGACGGGGAGAAAGCGCCGTCCTGGACGTGGACTCTCACCTTGCTTGGTGACAACAGGGAAAGCGATTCTAAAATAGCGGCTCTCAACCGGATGAGATTTCTCCCCTCCCCCACCCCACAGCCCTCAGACATCTTGCAAAATCCGGTGACATGTTTGGTTGTTAAAACCTGCGGAGGCGGATGCCACTGGCATCTAGAGGGCAGAGGCCATAGGTGCTGCTCACCATCCACAGGGCACAGCACAGGCTCCCTCCTAGTCCCCACTAAAAGAATGATTTGGCTATGTCAATAGCGCCAAGGTTAGGAGACGAGGAAAGAGCGGGTGGCACTGTCTTCAGGGCTGTCACAACAGATGCCACCTGGCTCTCAACTCTGGGCAACTCAGGACCCACACTGAAGCCAACTGACCACGGGATCACCTACCCCATGGGTCGTGGCTGTGTCATGACCATGGATAAGAAGTACTCACCGGGTTTTGATGGTAGGGATATAGAGGGAACACTCGGTAGAGGGACTGTTTCCGGTCCACTGATTTCCAGCAAATTCTTGTCTAGTTCCTCCTGTTCTAGTTCTTCTAATTCTGCCATGAGCTCATCCTGGGAAACACAAACACAAAAATGAGAGCGACACCCTGGGGAACCCTAGCCCCTCCTGTGGTGCCTCCTACCCGATGGCTCCCGGGACACATATCCCTTCTGAGAAGGTCAGGGCTGATGGACTCCAAGTGCACACTCTGTGACTCATCCTAAACACACTTCTACTGGTGAACAGAGCACACTATCGAGCAATTACTGATGTCTATGTGGGGTCCCTGCACCAGGCAGGGAGCATCTTGAGAAAAGGGGTCGTATGTTTTCATTTCTATCTCTATCTCAGAACTGGGTGCACTGAGTGAATGTTCAGGAACGTCTGCTGAATTGAAATGAACTTGAATAGTCCATCGAACTCCAGTCTGAAAACATGGAAACTCTGGCACTGGGAGCCAAGGGAGCTACAGGCTGCTTTCTCAGCTATACGGCGGCAATCAGCACAAAGAATTAGGTTCGGTGGAGAGGCCCTGACCTTCAGTGGACTCAAATCTAAGGCAGAATGAGGTACAGAGCCTGTAACTGTATTTTAAAAACCTAAGAGCTTCAAGGTTCCAATTGCTATGGCAGAAATTGGTAGCTGACCAAGTTCCAGATGAATCCTTCAGGGATCAGTTGCAAACATTCCTTCCTTGGTTTTACCTTTATCTCCCAGCAGAGCTGTCTGAGGGCAAACCCTGTAAATTCCTCAGGGCATGGTGACCTCGGCTGCCCCAGCTCTGAGCCCAGGGGCCCACCATGGAAGGGTGCAGGGTCATTGCTTGCTGAAATCAGTATTGACCTGAAGTCTGCTGAGATGTCCTGATGAAGGTCCCTTTACTCCACCTTAGCTCCCCCCAAAACTGAAAGCATCCCTCAAAACCCAGAATTCGGGAGGGTGCATGCCATACCTTATGTCTACATTCAGGTTTCTGGAGGGAGGAGACCTGGTGATTTCCAGACCACATACTCCCTGCTGGAGAAGACTCAACTGCACATCAGAGGCAGCCTGGGCATCAGCTGAGAAGCTGGTGTGGTCGGCATGAAATCACTCACCTCGTCAAACTCTTCTCCAAACCCTACGGGTTTTGAAATAGCTGTTGAAATCTCTTCTGCAAGTTCCTGCTGGTCAGCAATGTCCTGCATTAACTCATCAACTTTGTCGATGTCCCTTTAAATGAAACGAGTGTTGTGTTAAGTCTATGTACACAGGCTCTGTGAGGCAGAAAAAAGGATCTGCTGCCCAGCCCCAGCCCCACAATCACTCCCTCTGAGGAATTCCATTTTTTTTTTGGCTGCGCTGAGTGGCGTGTGGAATCTTAGTTCCCCGACCAGGTATCGAACCCAAGCCCCCTGCAGTGGAAGCATGGTGTCTTAACCATTGGACCACCAGGGAAGTCTCGTGGAATTCCTTTTTTGTCTTTGTCTTCTTCCCCCTCTTTTAAACTAGAGAATCACAGAATCAAGAGGACAAAAGCATCCCTAGACGTCACCCGGTCTAACACCCTGAGGAAATAAAGCTGGCAAAGTTAGATGCCATCGTGAGAGTCTCTCATGCAAGCTGGTAAACATATTAGATGAGACCGTGGGACTTGGGAACTCCTGGATCAACAGCTCTTCAAGTTCAAGGGCAACTCTGCACAGCAATAGGTAAAATCACAAATCCTACAACAGAACCATGCAACGTGACCAGCCCTTCCCATCTACACAAATCCACTATGGCTCCTGCACGAGGCCCCAAAGGAAAAGCAAACAATGCAGAGTATTCCCTATGTGCTGTCACTAATGCCAAAACACTTACAGTCAGTCAATATCATATACACACATGTTATCTCCAAGCACAGTATTTACTAGGAGGTGTTGTGCTGTGGAGAACATGGCCCGAAGGGGACACGCACCTCTCTCAGGAAGCTCAGTCTGATGAACATCCCCTCAGAGAGTAGCTCAGTTATCTGAAGGCTACTTTTCCCACAATCCCACACTTCTAGGGCAGGGATCAGCAAGCTTTTCCCGTAAAGGGCCCCAAAGAGTAATAAATGTTTTAGAATCTGTGGGCCACACGATCTCTGTTGCAAAAATTCAAGCCTGCTGTGTGCCACAAAAGCAGCCACAGACGGTATGTATTAAGGGACACAACTGTGTTTCAACAAAATTTTATTCACAGAAATTGGCAGCAGGGGACTTGCCTGGGGCCCACAGGCCACATTCTGCCAACCCGTTTTAGAGCATGGCTGAGGAACCAAAAGGAGCAAAAAGGGGCTCCCAGCACCCCCAAATATATGATGCCAAGTTCAAGCACTAAAACAAATGCAGAATTCTGTTCTATTTGGAAGAAGTCCTCATTTGGGGCTTAATGTCAACCTGGCCTTTAATTACAAATGTAACAGCTCAGTTATCTGGTTTTTTAGGCCACAGGATGTGAGAGCAGCTACATAAAGGAAGTAATGCAGAGGTCAAGAACACTTGTCAATATGAGAGCCAAAGCCCAAGAGTGACGAGGAGGGAAAATTCCATCAAAAACAGACCCAGGAAGAGAAAGAGCTAAAGCCCTCAACTGTACCACACCTTTCAGGGCCCCTGACAGCTTCAGGAGAAAGTCACGGGAACTGATTCTAATCCCAGTTCTATTCAAGTTTCCCCATAGCCCAGGGCAAGTCACCTCCCCTCCCTGGGACAAACTTCTCCACCTAGATGATCAGAGGCCTGGGTAAGAGAACCTTCTAAGAAGCCAAAGGTTTCCAGCTTAAAACTCTACATTCATTCCAATAACCCTGAATTACTCAGAAAACAGTTTCATTCCATCAGATCTGCTTCTAGGGGTAGCAGGGCACCATAATCCATTTCAGAAGAGTTCCAGAAAAGATGAAAATTAGAACAAACTTGGGTGCCTGAATGGATAAGTGGAGGGGTCTGGGACTGAGGCCTTGCACAGCCAGCATGCCCTTGCGCGTGTGTGCCCCCTCCACCAGCGGGCGCCACGTACATGTTGTCGTGGGCAGCCTTCATGGCCTTGGCGGCATAGCCCATGTTCTTGAGCACCTCGGTGTTGGTGTTGGCATTCTCCAGGGCCTCTCGCTGGAACTCGATTGTTGACAGCGTGCCGTCGATCTGCGCCAGCTGCTTTTCATACCTCTTCTTGCGCTTCAGGGCCTGGAGTGCCGCTGCATTGGGGGAAGAAAACAGGGTTTCAGAGAGCCCGGACACAGGGCAGCGTCCTAGAGTTCACTGAGTCGTCTTCCTAATTGGGATGGATGCACTTCAGTTTCTGCTTCACTACAACAGAGGGCTAATACTCTCTTCTTCACAAACAGCATATTCAATATTCTGGGAAAACTATACAAAATTCACATTCTTCAAAATGCAGCCAGGCACTAAGCCAAAGTTCACTCTCTCTGGTAACCACACGCATAAATCAAAGCATGGAAGGCACCCCAAACAAGAGACTGCTTTGAAGTCAAACTGCCTTAGGTTGAAACCCCAGCTCTCAGCCGCAGTGAGCTGCTGAACCTCCCTGATAGGTTGATATGAATGAGATAACATATATGCAAACACTTAGCACAGCATTTAACATGGTGGACACCCCCAAACCCCTCTAATTATTATAAAGCAGCTTTACGGTATCATTTTATGTCAACTAAATTACAAAATAATAAATAATGACTATAGCAAATACTGGATCATTCGGGGTTAAAATGCTATCTCACACACAGCCCACAACTGTACATTGTTATAGTGCTTCTGAAAAGTAACGTGGCAACACACAGCAACAGCCAGAATGCTGTTCCTGCCCTCTGACCCAGTAATTTCCTTCTGGAAATGTATTCAACAAGAGCAAAGACCCCATGCCTGAAGATGGTAACTACAGCATTCTCTATCATAGAAAGGACTGAGCAACTGAAATAAAGACAGAATTCCCTGTCGGGGCCTCATCTAGAGTCTGACCACTGGGTCAAATCAATGCCACCACCTCTCTTGGCCTCCCAGCGTGTTAAGGCTGCAGCGATCACCTTGTCTTAAGATCCAGTCAGGGTGAGCACTTTGGTCAAGGCAAACTGGTAGCAGAGCAAGGGCCAAACCACACCTCCCTACTCAAAGCCCAGGCTTCCCTCTCCTTACTATTTTAGTTCCCCTCTTTACGCTGAAAAGTATCTTAGCGGAGCATAAAGCGCAGGAAGGAGGCTCTGCACAGACTCAAGCAGACGGAATGATGGGTCAGGTAAGCTGCCTGGCACCTGCCTTGGCCTGGACAGCACCAGCCTCACATACGTATGTAGACACATACACTCGTGCACTTGTGCCCGCTGTGTCCCCAAGCTCTGCAGGCTGCTGGCCACGGCTAATCACCTGCCCAACAGGGCTGTGGTTTCTCCACATGTCACCTGAATTGGTCCTGCACTCCTTCCACTAAAGTGCCCTGTGAGCCTAGGACTGCCCCCTGAAAACCATCTGCCAAGGGAAAAGGGCCTTGGTTTGCATGTAAGCAATCCTTAAGTCCACAGTTCTTCCAAAAGCAGCAGACAAAACCCCCAGGAAAATTCCTCCAGCCAAAGGATAAAGCAGGCTAAAGAAACACTGCAAAAAATCCAAAGAACAATGAAATGTGCCTCATTAAAAGCTGAAAAGCCATTCCACTTGTTACTTCTCTATCCTGGTGTGAATGGTCAGAACAGCCTATGACGGTAAGAAATTCAACCTGCAGTCACATCTAGATGTCCCCAAGACCCTTTACTGAATGCCTGCGCCTTCTGCTAGTACTAAGCCACGCCTGCCAAGTAATTACCTCACAACAGCAACCCTTTAAAGCAGAAATGACCACTCTTTATCAGAGGAGGAAACAGGTTCAGAGAGGTAACTCAGGTTACCAGGTGGTAGTCGGCAGAGAGTAGATTAAGCCAGGTATGGAACTCCACAGTCATGGGCTGCCACGCTAACTGCTACGCCCCCACTAAACAAACCGGGCAGGACCCTGCCGCGGAGGCGCAGTCCAGTCTAGCAGGGAGCGTCAAGGGAACTGGGGATCACAGAAGAGG
>NW_011494924.1:758257-793639 GCF_000754665.1 Bison bison bison | reverse complement strand
AGAAGAGGGAACACAAATCCAATCATGTCATTCCTCTGCTTAAGAACCCTCAGTCGCTCCCTCTGCCTGCAGGACAAAGCCTCTGAGTGGTTTAACGAGGCTGGCAATGGACTTGGATGCTAGCCTTGGAACAGGTTCTGGAAGCCCCAGACCCAGGTTCGGATCCCTTTGCCACTGACCATCGAGGCACAGGGACGATACCCTGGGAGTGTCCTGTTGTACAATGCCAGGTCAGGGCCTGTCATTGCTTCCTCCTGACTCCCTGGTGCTGAAACTGGCTCAGACACACCCCAATCAACAAGTGATTCTCAAACCTTCTCAGGTCAACACCCCATACGTGCCCCCTTCCCAGGCCCTCCTCAGCTGCCCTCACCACCTTCACATAGCCCAGCCTAGAACTTGTTCATCAGTTGAAATTCAATAGGTGTTCTGAGCGCCTGCTGTGTAATACCATCCGCCTCCTCATTTAATCCTTCCGCAAAGTCCTGGGACACAGATCAGACAGATCAGAAAGGTGGAGTGGCTCAACCGAGTCAGCCGGCTGGTATGAGAGGAGCAGAGGGCTCAACCACTGGCCTGTGTGAACCCCCAGAACCCTGCTTCCCACACAGGCTCCGGACGATGGTAAGCGACACGGGGATGGTTCTTAAGAACAAACAGCGAGATGACATCTGCTCTGTTTCTCAGTGTCCTGAGTACAGTAGGAGCCGTGATTTTACAGTCAGCTGTGTTCTGACTTTTAAAACCAAATTTATTCTTTCCCTGTTAACATCACAGCATATTTAGAACTGCTTTAACTTTTTCTCTAATACATTTTCAATTGGCAGGGACTCCTTGTAAGCCAGTCTTCCATTTCTCTGATCTGCACCCCACTGCTAAAATCCCCCAGGCAATAAATTATCTGGAAGCAAATACCCAAACATATCAGGGGGGTAAGCCAGAGACCCCCATGAATGAAATAATGTTTATATTACACATCTTTACAAGCCATCATCCAGCACAATGCCTGGGACACACTATGCTTAATTATATTAAACTGAATCTCCAATTTCATCTATTTTAAGTTCTTCATATATTCTCTGCAAGGTTCCTCATATAGGGTACACCCATATTTTATCTCCTGTGAATCTCTGATTCAACAGAGAAAAGATAACAGTCATCTGGCAGGATTCTTTCCCTGCATTTGTCCTGACCCATGAAACAGGAACTTTGGCAAGTGCTTGCCCTTCCCCTCTGTCCTTGCCAAGAGGTGTGCCCTGAAAGGAGGAAAAGGTTCTGAGCTAGAAGCCTTTAGGGGTCCCCCTCCAACCTGCAGGGTTCACATGGTCTCTCCACCTTTTTGCACAGAAATCTCCAGAATGGTTTCTGGCAGAGACAGTCCATTTGTTTACCCCAATGTAACTCCTATTCTATTTCTCAACCCTAAAAAGAAAGGGTATGTGATTAATTTCCCCCTCCATACATGGTTCACCAGCAGAGTAACCTTGAAATGAGACATGGGGCCAGCCTTTGGGCTGCAAGATTATGTGTAAACATAAATATTCACAGCACTCGACCCAGCCCTCCTTCACCATCTGCCCCATGTCTAAACGTGTGGCACATGGTGAAGTGTAACTCAGGGCAAAATAAACGAGTAACATGCCACACTTCCTGCACACCGTTCCACTTCAAGTAAACAATCTCCACTCCAAGCTTATTGCTGACCACAAAAATTTGCTTCTATAGAGCCAAAGCCTAAAGGGTCAGACTCAATGTTTTACATATGTCTTGCCTTACTTATGCTTCTCCAAATTCCTGAGTTAAAAAAACAAGTACTGAGTTCTCATTACGAGGTTTAAAAAAACGTAATCATGTGAGGTGATGCACGTTAACTAAGTGTATTTTGATAATTATTTCACAATATACACATATATTAAATCATTGGGTTGTGCACCTAAAAATAACATATTATACGTCAATTATATCTCAATAAAACTGGGGTAAAAGGGGAAAAAAAGATAAAAACAAGTACAGGGAGTTAACAAGGTCAACATCCAAACCAAGTGTTCAAAGAAGAGGTATCCAAATAGACCCTTTTCTGCCAAAGAACCCGCACCCCATGTCATTCATAAACACGATGCTTTAATGACTGAAATCTAACCCAGGCCAACAGAAGTTTAAAAGGCTGCTTTTAGCTGGAAAAAAATAGTCTTTGGAATCTCCATATTTAATTATGCCTTTGCTGGTTCCAAGAGAGTAATTACAGCAGCAATTACAGAATCTAATAACCAGCTTTATTGGCTCTGAAAGCTGAAGCAAAAACAACTCCAACCATGTTGAAATAAACATTGGTCTCCAGACAGTTGCTTCATTAGACACTCTAAAGACAGCTATTTGAAGAAAAAATACAGAAGAGATACCCAAAGAAGCAGAGATCAGTGGAAAAGACATTCACCCAGGACAAGAAACTCCTTCTGCAAGGCATCTGTTAGTGACTGGACAGAAACCATTCTCAAAGAACACATCAGTTCCACACAACCACCAGGTGGGATGTTCCTTTCTCCTCAACAAAGGCAGACACGACTTCTCTTTGAAGAGTTGCCAAGGAGGGAAAGTTTGCCTGCCCTGATCTGGGGGCATTCAGAATCGGGGCCATTAGCCCAGGGTATCTCAACAGATGCTAAGATGTCATAACTGTATACTAATGACTGAGATTAGTACACTGAGATTCAGGCATTGGGGAGAAGGAGGGTGCGGTGATAGCCTCTCACTGAATGAATGATGATGTTTAGAGTCCTTTCAAAGACTCAAAATTCTACAACTGAATTCATGCAGCAGAAGGTCCAAGAGCTGGGAGAGGAGGCGAGGGCTGGTCCTTTCCCACTCTCAGCATGAACTACACAAAAAACACAAACGTAAACCAGTAGCCACACACGTAATGCTAAGTGAGAATTCTGAAGAACCCTCAGCCGCTCGGTCATGGCAGGGCTACTGGTGGGCAGCGAGCTGGTGAAGCTGCAGAAACCCTGCCTTGCCCACCTCCAGCAATTAGTCAGATGCTCACTCCCTGCTCTTTTTGCCCATGAGTAAACCTCATACGTTCAAGGTACCCTCAGCCAAGAGAAGCACACCCAGCCCTCAAGCCACTAGTTGCTTTGCTGGGGTTGCCTGTCATCCGCCCTGTGTATGTGGGCAAGAAAAGACCCAAGTCAAAACTACAAGCCCACCAATGTCAAAGAAACCATCCTCCTGGAGGGATGGCTATTCACACGCATCCTTGCACCACATGGCACTGGACGTCCCACCAAATCCTGACCAAATAAGAGTTACAATCTTAGCATCAAAGGCTGAGGGGCCCGAAGGACTCTCAGAGACCCTAAACTCCAATCTATTTCATTAGAAACTGAGAAAAAACGATGCCCAGAAGAGGCGACGCAGCCTGCCAGGACCCCACAGTGAGTTAGAGGAAGAATCAGGACTAGAACCCCCGTCTGCAGCCCAGGGCTCTTTCCACCACCTCAACTCTGTTATCTCCAAAGTAAGTCATTATAAATAAACCAGCAGTTCATTTGCCATTAGGAAAAAGTCTCCTAATGCTCTTTCAGCCAATCTCAAACTCTCCCTTTTGCAAACTCCATTAAAAGCTCACACTAATGCACAAAAGAACCAGGAAGCTACCCAATATGCTTTCCTAAGTCCCCAGATGGAAGAAAAAAATGAATGGAAAAGAGGTGCTTTTGTTCCAGAGGACATTCCCTAGAACAGTTGCCTGCAGCTTCAGAAGGCAGGGGTGGGCTGGGCTCTCAGTTTTCTACTCTGTATAAAGGTGGCAGGAACCTACAGGAAGGGCTTCCAAACTACAAAGGACCTTTAAGCCCAGACGGTTGGTCTTGTGCTCACCGTTACTCAGCGTCCCAGGCTCACCTGCAGAAGAGAGGGCCTCACCTGCCGCAGCCTTGGACTGCGGTCCCTGACGTGCTGTGTTCACCCCCCACAGCTGGAGCGTTCAGGCTGGAGGTGCAGAACGGCATTTTTCAGAGCAGCCTCCTTCTCTGTGATCTATCTCCCAGTTCCTCTAATTTGCTCTCCGTGGCCTGGAGCTAATGCACTCCATTTAGCGATGGTAAAATAAGTACTTGTGTATGACCAGGAAAGCAGAGTCTGAAACCCTGCTGACTTCATCAGCAAACACACAGGGAGTACAGCACTCCTCGTGAAGGAAAATGCTAGAGAGAAAGAAAAAAAAAGCCTCTTATCTGTTAACACGGACAAAGCTGAAAGAAATAAGCCCCCACTCAGTTAACAATCTAACAGAATGACAAACTGCTCCAAAATCATTTAAACAACACACAGGATGTACGTTCTGTAAAAGGAAGATAAGACAAGTTCATATAAGCCCAGGAAACGCAAGGTCACATCAAATTACAGTGGTCACTAAGGGAGTCCCAGTTGTCCAGCTATGAGTTTCAGCTCCACTATCAAGTAAACCCTAAGCAAATCCACCTCATTAATCCTCAGATAATAATAAACTCACCTCACAGTTACTGTGAGGATGAAAATGAGACACGTATGTGAAGCTCCTGGCACTGGGCCAGACATGTGTACATGTTTAGTCCATGTCCATCGCTGGTATTACTAACTGCAGGACTTCTCAGAGCCTATCTTAGTAGAAAAAGAATCAATACCATTATGACTCCCTGCCCTCCGCCCCAAAAACAGCTTGGGAAAAAAACAGTTTCAAGCCACCTTGATGATGCAGTCAACACAAATATCAACAACCTTGGTTGACTTGTACCAGCACCGAGGCACAGAGGAAAGAGCACAGGGCTTGGTGTCAGAATCCTGGCCGTGGGTAAGTTATTTCACCTCTTCATCAAACATTAATAAACAGGAGCAATATGGCTACCCCAAGGACAGGTAAGAAAGATAAACCCTTTGAAACTACTTGAGGGACTTCCCTGGTGGTCCAGTGGCTAAGACTCCCCGCTCCCCACACAGGGGTCTGGATTCAATCCCTGGTCAGGGAACTAGGTCCCACACGCAACAATTAAGAGTTAGTGTGGTGCAAGAAAGAGCGAAGATCCCCTGTGCTGCAACTAAGATCTGGTGCAAACAAACAAACATTTTTTAAAAAAAGAAAAGGAAATGCTTGACAACTGTGAGCATTCTCTCCATCTTGCCCATTTTTTCCTCATCGGCTCCCCTCTCTCCTTGCCTGTGTCCTGAATTCTGACGAGCTCTGTATCTTCGTGTCCTTCCCCCAGCCCAGCATGTCTCTTCAAGAAAGAGTATACAGCTGTGGCCCAGTGAGAGAGATACATAACAGCAGCTAACACTTATGAGAGGTTTCTTGGCCGCCAGGCACCACAGCTTGTGCTTTACGTGTTGACTGGCCTCCCCCCAGAAAACCCTACGCCATAGGTAGGTACAGTAGTGTCCCATCTCAGGATCAGGAAATTGAGGCTCAAAGAGTTTATCGCCTGCTGGAGTTACAGTTAAGCAGTGGCAAGCATGGGATCAGTGCCAGGCAGCCTATCTGCAGAGGGCATGTTTTTACTCCACGGAGGAAAGTCGACCCTGCTCCAGCTGGCCTGCTCCTGCCTGAGTCTGGGGATCTGAGTGCCTCTGTGCCTCCTCACCCAACTGAGGCTCCAAGCCAGCAGTCTGGCACCACGGGGCAGCTCAGTCTGCCCAGAAACTTTTGACTAATTGGTAATCCATGCAAGCAGGCAGTAAAAGCCTCTGACTAAAAAAAAAAGAAAAAAAATTTTCTAGTGGATTTTAAATTGGCTAGACGTACAAGTGATAAAACATAACCATTTAATCGGCCCCTCTGCATTTAGGATGACAGTTCTACATAGTTAGGGAGTTTGTAGTTAAAGAATAAATGCCTTCTTTCCTTGTGTCTGCCCTATCTCTTCGCTAGACCACAAGGTTCTCAAGGGTGGAATCTGCATCTCTGAGGCCCTAACAGTACTGAGATAAGGCGAGCAGGGGGCACTCCAAAATACCCAGTCATTTCTTCTGAGGCCAGTGGGCTGAGCCCTCTGTCTTCTCACTCTGTAATGGCCTCCAGATCTTTTCCAAGACCTAAAATGACCTTCCCTCTTTTTCTAGAAGACCTAGAGGCCACAGCTATAAGAACTTGGTAAAGCTTCTCAAATTCCTGTCACTTGTCCACTTTTTTTGTCCATGTTAACTAATCCCCATTGGAATGCCTAGGACTTTAAAACCAAAGGGTCCAGGACTTGTCTGGCAGTCATTAAGACTCTGTGCTTCCACTGTAATCCCTGGCCGAGGTCAATCCCTGGTTGGTGAACTAAGATCCCACATGCCACGTGGCATGGCTGAAAAAAATACAGACACACACACACAAAACCCAAGGGGTCTGGGGCTTGTTTAAGGGACAATGAGCCTAGGACCTCCCTGTGACTATGTAAGGAAGTGACAGAGATCAACAGATTATTCCAGAGTGAGCCAGTCTGAGTGGCCAGGGCCATAGCAGGAAAAGGAAATGGCCAAGGGGACTCGGGCTCACCCAGAGGAACAGTGCAAAGGCCTGTGTGGCTCTGTCCTCGTTCCCGAAAGGGCAGATGATGGCTTTCCCTGGCTCTACTTAAGCTGGCTTCAACTCAGGAAGGAAGAAGAGATGTTTCACTTCTCACGAACAACAGGCATCCAGGAATTACCTCTTTGTGATAAGGGAACTCAAGGCCAGGCTGGGGCCCTAGGATCCCAGGAGGCAAAGTGATCTGCCCTTGGTTACTGAGGGCCACAGTCAGATAACCTATGTTCTGGGATTTAGGCCAGACTCTTTCCTGTATGGCACCAGGTCACAGAACTTCCCTTAAACAATTATCAGAGGCTAAAATTGCACACACATACAGCCCACAGATGGAGAAGGCAATGGCACCCCACTCCAGTACTTTGCCTGGAAAGTCCCATGGATGGAGGAGCCTGGTAGGCTGCAGTCCATGGGGTCGCTAAGAGTCGGACACAACCGAGCGACTTCACTTTCACTTTTCACTTTCATGCACCGGAGAAGGAAATGGCAATCCACTCCAGTGTTCTTGCCTGGAGAATCCCAGGGACGGGGGAGCCTCGTGGCTGCAGTCTATGGGATCACACAGAGTCGGACACGACTGAAGTGACTTAGCAGCAGCAGCAGCACAGCCCACAGATTCGTCTTAGTTGTACCATGTCATAATGCATAAATCTGATTTGAATGCACATTTCACACAGAAGTCCCGATTTCTGGCTTCCTTTTGAAAATGCAGATTATCTGGCAACACAGCCCACACTGCTGTCTGGCAACAATCGAGTGGAGCCAAGGAGCAGCCGTCCTTTTAGAAGGGGCACATACTGACCTCAGAACCCACAACGACCCACCACCTTACACCTGACCACACCATAACATCTTAGTTCTGGAGAACAATCCTTTGCCTTCGGCCAGGTGGCACTAGTGGTCACGAATTCACTTGCCCATACAGGAGACGTGGATTTAATCCCTGAGTCAGGAAGACGCCCTGGAGGAGGGCAACCCGCTCCAGTATTGTTGCCTGGAGAATCCCATGGACAGAGGAGGCTGGAGGGCTTCCGTTCATGGGATCACAAAGAGTCGGACACAACTGAGTGACTGACCACGCAAAATTTGAAGACAGGCAGTGGAAGTCACAAAGGTTCAAAACTGCTCAAGGTCACGTGGCTAGAGGTAACAGGAAAGGAAGAACCAAGCCAGGCGCCCTACTCCTGGGCCACGCCCTTCGACTTCCTAGGGAAACTCCTAACTAGGCAGAACTGCAACCCGGGTCCTGTGATCCAACTCTGCCAAGACCAAGTTACGTCACTTAGCAAGGACCTTCCTTTTTTAGGGCCTCAGACTCCTCATCAAGGATATGAGAAGAATGGATCCTAAGGTCTTCCTAACCAGATCTCTGGTTCCTCTGCCTTTTCTAAATTCACCTTGTACATCTGGAAATTCTCAGTTCATGTACTGTTGAAGCCTAGCTTGAAGAATTTTGAGCATGGCACCCCACTCCAGTACTCTTGCCTGGAAAATCCCATGGATGGAGGAGTCTGGAAGGCTGCAGTCCATGGGGTTGCTGAGGGTTGGACACGACTGGGCGACTTCACTTTCACTTTTCACTTTCATGCACTAGAGAAGGAAATGGCAACCCACTCCACACGACTGAAGTGACTTAGCTTAGCTTAGCTTAACTTACTAGCATATGAAATGATCGCAACTGTATGGTGGTTTGAACAGTCTTTTGGCACTGCCTTTCTTTGGGACTGGGGACTGGAAACTAAATAACTATTGCTAAATAACCCATGGGTCAAAAAAGAAATAAAACAAGAAATTACAAAGTATTTTGAACTGAATGAAAATGAAAACACAACATATCAAGATTCATGGGATGCCA
Source organism: Bison bison bison (assembly GCF_000754665.1). Classification (NCBI taxonomy): domain Eukaryota; kingdom Metazoa; phylum Chordata; class Mammalia; order Artiodactyla; family Bovidae; genus Bison; species Bison bison. Next base: position 785,240 of record NW_011494924.1, on the reverse strand, counting down.
TGAAAGCAGCACTTAGGAGAAATTTTATAGCACTAAATGCCTATGTTAGAAAAGAAGAAAGACCTTAAATCAGCTACCTCAGCTTCAACCTTAAGAAATCAGAAACCGAAGAACAAGTGAAAATCCAAAGAAAGTAGAAAAAAGAGAGTGAAAATCACTAAAAAAGAAAATAGATGTTATCTAGACTAGTATTTCAGAGAAGGCAATGGCACCCTACTCCAGTACTCTTGCCTGGAAGAGGCTCCCATGGATGGAGAGCCTGGAAGGCTGCAGTCCATGGGGTCGCTGAGGGTCAGACACGACCGAGCGACTTCACTTTCACTTTTCACTTTCATGCATTGGAGAAGGAAATGGCAACCCACTCCAGTGTTCTTGCCTGGAGAATCCCAGGGACGGGGGAGCCTGGTGGGCTGCCGTCTATGGGGTCGCACAGAGTCGGACACGACTGAAGCAACTCAGCAGCAGCAGCAGACTAGTATTTGCTGCGTACTGCGCTAATTCTTCAAGCTAGGCTTCAACAGCACATGAACTGAGAATTTCCACATGTACAGGGTGGATTTAGAAAAGGCAGAGGAACCAGAGATCAAATTGCCAACATCCATTTGACCTCCTCCAGGGGATCTTCCCAACTCAGGGATCAAACTCACCTCTTTTAGGTCTCCTGCAATGGCAGGCAGGTTCGTTACCATTAGCTCCACCCTGGGAAGACTTGGTAGTGATTATTTATTGGGTCACCACTTATTATGGCGATTATATATACACACCAATCAGTATGCTGTACACCTAAAACTAATGTAATGTTATATGACAATTACATCTCAATTAAAAATTAAATAAAACAGAAACAGTAGATATCAATGAAAAACCTTGGCTCTTTGAGATGAATAAAACTGAACTTCTAGCCAGACTAGGGAAAAAAAGTTACCAACATCAGGAGTGACAGGTGTAACGTCACTATAGATTCCACAGATATTAAAAGGAAAAGAAGGGAATATGAACAAATTCATGCCAATAATTCTGACAGCTCAGAATGACGAATACCTTGTACAACCCAAATCTACGCTCCTTCTACTATGCCAAGAATTACACTTTGTAAATGACGCTTTGCTCTGAAAGCAGGGACAAAAATGATATAGCCCCAAGGCTGAGGGCGCTCACAACCCAAAAGACAGATGGACAATGTGATATGGTAAGAAATAAGCACTGTGGGAGCCCCAGGGAGGAGAACCCAACCTTTGGAGTTATTGAATTTTAAAGAATGATAAGAGATAGCCAAGAGGGACATATCCCAGCCAGGCAAGGGGAAGGGAGGGCCGGAGAGAATGAGGGAGGAAGAGAAACACCCAAGAGAGAAACTCAAGAACAGGCTTTATGTCTTATTAAGGAATTGCTGGACTTTATCCCAGAGTTAGAGGAAAGCCATTGAAAGATTCAAAGCAGACCAGGAACGTGATCAGATTTGCATTTCAGAGAGGCCAGCCCAGGCTGCTGGGGGAAAAAGGACTAGCAACCCACTATAATAATGTAGAGGGTTTGGATTTCAGGGCCTGAACTAAGGCCACAGCTGAGGGACTGACTAGGAGAGGATGAACTTGAGAGATGACAGGAAGGAAGACTCCATGGGCCTTTAACACTTGTTTGAATGCACAGGGGAAGGACTTGGAGAAGGAGTCAGGAATGAGTTTCAGGCTCCTGGCGGGGGCAACCAGGTGACTCAGATACCATTTCTCAGGGAATCTAGTGACTCAGGGAAGAGAAGATGAGGCAGGAAGGGAAGGATCATTCTCAGTAAGTCTTTCTGTGGAGATATGAACTTCAATTCAAATTAGCACCTGAAATTTGAATAACATTCTCTAAATCCTTATGATGAAGGGAAAAAAGTTCAGGGGCACCTGGGTGGGTCAAATCTAAGTCATTTTCTACAAAATTGTAAAGAGCACAAGATTCCAAGGTAACCTGAATTGCTACCATTTGTGCATATGTGTCAGGAAAATTATAAATACAGGTATATGCTTATAATTTGCCCAGACTATTTCTGGGCTTTTTTTAAATCAGTTGCCTCATGGAGGGGCACTGCATGGCTGGGGCAGAGGATGCACTTTAAAAACTATATACCATTTACATGACTATCTAATCAAAATAAACAAAAAGAAGTAACTTAAATAAAATGGCCAGTTTCCTCCTCACCCGCAGATGTGGAAAGGCAGTTATATTTAAAATAGTAGACACTTACTAAGAACAACTTCATGATGCCCAGCACTGCCACTGTGGTCTGGTCCAGTCAGTGGAGTGAAGGCACTCACTGTGGAGCTACTCCCAGTATCCACCAGGTGGGCTTACTCTGGGGGACCAGGTTCTTGGCTGGGACAGGGGGGAAGCAGAGCCTGCCCTTGGTTTCCTTTCCCAGGCCAGAATGAAATGTTTCTTTTCCAGCTGGCTTTTTTTCCTTTGCTTCCAGCTGGACCCATGCCAACAAGAGCCCCTTCTGCTGGAGCAAGCATGATGGCACCCTGGCAACTGAGATGACAACAGAGGGCTGGGGGCTTTAGTGGGGCAGTGAGGGGGGCTGTGTGGGGAGGGAGGGAATGCCAACAGAAAACCACTTTTCAGGGTTTCTCCCAAGCAAGAGAGAACACCAAACCAGCTTTTTTTCCTTTTAGAATCAGAGGCACACGAGACGGTTATAAAGACAAACCACTTTTCTTACCCAAATGACAGCAAGGGATGGAGGGCAAGGGGAGCCACAGGAAGCTGATGCCTTTCTGGAAAAAGACAATCTCAGGGGCACAGAACCTCAGAGTCCTGGAACCCTATGAAAATATCTCCATTTGTATGCTCCCTGTAATTTTTTTGGGGGCGCTGCGCTGGGTCTTCACTGTGGCACACAGGCTCTGCCTTGTGACACGCGGCCTTCTCTCGTTGTGGCACACAGCCTTAGTTGCCTGAGGCCTGTGGGATCTTAGTTTTCCAAGCAGGGATCGAGCCCAAGTCCCCTGCATTGGAGGGCGGATTCTCCACCTCTGAACCACCAAGGAAGTCCCTCAAACTGCCTGTTATTCAATTAGAATGTGACCTCCTGGGAGGAGGGACTGTCTCTCGTCACCTCAGTATTCTTGGTACACAGTAGGTGTTCAGTGAGGGATTGATGACTGGACAAACACATTCTTGGGGAATAAATCCAACCTTGTTTGCACAGAGGAGGAAACTAAGGCCAAGGGATATTTAGGCACAGAGTAAATACTTAGTAAACCCCTACTGAACCCAAGCCTGGTGCAGGGGCGGGCCTAGGACCAGAACCCAGGTCTTCAGTCCTCCACAAGCCCTACTGGGGCTGGGGAAAAAATGGATGAGGACCAGCAGTGAGCTCTACCAGGGACAGCGAGAAAAGTGCAGGTGTGGTTATTTTCCTAAAGACCAACCCCCTCAAACTCCAAGCCTTTGCAAACAGACCCTGCCTCCCTGGCCATAGGCATGGCATAGGTTTGTGATGCAAGCTGGGCTGCAGAACAGCCCCGGCCTCCAAAACAGACATTGATCTAGTCATGAGCACATGACCCAAGCAGCCAATCAGATTCCTTCTCCAAAATCTGCTAAGAGATTCCAAAGGAGAGAAACAAAGGTAGAATGCAGGTAGAGATTCTTTTACACCCAGGATCCAAAGAGATAAGCCAGAGCAGCCTTCGACCATGGCCCAGATTCACAGAAAATCAGTCAGTAAATCAATAATCAGCAGAAAGAGACCAGGTCCATCCTGCCCTTCCCCACAGTCATAACTCAACAAGTTCCCCCTCACCAGCAACTAAAAACCGACTGGCCCATTCAAAAAATGAAGTAGAACAGAAAAAAAGCAAGGGGAGAGAAGCTGGAACAGGGATTCTATTCTCAACCTAGATTCCAGAATCCCTAACACAACATGCAAAATTTCCCATATATATTGTATGCACAGTTTTCTGAGGCACTTACTATATTTTTGAAAGGACCCATGACTCCCAAAGAGTTAATATGAGGGAGCTAGAGCAAAAAGAGACAGATATTCCCAAAGCAGAACCCCTGGGCCACCAAGTTCTGTAGGTCAACTTCCTTACTATTTCACCTCCCAGCCCTACTGCCCTGAATTTCCTCCATGCCTTTACCACTGCAATAGTCTCTGCACAGATCTTATTGCCTCCATAAAGATAACAACAGAACTGACATTTTCTTCTAGCTCTCCTCTGCCCTCAGGAACATATGTGTGTGTGTGTGTGTGTGTGAGAGAGAGAGAGAGAGAGAGAGAGAGAACTAGGTTATCATAAGTTTCTGGCTTTCCTGGGACAGTCCCAGTTTATATCTGTTGTACCAGAGTAAATATTAATGGCATCCCCTTCCACTCTCATAAGTGTTCTGTTTGGATGATATAAGGTCAGCCCACTCCAGTATTCTTGCCTGGAAAATCCCATGGACGGCGGAGCCTAGTAGGCTATTGTCCATGGGGTTGCAAAGAGTCGGACACGACTGAGCGACTTCACTTTCACCTTACCTTCCAGGATGGGAACCTCCCTCCTCTCTTTTCTTTCAATCACAGATCCTGTCCTATGGTGGGGAGATGCATACAGTGAAGATTCTGAGGATCTCAGGGCAAAAGGGAAGTGGAGTTGAAGTGCATCTCAAGAAGACAGGGCCCATTTCTTCCCCTACATGCAACCTGCCAGCCACCTGGGTCACAGGGATATGGCTAGAATTTGATTAAAGACCTGTCTCCTGCCTCTTATTTCTACACTCACTCTCCCTAACTAAGAAGCTAGTTGGTCAGCAGTCCCTACCTCCTCTCCCATAGTCACTTGCCACCCCTCCCAATTCGAGCCAACCTGAATCAAGGCCAGAACACAGAAGGCAACTTCAGCTTCTCCCTCCTTAGGGACTCAGAAAGCCCCTCTGCCCACAACAGATCATTGGCCTAAGCCACAGCTCCTGGCTCCTCAGCATACCGAGGGAAGGCCCTCACCCCCATCCCCGTCCCCAGCAGCTGGAGCAATGAAGACCCAAGAGCAAGAGTACTGTGTCCAGGGCAGGACCCTGTGGGATTAGGGGTTGCCAGGCTGTGCCCCCCACTGGTCCCTTCATCACTTGTCACCAGTGATCTTTCCAAACACAGACTCTAACATTTCACTCCCCTGCCAAGAAAACATGATACTGACTTTCATTCTCTGCAGCCTCCTTAGGCTTCCAGTTCTCCCCAGATGCTCTTCTCATGCATCATCTGGCTACCCTCCACTGGTCTTACAGTACTGTGCAGGCAGCAGCAGCTTCTTCTTTTTTTTTAATTAATTAATTTATTTATTTTTGGCTGTACTGGGTCTTCATTGCTCTGTGGGCTTTCCTTTGGTTGCAGTGAGCAGGAGCTCCTCTCTAGTTGCGGCATGCAGGCTTCTCATTGCGGTGGCTTCTCTTGTTGCAGAGTATGGGCTCTAGGGCGCATGGGCTCCAGCAGTTGTGGCTCCCGGGCTCTAGAGCGCAGGCTCAGTAGTTGTGGCACATGGGCTTAGCTGCTCTGCAGCATATGGGATCTTCCCAGACCAGGGATCAAACCCATGTCTCCTGCATTGGCAGGAGGATTCTTTACCACTGAGCCACCAGGGAAGCCCCCAGGCACTAGTTTGTCACCCAACCACCAATGCCCCCATGCCCTCGCCCCAGCCAGGCTAGGACCCTTCCCCTGCATGCTCCTGCACAGACTCTTGCTGAAGGCTGCTCAAAATCCCTAACACTGTGCTATAGCTGACATGCCCCTAGACAGCCCAATGAACCTCCTGGGCACAGCCCCTGGCATAGGAGAGGTATTCAAGCCCATGTGTCATTTCAATGAATGACAAGGAAGCAATGCCTGCAGTCTGGGCAGTTACTCTGCCTCCGTCAGTGGTTTTCTAGGACCCCTGGGCTTAAGGAAAATGTTTAGAAGCTTGTCAAACAACCAAATATTTTCTACCAAGCCAGGATTTAAACTGCCCAAGGACCTGCCATCATTGCTTCTCCATAAGAGTTTATTTGAATGATGTCCAGTTGCTAAAAAAAAATTGAGAACTACCTCAAAGGACTCAGTGAAGTGAAGTGAAAGTCACTCAGTCATGTTCGACTCATTGTGACCCCATGGACTATAGAGTCCATGGAATTCTCCAGCCCAGAATACTGGAGTGGGTAGCCTTTCCCTTCTCCAGGGGATCTGCCCGACCCAGGCATCAACCCCAGGTCTCCAGCATTGCAGGTGGATTCTTTACCAGCTAAGTCACAAGGGAAGCCCTAAAACCCCTAACGACAGCCTGAGATCTTGAAAACTTTGGGAGCAAGCTCTAATAAGAATTTTATCCTTGCCAGACTCCCAGAGGTTTACCTCCCAAGGTCAGTGAGAGAGGAAAGAAGGAATCTGTCTCTAGTTCCAACCTCCTGAGAATATAAGACAAAGAATGATAGCTTCTCTACTTCTGTTCTTTGCAAAGCTCCTGAACAGACATGCTAATAACGGCTGAGAAGGCCTCTTCCTTATACCCAGCCCCACTCCAACACCTTTTATTATTTTGTGACTCAAGTCAAATCTCATTGCAATTAACTTCTTGGGACAAGCCAATTTCTAATGCTGGAATGAAATTCACTTTTATCGACAACTGCTTGAAGCAACTGGGCCACAGTCAGGCCATCCTGAGTACAGGCTTCATCACTTTCTCTCTCGCTCTTTTTTTTTAGACATATTTATTTATTTATTTTTGGCTGTGCCTGGTCTTCATTGCTGTGTGGGCTTTTCAGAGAGTGGGGGACTATTCTCTACTTGCAGTACTCGAGCTTTTTGTTGTAGTGGCTTCTCTTGTAGAGCACAGGCTCTAGGGTGCATAGACTTCAGTAGATGCGGCCCATGGGCTCGTAGTAGGAGTAAGGCATGGCTCCATCATTTACAGTCTGAGTGACCCTGGGTGAGCCTTCATTTCCTCATTTATAAAATGGTAATAAGACAATAAAATAATCCTGGCATGAACCAACCATGCCTATCACCTGAGAGAGACTCAGCAAAAATGAACTGAATCGGAATCTGTATGAGGAAAAAAAATCCCATTTCAGAAAGTACCATGACAATCACTTCTAAAAGGCTCTTTCTAAGACTGATTAAGCAGGTGACCTTGGGCAAGTCACTTAACCTCTCTGAGGTTCACAGTCCATATGCGTCAAATGAGAATAGTAACATGTGCATCTAACTGGGCACCGAGGCAGCACATACAAGATACTTGTGTAGCATGATACTTTATAGTGGATGTTCAGTAAACCTTCCTTCCTTTCCCCTTCAAAATGGACAGAGTGGAAACAAGAGACTCAGAAAGCTAAGTACCTTCCCCAAGACTGCACTTAGAAAATAAGGGAACCTGAGGGCTTCCATGGTAGTCCAAGGTTTGAGTCCCCCTGCCAATGCAGGGGACACAGACTCAATCCCTGTTCCAGGAGGATCCCACATGCCACAGAGCAACTGGGCCCCTGCATCACAACTACGAGCCCACGGGCTGCATCTACGGAAGTCTATAAGCCTTAGAGCCCATGTTGTACAACAAGAGAAGCCATCGCAATGAAAAGCCCGAGTAATGCAAGGAGAGAGTACCCGCCACTCTCTGAAAATAGAGAAAAGCCTGCACAGCAATGAAGACCCAGCAGAGCCAAAATAAACAAATAACTGTATTAAAAAAAAAAAAAAAAAAAAAAAAAGACAGTAATGAAGCCTGAATTGAAACACAGTTTGTCTGACTCCAAAGTTCTTATTACTATCATTATTCCTTCAATTTTATAGATAAGGACACAGATACTCAGAGAGCTTCTCTTAATGGCAGACATCAAATTTGAGCACCTTTCTGCTGAATGGTTAATCCTGGCCAACCAAAATTTGAAAAGTAAAAACAGACCTGCCGCAACAAAGTCAATGTACTTAATGCCACAAATCAGTACACTTGAAAATGGTCTACATGGTAAATTTTATGTTACGTATAATTTACCACCAAAAAAGGTTCCTGGGTTTGCTATCTGGTCTTCTCTCTTCAACACTGTAGCTTGTAACCATACATATGACTGAGAATAACAAAACTGGAGGATCTACTCTAAAGTGCACAGAATTAGCAGAACCTGAAGATCATTTCTATTCCCTGAAAAATATATGACAGTTCTAGATTATAGTCTGATTATTTAGAAAAGAATGCAAAGAAAGGAATGTCAAAAAGCAAGCTTCCTGTCAAGGAAAGCAATATGTACCTCAAGTGTCCCCAAGTAGTCACTCAGAAAACAAAAAGGTAAGAAGGAGAAACACTAGAGATTCTCCAGCCAATTAATATCCTTAATCACGACCACCATAGCCCCAAGTCCCCATGCTATGGGGCTCCTGGGCCCTCCCCAGAGATGGCCGGCTGCCTCTTCACTCTTACCTCCCATCGGCCTCGGCACTTTGGTTCTCTGACTCCAAATGTGGGGAACCACCCAATGCTCCTGCCACTCTGTTCACTGCATCACTGCCACCCTCTTTCAGCCAAGCTTTCTTTCAAGTCCTGCTGAACACTCACTCCTCGAGAACATCTTCGTATGCCACCAGATATGAAACCTGGCTCTGATTCCAGCTCTGGTCAAATTAGTTTCTCCATCTTTAAAATGAGGGTGCAGAAAAGACACAGATGATCTAAGTCAAAGGTTCCTAACCTTTTTGGCACCAGGAACTGGTTTCACGGAAGGCAATTTTTCCATGGACAGTAGGGTGGGGTGGTTTTGGGATGATTCAAATACAGTAGGGTTTGTGCTTCGATGAGAATCCAATGCCCACGACACTGATCTGACCAGAGGCAGAGCTCAGGTGGTAATGCAAGCAATGGGGAGTGGCTGTATACACAGATGGAGCTTCGTTTGCTTGCTCTCCTCCCGCTGTGTGGCCTAGTTCCTAACAGACCTCGGACTGGTACCAGGTCCGTGGCCTGGGGGCTGGGGACCCCTGATCCAAGTCTCTTATATTTCCAAGACACAGTAATTCATCAGAACCTGAACAAGTTTCAGTCAGACTAAGGCTTCTGCCCTCCTTCTTCCCTACTGTTTACACATGGACCAAGATACAGCCCCGTCACATGCAGATGTCCTAACGTGTTATCTCGTCATGATGACCATGTCTCAGGTGTTGGTCTTCACTGCTTCAAGAACTCTTTAAAGAAAAGAATCACCTTGTGTCTACTTTGGAATGACCTTCTGCCTTCCTGTCAACCAGAGCCATACGCCTTTACTAATAATTAAGACAGAACAAAAACTTGTTCCTCACACATGAAAAAAGATCAGAAAAGTCTGTTTAAGAGACAGAAAATGTCTATGTTTTAACTATTCAACCAAAGTGGGCAGAGAAATTCAGGTCAAAATCAACATTAACTCACGTAAGACTTGTGGCCTTACGAGTCTTAAAACCGAAGAGAGAAGGGAAGTCAGCTCCTAAAGAGCCTAAGGCCAAAGAAGTCGGCGGGCAGGGGTGGGGGTCTCTCTTGGTTTTGCTTTCTTCCACACTGCTGAACTCTCCCCTGCTTCTCAGCAGAGAAGGTAAAACTGAGCAAACCCCACAGACGGGGATTTTCAGCTGAGCCTGCACCTCTCCAAGTTCCCAGCATGGCCTGAGAATGTAAACAACTGGGTGAGAAGAGACTGAAAGTCTATAATCTGGCCCCTTTCCTGTATTTCTAGATAGTAAGGGAAGTGGGTAAACATCTGCATCTACAGAATACACACAACCTCTCCCCCCGCAGCAAGCGTCAGCCTCCCTCCTCCACTGTCTCTCACAGTCTTTCTCTCTGTCCCTTGGATTCTATAACCCCTGATGGGTTGTGAGCCGAGACAGGACCACACTTACTGCTGTCTATACTCCCAGCACAGAACCCTGCCCTACCAGGTGCTTAGGAAAACAGACGCCGAGTGAGCAGCAGAAGGAAAACAGAACGGCCTCCGAGACTCCTGCAGGTAAACAGACACCGCTCTCGTCTCAGGTCCTGAGACCCTATGAGAGCGAGACTGCCTGAGTGCTGAGTGTTCAGTATCTTGATCTGGGTGGTGGTCACATGGGCACATACGTGTGTAAAAATTCACTAAGCAGTCCACTTCAGACCTGTCACTTCACCATAAATAAATTATACCTCAATCAAAAGAAAAAAAAATCAAGAAGCACCGAAAATTGCTATTTATATGCCAACTCTTTCCTAGGTCTCTTTATAGACTTCCTAGTCCTCCAGAGTCCTGCAAAATGGGCCAGAGGTAGGGACTGTTCAGACCCCTTGCACAGGAGCACCCTGAGAGGCAGGAAAGACAGCGGGGCTACACAGAGTGTCAACAAGACCCTGAGATCTGGATCCTCCAGGCAGCCCACAAAACCACCAACAGCCAGTTATAACTCAAAAGAAAAAAACCCTTCAAAATAGCAGCTGTCTGCTCCACCGTGCCTGTTAGCTGACTTTCTTGCATGGCAACTTTATTTTCAGGATCATTCTGGCAGGGCTGGGCACATGCCACCACAGCATTTGCTGAGAAGCAGTGAGGCACAACTCACTGCAACGAGGAGACAGGAGCTGTGGATTCCAGTCCCGGGTGGGCTTTCAAGAGCGACGTCACTTTCAACTGGTCACCAAACTCTCTGGGCCTGGGACGCCCCTCTGTATACAAGACAGAAGAGTTCTAAAGTTGTGTGATCCTCCAGAGCTGTTTAGGAGACAGGAATGTAGTGTGGAAGTTAATAAAAGGGAGAGAACTGTTTTAATGGGCACTAGTAGAGACTTGAGGTTTTGAAGGCCTTAATTTAGAACCAGGTAAGTAAATGTCTTCCATATTCCTAAGAGGCGTAGCTGCTTGTGGCGGTAGCAGATTTACACTAAGCACAGAACGCCTTTGCAGAGAAGGCCATGGCTCTTCCCAAGACCCCCAGCATCATCTACAACTGCAATCCTCAAGAGCAGATTTAATTTAAGTGAGTCAAGTCAGGCCACTCTTGGTAGCTGGTTCTTCTCTCCACTCCCCTCACACAGGAGACAAGTCCCCTACATTCCATGGCCTCAAAGCTGGGTCAGTGAGGAAGCCAAGTCCTACTGCAAGGGAGCACTCTCAATATGCTTAACTGGTCAGCGCCGAGTTTTTGTCCAGCCGAACTTGAACCTGCTTAAGCCCCAGAAGAAATCTGTGGCTCTGATTTGCCCAAAAGCTGGCAGTCTAGTCAGAGGGAGGCTACTGATCCAGACGAGGAGAGATGCCCTCCGGCGTCTGTGCCTATTGCCTGGATGGAGTCTCAGGGGAGCAGCTAAATGCCATTATGCAGCTCTGGTCTCTGAACTAGAGAACTGAAATGGAAAATGACCTTTTACAAAATAGTCTATAGCTTCCCCAACTTTTACAATGAGCAGGGAGGAACGCACGCTGTTAACACATGAAACGAATGCTGAGCTACTCCATCTTTTTACACAGCAAAACTGCTTGGAACATCTGGTTCTCTGGAGGATTGCTGTAATACGGCACTTGTTGACTCAGAGAATGTTAGAGCAGGAAAGAACCTTAGCATTCATTTAATCTGTCCTTCTAGTTTTATTGTTGAGAAAACAAAGGCCGAGAGTTGGGCAGGACTCGCCCAAAGATACCAGCTGACAGAGTCAAAACTAGAACCAGGCTGCTTTAAGTCCTAGGGCTCAGTTCGACCATCCTGCACGAAGGCAGCACCCAGGGAACAGGAAAACTAACAGAAGTCCAGGAGCTCAGCAAACAAAAGGGGGAAAAAAAGAGTTAGTTCTCAGATTTTTGTGACTAGGAGAGAAGAGTCCAGGCTGAACTTAAAGTATATGGCCTCATAAACAGAGGTCCTTGTCATCAGCCAAGGGAGTCACCAGCTCTCTTTTAGCTCAAAGATAAATATAAAGAGAAGATTAAATAATAGCAAAGATCACAACTAACTGAGTGAGCCAGCCAGGCAGCTAGGGTGAAATGCACTATATGAAGCAGCAAACGACCTGATTAAATAAAGGAGGCTGGGTTGAGCTAGTTTAGGCAGGAAATATTTATGTGCCTGCTTACCTTCGGCATGTAACCTGAGATTCGCTCAGAGTGGAAAAAAAAGTTGCTATTCTGCCTCTATCCAGCTGCTTAGGGTGTGCTGGGCTTCGGGAAAAGCAGAAGGGAAACCAGGAAGAAGTTAACGGAGAAAAAGGGTGGTGAGCCATGTGTCCCCTGCTATAAGGCAACAGCCGCTCTACCTGCCTCATTCTCTCAAGTAATAATGGGCAGAAAGTCTAGTGGGGGGAAACCTCGCCAGGTGCTGGGAAAACATGGCCGCTCAGTTCTCAGTTCAGTTGCTCAGTCGTGTCCGACTCTTTGCAACCCCACGGACTGCTAGGCCCCACCAAACTGCTCTCCAGACAGAATGTGTCTCTAGGGTATCTGCCCCACTAAAGTCAATAACACAGATTCCTCAGCTTGGCATCCAGGGTCTCCTCAGGGAAGCCACAGCTTACCTTTCCAACTCTTACTCCACCCTCGGGCCACCCCCACCCCCCACCCCCCACCCATACCCCATAATCCTCCTACCCCTCCCACCCCTCACATGGCATAGGCTAATCTCAGGACCCTGGATCCCACAATACCCTCTGCCTGGAATGACCCTAACCCCCTCCCTGTCCCCAATCCCTTCATCTGTGCCCCATTCAGCTGGGTCCTGTAGAGTCCCTTCACATGGAGTCTTTCACAGAACACTCAAAATGTTGGCCAAATTGGGTGGAACTTAATTTAACTACCCTTTTCCATCATCATCTGACAGAAACAAACAGCTACATCCTGGGATGCCAACTAGAGTGCCAGCTCCTAAATCTGGGAGTAGGGACCATTTGTGTGGCCTGGCCTCTCTGCCTCTTATCTCTGAAATAAGAGCAATAGTTCTTGTCAGAGAAGCTGAGTGCCTGAGATGAGAGGCTTTGGAAACACACATTCTCAAGTACAAGGCCATTATTTTAAAGGCCCCTTAGGCCCACGCCCCATTGACGAACTAATGCTAAGAACTTAAAGCTTGTCTCCAGCCAAAGCCCCTTCTAGTGTCACCAATGCCCCACGGAGAGCTGTGAGAGGGCTGCAATGAGGACACTGGGTAGCCGCTCGCTTTTTATTTCTGCAGAGTGTGAGATTTCCAGCTCAAGTGTGGCTATCAACTCATGGTTTCAGAAGAGCCTGGAGTCTGAGGCCTGCTGTTCTCTCAAATCGTACAGTATAATGCGTCAACTGGCTCCCGGCCTACGGGTGTGGGCCCGTGGGGTTGACAGGTATCACTCCGCTGCTCTGTGAATGCGCCGACCCAGCACTCTCTGCACACTGAACGATGGATATATTACACAATAACTAAAGCAACCACCACCTCCCCACCTTCTACCATTCATCTCAGACACAGTCCTAGGATAAAGACACAAAACAGCCGGTATTCAATAAATACTAGTTGAAGGGAATAATGTACCTTCTTAATTAATGGGTACTAAAAGCACAACTATTATCACATGACCGTACCAAATATTTTTTGGAACTAGATAAGGGTCCTCCAATCTGAAAAGACTGAGGGTCTCTGGGATGATGAAAGAGTCCTGGTGGGGAAGGATTCAGGTCCAGATCCTGATACTAACTACACTGCCAGAAAGCAGAGCCAGGAGGCCCTGAGCCATCTCCAAACCTTGGTTTCCTCAGCAGAACAACAAAAAGATAGTCTAACAGGAAAGGCAAACGAAAACTACAATGATTCAGAATGACCATCGTTAAAAATCTACAGACACACACACACATACACACACATCTACAAACAACAAGTGCTGGACAGAATGCGGAGAAAAGGAAAGCCTCCTGCACTGTTGGTGGGAATGTAAATTGGTGCAGCCACTAATGCAAACAGTTCGGTTGTTTCTCGAAAAACTACAAATAGAGGGGCCATATGATCCAGGAATCCCACTCCTGGGTATATACCCAGACCAGACTATAATCCAAAAAGATACACGCACCCCTGTGTTCAACAGCACTATTTATAATAGCCAAGACAAGGATGCAACCTAAAGGTCTGTCAACAGATGAATGGGTAAAGATGTGGTATATACATATACACAACAACATGGACGGACCTAGGGATCATCATAGGAAATGAAGCAGGACGAAGACAAATACCATACAGTATCACTCATACGTGGGCCCTAAAATATGACCCAAAGGAACTTATCTACGAAACAAAAAAGACTTACGGACCTAGAGAACAGACTTACGGGTGCCAAAACAGTGCGGGGTGGGGCGGGGAACGCAAGGACTGGGAGTTGGAACTAGTGGACGCGAAGTATTGTATACAGGATGCATAAACAAGGTCCTACTGCATAGCACAGGGAACTACATTCAATACCCTGTGAAAAGACATAATGGAAAAGAATATAAAAAAGAATGTATGTATAAATATATCAATCACTTTTCTGTACAGCAGAAACTAATAAACGCTGTAAATCAACTATCACAAACCAACTCTTTGTGACCCCATGGACTGTTGCCCACCAGGCTCCTCTATCCATGGGATTTTCTAGGCAAGAATCCTGGAGTGGGTTGACATTTCCTTCTCCAGGGGATGTTCCCGACCAGGGATTGAACCCGTGTCTCCTGTGGCTCCTTCACTGCAGGCAGATTCTTTACCCACTGAGACACCTGGGAAGCCCTCCCTTCATTCAATACCCTGTGATAAAGCATAATGGAAAAGAATATGAAAAGGAATGTATATAGGTATCAATCACTTTGCTGTACAGCAGAAACGAATAAACACTGTAAATCAACCATACTTCAACAAAATAAATTTTAAAATGAAAAAAAAAACACTCTAACAGGTGTTCCCGGCTCTGCTCTTTAAGATCCCTCCCCCTAGGCCAACCTCTAAAGCTTTAGAGCTGTACCTGTGTGGCTTCACCAGTCCTAGAATAGTGGTCCTCAACTCTAGGAGCTTTTGTCTCTTAGGACATTCAGCAGTGTTTGCAGAGATTTTTGGTGGCCACAATTTGGGGTGGGGGTGTGCTATGGACATCTAGTGAGCAGAAGCCAAGGGTGCTGCTAACCAGCCTGCAATGCACAGGACCACTCCCCATCCAGCCCAAAATGTCAACAGTGCTGAGGCAGAGAAACTAGAGACCACTGAGAGAAGGAGCTTACTGCTGTAGAAGAAATGGAAACCAGGCTGGGAAATGCACAATGCTGATGTTGTAGCAGACTGGGAATGAATGAATACAGTGAACAAAAAAGCTCTCAAACCATTCCAGACACGTAAGAACAATCTCCTGTCCATCTTCTCTCTGGCACTAGTCCCACTGTGTTAAGATGATTCAGTCACTCTGCTGCTGCTGCTGCTAAGTTGCTTCAGTCATGTCCGACTCTGTGCGACCCCAGAGATGGCAGCCCACCAGGCTCCCCCGTCCCTGGGATTCTCCAGGCAAGAACACTGGAGTGGGTTGCCATTTCCTTCTCCAATGCATGAAAGTGAGAAGTGAAAGTGAAGTCGCTCAGTCGTGTCTGACTCTCAGCGACCCCATGGACAGCAGCCTACCAGGCTCCTCCATCCATGGGATTTTCCAGGCAAGAGTACTGGAGAGGGGTGCCATTGCCTTCTCTGTCAGTCACTCTAAGAACCCACAACCTTGTTCCTCCTCAACCTGACCCATGCCCATTACTGACACACAGCTTTCGAGATTGAGCATAAATGAGAGGGAGTCAGGATGGTGCAAGATGTGGCAGGAAAGCACGAGACTTGGGGCATCATGAAGGCTAGCCTTGGCTCAAGCCCTAAAGAAGCCACTTAATTGCTTTGAGCTTTTAGTTTCTCTCTCTGCAAAACGGGTTAAAATCACTTTGTCCCATCCGCCTTATAGAATTTTCTCTGGGTTTCAAAATAAGATCATGGATGTGGAAAGGGTTTTGGAAGCCACAGACCCAGCACAAATGTGAAGCACTCTCCTGCAGAGTAACAGGTGCTCATACTCTAGAGGGAATATTGTAAAAATTAATTTCCAATGACAAGACTTTATCCACTGGTAAGTTATAAGCACTCAAGGTTATAGAGTCCTGGTCCTATGGAACACCAAAGATACTACAGCCCACCATAATGCAGCCCATCTCAGGATGCCCAAGGTTCCTGGGTCAGCCCAGTGATTCAAGTACTCTGAACTTTGGCTTTCTCATCTCTAAAAGTGGGAAGGTAATACCACTTCATATACAAGGTTGTTTGAAAAGGTCAAATGTGATCAAGTTTGTAGAGTCCATGCCATTTCCCAAAGATGGGGGGAATATTTTCATTTTCTGATTTTTCCCCTGAAAAAATAATTTTTTGCTTCAAAAAAATTTTTTTAGAATGACGAAAATAACTTAAGGTGTTTTTATAGTGTTATTTGTCCTTTACACCTCTGAAATTACCTCTAAAATCTAAGCATAAGAAGAGTGGTCAGGGACTTCCCTGGTGGTCCTGTGGTTAAAACGCCACGCTTCCACTGCAGTGAGCATAGTCTGGATCCCTGGTTGAGAACTAAGATCCCACATGCCGATGATGTGGCCAAAAGAAGGGGATGGGGTGGGGTGGGGGGTTGTCGCAGCTGCAAGCCCAGCAGCCCTGACTCCTAAGAGCAACAAGCTGAATGCCAGGTTGATACCAACTCCCTCCTGGGACATGGCCACACAGGGCTATCAGCACCCACTACAACTCAACACCTAAATCTTTTAACTCCAGACCTGCCAAGCAATCTACAACCACTGACTGCCCTTGTGCAAGATTCTAAAAGGAGAAAATGCTCTGGGGAGGTGAAAGCAACTGATCCAGCTAACGGAAAATTAAGAAACTAGTCTCATGAACTCTGGGGACACTGAGCTAATCAAACTCCTCACCCAAATGGGGAGCCTTTCAGATGGCTTCATCTGAGTGGCAGCTCCTCTGCAAGCCTCTGCAGAGAACAGCAGCCAGGCTACTCATGTGTACACGTCTTATGTTTGGTTTTACAACTACCAAATCTACACATATTACAGGTCTTACACAGATTACAAAGAACTTACAGTTCCTGCTTTAGCAGACAGTAAAGAAGCCATTCCTCAAGTTTATTAGTTATTATTTCCTTTTATAGGAAGAATAAGCTACACTTCGGTATTCTAAAGCCAATTATTTTTATCACCCAACTAAGTTAAACATTTATCCATTCTTACGTCCCCGCCAAAGGGGCTTCTGATTCAAATAAGGTACTTTTTCAAAGTACTACATATATTACTATAGGACTTCCCTGATGGCTCAGTGGGTAAAGAATCCGCCTGCAATGCAGGAGCCACGGGAGATACAGGTTCAGTCCCTGGGTCAGAAAGATCCCCTGGAGGAGGAAATGACAACCCACTCCAGTGTTCCTGCCTGGAAAATCCCATGGACAGAGGAGCCTAGTGGGCTACAGTCCCTGGGGTCACAAAGAACTGGACACGACTGAGCACATGGCACATTATTATATATTACCATGCTCCTGGTTTTCCCTTCTCAAAACTTTTCCATTTAATTCAAAGTTTCAAGCACTCATACGATTTGAGTTCCCTACTGCTTTAACATTCTACTACTCTCCAAAATAACTATTTAATAAAACACAGATTCAAGTAACACACACACACAGAGCTGTTTTGACTCCCTCCACTGCATATCCTGTACTGTGAAATCTAAATATGCTTCTAGAACAGATCACACTGTACCTTGATTACATCTGTTTACTTGTCTGTCACTCTGGCTAGATTGTGAGCACTTCATTGGCAGTGACCTGACTCCATCTGCATTTACCCAGTAAACTAGGACAGTATCTGGCACAAAGCTCAAGTTCACATATATTTATCAAATGGGTACATGAATGAAACAAAAGTTTCTAGCAACCTTCTTTCATAATGGACTATCTCAGGACTTGCCTGGCAGTCAAGATTCCACACTGCTAATGCAAGGGATACAGGTTTGATCCCCGGTCAGGGAACTAAGATCCACATGCCTGCCATGTGGTACGATCAGTAAATAAATAAAAATAAATTAAAAAAAATAAAACGGACCATCTGAAACAAAATGCAAATGTCTTACCTATGCAGAACGAAGACAGAAAAGATTTGGGGTCTCAACAGCAGAGTCCCGAAACAGTGCACAATCTCTAAGTTCATTTCAAAACCCCCTTCCTCAAATACACTCTCCTCAAAAAGCCAGATGAAAGCAAAAGTTCTCTCCGTTGTAACTGAGGTGGTGTCACATACCAAACATGAAAGGCTTACACCCAACCCCCACCTCACCCTGCCCCACCTCGCAGCTACCTACTCCTTTATAGTGCAAGTCGCTTGGTCGTGTCCGACTCTTTGCGACACTATGGAATATACAGTAAATGGAATTCTCTAGCCCAGAATACTGGAGTGGGTAGCCGTTCCCTTCTCCAGGGGATCTTCCCAACCCAGGGATCAAACCCAGGTCTCCCACATTGCAGGAGGCTTCTTACCGTCTGAGCCACCAGCCTAATGCAAAAGATCACGTTGCCATCCCCAATCCTAAACTGGGGCCAGTCTCCCAAACTCAAATCTCCACCAAGCTACATTTAGGGTGTTCTCGTGGGTGGTACCCATGGCCAATTTTGGACTTTAATTACTGCTGTCCAGGGTTTATCCCTTCTCCAGGAGTTGGGCTTCCTGGGAGCAGGACTATAAGGCAGGACCCCACATTTCAGCAGGAAACCTTGATTGGGTGAAGGCCTGAACTCCTGCTTTGGGACCACAGAGCCTCCTGGCTCTGAGCAAACTCAACTGCCCTGATTGTTCAATGGGAAAAAACTTACCTCAGCAGGTTGTGCCAAGCTCCAGGCCAAGACTCCTAAACAACCTGATGCTTGACGCTGGGGCTTTCTGTTTTGTTGTATTGTGTTTTTTAGTATGTTGTTGTTTTATTTTGAGGGTGAAAAAGAGATGACAAAGCTTTTTGCTGGATTTTAAACCCAATCAGGAATCCCTGCTCAAAAACTCACTAACGCCTTAAAATCTAGAAAAGATGTCATTTTACAGAATCAAATAGGGCAAGTTTAATGCTGGAATTCCCCATTTCATCATCCCACCTCACTCCCTCTCGCCTAGCTGAGAAACTCCTTGGATTTTTCTAGCTTTACTTTATCCAAAAACTCCTGAAAAAGACACTTTACCTAGGATGGTTCTAAGACTCCAGTCAGAAAACGTATGCGCTATTTAGTTGTGATAACTTCTTTCTCTGAGAAAGCCACAGATCTGTCCAATGCTAGGATCCACTGGTCCAGGCTGTGTCTTTTTCACTGCCTGGAAATCCACACGGCATCTCAGACGGCTCCCAACACAGAACAGGCACTCGGAGAACATCTGTTCCTCCTCATGCAGAAAACTGGTGGACCAGAACAGTATCAGTGCCAGATGAACAGAAGAGGAAACAGTCATAAAGCCACTGAACCAAGAAATCAGAACTCACTGAAAAATGATTTCTGGTGGAAAAAAAATATGACTTTAAAAAACTCACTTCCTAACCCACTCCAGGTGGAGTTATCTCTGCACCTGGGGTCCTTCTAGTGCTCTACACAAGCTCACTGGGCGAAAGAAAGTTCTTTCTTTACCCCCTGGTCCTCCATCCAGGGAGTGATGCTCACTGAGGAAGGGAACTACCTTTAACGTATCAGCAACTACCTCTAACTTATGAGCAACACCAGCCGGGGTTGCTGGCGCCTGCTAGTCAGTGGGTCCTCATGGCCGACAGCTTTACTGAATGCATGTCAGTTATCTAGATGGCAGGCTTCTGACTGAAGGTAGCTGGGACAGGCTGAGCTGGATAAGAGTTCAATCATTAAGCCGCAGAACGAGTGAGCAAATTAGCCAGGTACACAGAATTCCTGAGTGTCCAGGAAAAGAAAGAATACTGGCATGGACATGTGAAAAATGCCCAACATTCTCACGTAATCACTACAACGTGAGGAAGAGGGAGGAGGGAAAGCTATGTAACTATAGAGAGGCATCTCTTTTACGAGCATACACACCACCTGAAGATCTCATAAAAAAATAAAAATAAAAATAAATTAAAAAAATAAAATAAAATAAAAGTGCAGGCTCAGCTTCACTGGGCGGGGCTTTCGCATCAGCAGGTCTAACAGTTTCACGGTGTGCCCACAGACCACACTTTCAGTAGCAAAGTTCTGTTGTTATTGCTATTGTTTTCAACTTTTTAAAAACTGAAGCATAGTCAATTTACAACACTGGTGTTTTCTGTTTTGATTGAAGTATAACTGACCCACAGCACTATGTTAATTTCAGGTGCCCACAGAGTGACTCAACATTTCCATACAAAACAAGCACCCTGATAAGCTGAGCTAGCATCTGTCACTATACAAAGTTATTACACTATTACTGACTATACTCCCCATGCTGTGCACATTTCCTCTTTTTTTTTTTTAATATTGTTTTATTTTGGGCTGCACTGGGTCTTTGATGCTGTGCTCGGGCTTTCTCTAGTTGTGCTGTGCAGGCTTCTCATGGCGGTGGCTTCTCTTGTGGAGCACGGGCTCTAGGAGCGCAGGCTTCAGTCATTGCCGCGTGTGGGCTCAGTAGTGGTGGCACAGGCTTGGCTGTCCTGTGGCACGTGGAACCTTCCCAGGCCAGGGATCAAACCCGTGTCCCCTGCATTGGCAGGTGGGTTCCTAACTCTGGACCACCGGGGAAGTCTAACTCATTTATTTTTAGAACTAAAAGTCTGTACCTCCTAATCTCCCTCACCTATGTCATTCACATCCCCACACTCCTGCCCTCCTCCAGCAACCACCTGTTTATTCTCTGCATGCGAAGCAAAGTTGTATAGTAAATACTGTATCCTGTGTTTGCAGCTGAAGAAGCTGATGGTCAGGGACAGGAGGATACTTTTACCAGCAAGCAGAGGTGGAATGTGAAATCAGGTCACCTGATCCCAAACTTAGAGCTTTTTTTTTACTAGACCATATCACTATCTTCCTGAACTAAATATCCAGGACCATGAAGACATATAGCTTTCCCGCATCCCTCAAGTTAGCCCTCCCGCCAGCTCTGCCATGTAACGTAGAGGGAAGAGGGAAAGCTAGAAATAGAAGCTATGGGAGAATCAAGCCAGCCAGATGCTCGTGTTAAGAACTTAAACCATTCAATCCTTCAGCTAAGGCTCCTTAAGAAGGATCAAACAAACTGTGTGTGAGTGAGTGTGTGAGTGTGTGTGTGTGTGTGTCCTACTCTTTGCGAACCCATGGAGCATAGCCCACCAGGCTCCTCTCTCCATGGAATTTCCCAGGCAAGAATACTGGAGGGAACTTCCCTGGCAGTTTAGGGGCTAAGACTCTGTACTCCTAATGCAGGTGGCCCTGGTTCGATCCCTGGTGGGGAAACTAGATCCCATATGCTGCAACTAAGAGTTCACATGCCACAGCTAAAGATGCTGCAATGAACATGGAAGATTCCAAAGCTGCAACCCAGACCCAGTGCACCCAAATAAATAAAACTAATAAATATTAAAAAAAAAAAAAAAGAAGAATACTGGCATGGGTTCCATTTCCTCTTCCAAAGGATCTTTCTGACCCAGGGATCAAACCAGTGTCTCTTGGGATTCTTTACCACTGTGCCACCTGGAACAAATTTTAGGGGCTCCTAGATGCTTGCTCCTTCACTAATGAAAGACCACGGGAAAGTGTAATCAATCAAGTGTAAAAAAAAAAAAACAAGAAAAATTCTCAGTGATATGGGCATTATCAGGGCCATACAGCACACAGAACTAAATTAATTCCTAACAGACAGCCAGTCCTCCGTGTTCTGGGCTGCAGTGCTCAGACCTCAGCTGGCAAGTCATTGAGTGGTCAGCTCTGCCCACTTCACACCTTAAGAGCGACACTGATGAACAGGAGCCCACCTACAGGAGGGTAGCAAGGAAAGAACAAGAACACCAGGCCAGGAACAGTCAACGGAACTCAGAAGACCTGTCCAAGAGAGGTGCAGGTTGAGACGTAAGCCCCACTTGCCTTGATCTATCTTCCCGAAGGGGGATGAGACCTGTTTTCTGAGGCAGAATTCACCACCTGTTCTTCCAGCTGAAGCAAACAGTTCACCGCTGACAAGCGTCAGGGGTGGCATTCGCCCCTAAACCTTCTAACTCCAGATCCCACATTCTTTCCACCAGCCCAAGCTGCTTCCCTGTGGAGCCACCACCCCGGCCTGTACCGGAGGTCGGCACTAGCGGAAGACAGATCTCAGTTTCAAATAAGAAAGGTGGTTTTCTAGTCAGAGCCATCCAAAGGCAGACTATGCAGTAGCGTGAGAGGACAGGGCACCTAATACAAATCCTGTCGGCAGAGAGGTTCAATCAGAGGCTAATCGTTCAGCAGGAACACTGCGAAGGGAGTCTGGGTACTGGATGGGTGTCTGTGTGAGATGAACCTGCCAACCCTCAGAAATGAGTTCATCTCTTCCTGCTGGATTTTTCTCTAACGCTTCATTTGTACACGGCTTGCCTTTTATCAGCTACTTGTACGTGTGCGTGTCATCTGCACTGAACTGTGTGCCCTTGTAGCGTCTCATCCATCTTTCTACCTCTTAGTGTGCCTGAGACTATAGCCGGGAAACCAAGGAAATGTACGTGCCTTCTCTGTGCTGGGCGCTCTGCTAGGCACTTTACACGTGTCGCTTTATTCTACAGCCTCACAAGAACCCTAAGAGGTATTGTTCTTACTCTGTGTTTATAGATGGGGAAACGGACTCAGGGAGGATAACTGCCAAGGTATTGCTGGTGAGTGGTGAACCGGCACTCAGTTTGGAAATCTTCTACCTACACCATCATGCTACCTTCCTCCTAAAAGGAACTCAACAAACGTCTGCTGACTTGAGCCAGACACCTTAAAAACAGGCCAGTACTATATCCAGCTAGGTCTCTTGTTGTTTCCTGTTGCTATGCTCAAATTTGCCTTCTAATTATAACCATCCATCCTCAAAGGAGGAAAGGAAATGGCAACCCACTCCAGTATTCTTGCCTGGAAAATCTCAATCCATGGGGTTGCAGAAGAGTCGGACACGACTTGGGTGACTAAGCAACAAATCCTCAAAGTGACCAATATAAAGTTGTCAATTTTTGGATATCCTCTTTCTTTTTTTAAAGACAGTGGCAGAGGACAAAACAACTCTGGGTAAAAGGATCAAGTTTTCACAAACTTCTCCTATGCAAAGAAATCTCTCAAGGCCCCAAGAACCCCAGTCTCCTCCCCGCAGGCCAGAACTCCATCTCAGGACTCTGGACCACTGCAAACATCAGGCCCTGGCTTTCTGCCCCAGAAGTATATGGCTCAAACACATCTTCACAAGCTCCTCTCCAGAACCTAGCTCTCTACACTCACACCCAACTCAGAACAACTCAGAACTTCCTTGAGCAAAATACTCCAGCTCAAAGGTCCTCACGTTTAGCTAAACTTCCAAACAAAATCTATCTTGAATTTCAAATCACACTAGAAACCCACTGGCAGGCACTTTAAAAATATTTAATCTTCCTGCCCAATAGGGAAAAAAAAAATTTTTTTGTAATTTGAATCAAAGGCGCCAGCATGTTTGAAGAGCCAATGCATAAGGCCTCTCTGACACTCCATCTGTCTTAAGAAATAAACCAAAGCCAATCTGGCCAACCATCTCTTTAAACAAGAAACTTAAGCAGCACCAGGGGAAATCCCCATTGCTCAATTCCCTGGGTGGGTTTCAGGTTTTCCATCCCTGGCCCTCTGGGATAGGCGCTCCTGCTGGCACATGTACCATTAAGACGCTGTACTTTTCAACCTGACATCTTGATTACAGAGGACCAAAAAGCCATGATCACTATAAATTTAACTTATGAAGATGTCTTCCCATGTGCTAACATTTTAGAGCAACTTTATTAAACATGAGAGAGCCACCTTGGCTCCAGCAATGAACAGGACTTAATGAAGATCTACTTCCCATGAGCGTCTGGCCTATCTGCCTCCAGACATTTTCAACTGAACCCAAATGAACCTATAAATGAACTGATTTGCATCCATAAATCCAAGAGAAATATACCAGTGTAGGCGGAGGTATCCAACCTGCCATTTCCCAATCTCATGTAAGTCTCTTGTTAAACTAAAAATATGATCCTTTCAACAGTCAGGTTTCATTTTTATTAAAAGGGGAAAACAGAGAAATCTGAGCCACATAGGGTAGCTTATTTCATAACTAGTTACAATGTCTTAAGAAGAAAACAATGTTTGCTATATGATCATCTTTCTTAAGGAGAAAACCAACCAGGCACTGTTTAAAAAAGATCTAAGCTGGGGAGATTTCTGTCAGTTCACCCGCACCGCAATTCTGGTTCCCATCCAGTTCTCAGTGAAAGAACTTTTCCACTTGACAACTGAACCCAAGAAGTTTGATCAAGGGGTTGGATGGGGTGGGAGATGGGAGGGAGGTTCAGGAAGGAGAGGACATATGTGACCTATGGCTGATTCATATTGATGTATGGCAGAAACCAACACAACATTGTAAAGCAATTATCCTCCAATTAAAAATAAAATTTTTAAAAAGTTTGATCAATAACAACTTTATCAGTAAAGGATAGTTTACTTACTCAATATTTACAATGTGCCACACTCTTTCTTATATTATCTTAGCTAATCCACACCATAGTCATGTAAGATGAATACTATTTCCACTTAATAGAAAAGGAAAAATGACAATATTTAAGTGCCTTGGATGTATCTGTTTTCTCTATATTCCCAGTACTAAGCTCCTCATGTTAAGCATGGGACCTAAGACACAGTTTAAGAGCCTGCCACATGCCTAAGAATCAATACATAACTAAAGAAAACGAAAAGAAATTTGGAAAAAAAAAAAAATGTAATCCAAACTTTGCTCTATGCCCCTAACTAAAACCACTTATTGGAACATACTTGCCTGATGCAAATTATTGACTTGAACTGCAGAGGTTTGTTTCAAAGAACCATTTGTCATCTTTCTAATATGTACGTCACAAAAATAACATCCACGTTTGGTTACACACTTCACAGGGCAGGGCCTAGTCCTGTCTCACTTCTTTTTCCCCCGATTCAGCACCACACCTTGCACAGGTGGGTGTTTAATGAGCTAAGCGATGACAAAGGTCATGATGAGGCCTGCAGCCAGCACAGGAGTAAACAGAACACAAGATACCCATGGCCACCGGCAGACCTGGTCTCTGCGTGGAGTTACATCCTCTCTCCAGCCTCGGTTTCCTCTCCAGACAATAGGATTAACAGAACATACCCCCAAGGCTGTTTGCATTCATTAAACAAATACTTACTGAGCATAAATACTACCTGCAAGCACCGTGCAGTCCAGTGGACACAGTAATGAACATGACTAACATATCCTGTCTCATGGAGCTCAGTCTCAAGGAAATATCATGAGACTCATGAGGAAAAAGGAGTTTCACAAATGTCAAAGGACTCAGTTAGGAAGTACTGCCCCTCCTCTGTGTTTCCAAACTTGATTAATGGCATCACCATCCACCCACTGTCTGAGCTGTCAACTTAGGAATCACCTTCAACTCCTCCCTCTCCTTCATCGTGCCCACAGTTGTGATCAAGCACCAGCCTTCTGATTCTCCTTCAGAAAAGTCTCTGATGTTTATTACTTCCTGTCAGGTCCTCCATGCTTCTCTAGGCCCTTTGTTCCCACATGGAGTCTCCTTGTAATAATGGCTGCCATTGATTGGTCACTGTATGGCAGGCATTCTACTAAGAACTTTACATGCATATCATAAATTAATCCAATAAGGTAGATACTAGTACCCCTACTGATAAGAGGAGGAATCTGAGGTACAGAGTGACCTGCCCAAGACACGGTTCATGATGAAGCTAGCTCAAATGCACTGTCCATGAGATTCACCCTGACCCTTTACTGGACTCCTGCCCCCGGTCCCTTCCTGGTCAGCGGACATTCCTTCCTTTATTGATACTGCTCTTTCAGAAATCCCAGCTGACCGATCTCTTCTGCTTTAAGACAGCCAATGCTCCTGACCATCTCCAGGTCAAAGTCTCAAGGCTACAGGTCACTCCCAAGGGTTACCCATCTGCTCTCCTGCCCCAAAGACTCCCACTAGGGGATGCTCTCACTTGGGGCTCCCCAATCCCCTTGCTGATCACTTCACATTTCCGTCCTCAACCAAGCTGCTTTTGCCCTTTGCCCTCCAGACAAGAGTCTTCGGTGTTCTTTCCTCCTTCCTTTCCCACTCTTCCTCCTCTCTCCTCCTCATCCTCTCTCTCATACACAAACTAAAAAAAAAAAAAAAAACACATACACACACCTTCACACACAACTTCCAAAAGGAGGGCAGGCACAGTGTATTTTCATCTCTTCCAAGTCCCAGCTCAGTTCGAGTCAATCAGTGACTAAATGAATGACAGGTTGTGGTGTTAACACCTCATAGCACTGCCCCTATAAGCAAATACAACCTTTCCCCCGGAGGACACTAAAAAGAAGGGGAGATAGCTCCTGTCCTCTCAGGTAAACTCAAGAAAGCAGACTGCTTTCCAAAATGTTCTCACAGCTGGCTGAGCCTGGTAGTCTCATAGTTGGCTGGCAATCTCTCTCCAAGCCTCCTGCAAGCCAATTCAATCACCTCTAAAACTGCAGAAACAAAACTAGCTCCAGACCGAAAGACCACAGGAGACCTGCCCTCTCAGATGGGAGATGATGTAAACTAATGCCCTCCTCCGCCCAGCAATGGGCAAAGCCCTCCCCAAATGCAGACTGGTCAAAACACCGACTCACTACCTCTGTGAACAACAGAGGATCCTGAATGAGGGAGAGTCATGAAAGAAAAATGCTAAAGACAGCAAAATCTAACCCTGCTTTCCAACTCCGGAACTACAACTGGAGTCCAAGCTGCAAATGCCCAGCTGCCTCTGCCCTC
>NW_011494924.1:755881-758157 GCF_000754665.1 Bison bison bison | reverse complement strand
TCCCCCCTCCCATTCTCACCCGCCCCCGCCCCCCCCACCAACAGGTCTATTTTCCAAAGAGAGAGGCCCGATGGTGTTTTTAAAATGATGTGAATGATTAGGACAGCCATAATTACCCTCCAACAGTTTTCCATCCACTTGGAATAAAATCTAAACTCTTCACCAGGAAGTTCAAAGTCCACTCCACACCCACTTGCATTATACCACTCTCTTCAGTCACTGTATTCCATAAACAGAGGTCTTCTGTTGCTTAAAAGAGGCTGATCTCTGGGCCTTTTCCACTGCTGTCTGCTTGCCTGGAAGGCTTCTCCCCTAGACTTCTACAGAACTAGTAACTTCTCAAGGTTCAGTTCAAACTTGACCTTTTCCAAGAGGACTTCCCTGACCACCTTATCTAAAGTGGCACCCCTTCCTACCCATCACTCCCAATCCCTTTTGGGTTTTTTTTAGCACTTTCCACCACTAGACAATATTTACTTCACCTATATTACTGTCTTCTCCCTCATGAGAGTGGAAGCTGGTTCTGTTCACCCTCTGAATACCATGCATGTAGTAAGCCCCCCAAAAGAATTTCCAGACTATCTGTTGACTATCATCAGCAAAGGAGTATCCTCAGGATGTGTTATTCTGCTCCTCTGTTAGAATGATGAAAATATCTAATTAACCCCTACTATATGCTGGGCACTGTAAATCCACGATCTTCCTTTCAGAGGTAAATTCAGTAGCTCAAGGTCACAAAGCTAGTGACTTGCAGATTTCTCAGTTAAATACTTGTTTGTAAAGCTCCTAAACCCCTCTCACCTTTCCCGCTTCTCAGGGGAAGGGTTGTCATGCTATGGTTCATCCTCCTATTGCCATAACAACGACAAAAATCAAATATTTCTAAATTGCTTCATAGTTAATAAAGCATTTTTACATTCACTTGACTTAAGAGGAATACAAACCACTTGCCCAGAAAGCCACACAACAGTAAGTAAAGTGCCTCAGAGTTCAACAGCCCCGCCCAGAACCACAGTAGTGGGGACTGGGGGAGGAGTCAGGGCCAATGGAGGCAAGGAATCCTTATTTCTGGCACACAGGGATCGCGAAGCGGTGAGTCACCGGGTGAAGGCTTGCGCTACGTGAAACTCTGATAAAGCAACAAGAAGTGAATCACAAGAGCTGGAAGGCACTTTAGGCCTACAGAGGGCAAACCCTGGCTGATGGATGGGGGAAATGAGGCTCAAGAAGAAAAGTAACTTGCTCAAGTTCACTCAGCAAGTGAACAGAACTGGAACCAGGGAGTCTCTTCTCCCCCAGTTCCCTTTCCTCTCCATTTAGGCTTCTCAAGGAGAATTCTGAGTCAGGAGATGGGGAGAGACCAGGGACAGCTCATGGACTCCACAGAGGAATCGGGAGAGAGCAGGGGTGGGACCAGGAAGGACACAAGTGTTGGGATGGAGGGCTGAAAGGAGCCAAGGAGGCGACGGCAGTGTCTGCGAAGGGGGGTGGGGGGGGGGGGTGGAGGGCAGGCAAGAGGGAGGAGGAAAAGGCGGAAGAGAAAGAACAGAGTGCAAGCGGAAGAAGAGGAAGAAGAGCTGTGAAATTAGGGTCTGAAGGGGCCTGGCAGAGTGCGGAGAGCCTGAGACGAGAGGGCTGGAATGACAGTGTGATGATGCAGGAGTCCAAGGCTCCGGGAGACACTGAAGGCAGTCGGATGGGGAGGGGTCCCGGAACCAGAAAGGCAAGGAAGGGAGTCTGACAAGGTAAGAAAGAGTTCCAGGATCCGAGCAAACGCTGGAGCAAGTCTGACGAAGGTGGAGTCCGGCCAAGGGAGTCTGAGGGGGCCCGGCCGACTCACCGCGCTTGTTTTTAGTGCCGTGCTTCTTGGCAGCCGTCAGCTCCTGCTCGATCTTCTTCTCCAGGAATTCCTGCTTCTTACTTAGCATCTCCTCTGTGTCCCGAAGCCTCTGGATGGCCTCCTGGGGGGTCGGGCCGCCCTTGCCGGCCTTACCCCCTCCAGCCCCGAACAGCTTCCCGAACACCGACATGGTTGCTGCTAGCCGCGCCGGCCTACGCCGTCCGCTCCGGCTCGGCTCGGCTCGGGCGCCCGCTCCTCTCCCCGCCGCTCCCTGCCGTCGCAGGCCTCTCCTCCACCTCCGCCCCGCAGCTGGGCCCGGCCGCGCCACCTCCCACAGGCCCCCACGCCCGGCCCGGCAGGCGTCAGGGAAACACGCCGCTGACTACAACTCCCGGTGGGCAACGCGCCGGCCGTGCTTCAAAGCTAATGGAAGGAG
>NW_011494924.1:754845-755781 GCF_000754665.1 Bison bison bison | reverse complement strand
TAATGGAAGGAGGCGCGCTGCATGCCGGGAGGCTATAGTCTTCCGGCTGAAGACACTCGGCGGCGCGTCTTTTTGGTCTAGCTAGGATCAAAGGGCGGGGTGGCATGCTGGGAAATGTAGTCTCCTTGCAACTAATTTTGTTGGGAGGGGGTAGAAAAACAGGAAGAGAAGTAAGAATATTTTATAAAACAGTAATTAACGTTATGCACTTTCTATGATCCAAGCATTGTGAAGTGCTTTACTTGGATTATCACATTTAATTATCACAAGCTTGTGTGAGATAATACTCTTACTATTTTCAGTTCAGTTCAGTTCAGTCGCTTAGTCTCTTTGCGACCCCATGAAGGGCAGCACACCAGGCCTTCCTGTCCATCACCAACTCCCGGAGGCCACGCAAACCCATGTCCATTGTGTCGGTGATGCCATCCAACCGTCTCATCCTCTGTCGTACCCTTCTCCTGCCCTCAATCTTTCCCAGCATCAGGGTCTTTTCAAATGAATCAGCTCTCCGCATCAGGTGGCCAAAGTATTGGGATTTCAGCTTCAACATCAGTCCCTCCAATGAACACCCAGGACTGATCTCCTTTAGGACTTACTATTTTGTAGGTGGGTAACAGTGTTGGCACCCCACTCCAGTACTCTTGCCTGGAAAATCCCATGGACGGAGGAGCCTGGTAGGCTGCACTCTATGGGGTCACTAAGAGTCGGACACGACTGAGTGACTTCACTTTCACTTTTCACTTTCATGCATTGGAGAAGGAAATGGCAACCTACTCCAGTGTTCTTGCCTGGAGAGTCCCAGGGACGGGGGAGCCTGGTGGGCTGCCATCTCTGGGGTCACACAGAGTTGGACACGACTGAAGCAACTTAGCAGCAGCAGCAGCAGCAAGACTCACGTTTCCCTGATGCCTCAGTAGTAAAGAATCCACCTGCTAA
>NW_011494924.1:751022-754736 GCF_000754665.1 Bison bison bison | reverse complement strand
CTGGTTAGAGAAGATCCCCTGGAGGAGGAAATGGCAACCTACTCTAGCATTCTTGCCTGGAGAATCCCATGGACAGAAGATCCTGGTGGGCTACGGTCCAAGGAGTTCGCAAACATTTGGGTACAACTTAGCAACTGAACAGCAACAACCAAGACTCAGAAATTGAGTGACTGACTAGTTTAACTTACTAGCCATGTCTTCACGTATGCTGTTCCTCTACCTGCAATGCCTTTCTATGCTTTATTCACCTAAGTGATTCTTTGAAACCTAGTAGAAGCTAACAGCAAAGCTGGACTGCAAAGGTTCAGAACCCTCCTTGAATACTTACTTGGACACTTTACCTCCCTTCCTCTGTGTGCGTGCCTTTCCAAAACTGTTAACTGGAGATAACAACAGGACCACCTCTGAGCTTGTGTAAGATAGGGTGTGTTAGATGCTTACTTAGCATAGGCCTAGCACAGTACATGCTCAGAAATGTGTATTTTATTCTAGGTCATCATTATGCTGCTGCTGCTGCTACTAAGTCGCTTCAGTCGTGTCTGACTCTGTGCGACCCCAGAGATGGCAGCCCACCAGGCTCCCCTGTCCCCGGGATTCTCCAGGCAAGAACACTGGAGTGGGTTGCCATTTCCTTCTCCAATGCATGAAAGTGAAAAGTGAAAGTGAAGTCGCTCAGTCGTGTCCGACTCTTCGTGAACCCATGGACTGCAGCCTACAGGCTCCTCTGTCCATGGGATTTGCCAGGCAAGAGTACTGTTATGCACAATAGCAATTAAACCAGAAGAAGACTCAAAACTTTCAAAAGTAGCAGAAGTATTGAGGGTTGTTTTTATTTTTTTGCCCATTCATTACAAAGGCCAACTGGTTATGGGTTCACATATCATTGTTTTCCTCTGTCTGTTGCTGTCAAGAATCACTTCTCTGTGTATTAGCAGTGAGTCTAGTAGCCAATATTTCCCTCAAGCCCACCAATCTAATTTGCTGCTTCCAGTCTTTTGCATTAGTAAACCAGTTCTGAGTAAACCTGTTCTGAATGAGGAACTGAAGTGCTCGCCTATGAAGAAAAACTTCTTTTTTTTTTTTTAATCACTTGCTGGACTCTGTTGCCTAGGAACAGAGTTTCAGATAAATGAGAGCTTAATGGAACTTCTCCTCTATTATTTCACGTATGAGTCTTGTCTCCTCCCCAGACTATTATCTACATATAGACAAAAACAAGCTTTGAATGTGGTCCTTGATGTTTTGTTGCTGTAATCTGCTACAACCCCAGCCTCCACCTACA
The DNA here is from genome assembly GCF_000754665.1 of Bison bison bison. Lineage (NCBI taxonomy): Eukaryota > Metazoa > Chordata > Mammalia > Artiodactyla > Bovidae > Bison > Bison bison. Next base: position 753,454 of record NW_011494924.1, on the reverse strand, counting down.
GGTAACTATTCCCAGAGGATGAGAAAGTCCATCTCACCCAACTTTCTAGGTTGGAAACACTTTTTCAAATGTAAGAGACATGCTAGAATTGTCAAGAATTCTCAGCAACATAAATTGTGAAACATAAGCCAGACTTGAGTTTGTTTTGTAATTGAGACATTGCAGTATTTTAACGAGCTTTGCCAGTTGTAAAGAATCTGCCAGCAATTCAGGTGACATGGGTTTGATCCCTGGGTCTGGAAGATCCCCTGCAGAAGGAAATGGCAACACACTCGCGTATTCTTGCCTGGGAAACCCCAGGGACAGAGGAGCCTAGTGGGCTACAGTGCATCAGGTCACAAAAGAGTCAGACACTATTGAGCGACTAAACAACAACGACAATATTTTTATCAAAATAAAAAACAGAAACAGGGAAGTTTCCGTCAAGTCATCTAATGAGTAGAGCAACCCCTCCATATCTAAGCAATCAGCCTCTCCCCTCTTAGCTAAGTCATGCTGTAACCAGACACACAGGTAGCAAACACTTGCTGGGTTTGAGCCATGACCCAGAGAATATATGAACGAGCAGACTCTGTAGACCTCACCACCACCAGTCTCATATTGCTGTGGGGAAAACCATGGATGCTATCAGAGCCCCTCATGTCATAACTCTGGGAGCCCAGAAAAACATCTTGGGGATATGATAGCAGAACACTTAATCTTTAATACCAACCACAATCAATTGGTGTGGGTCACTCAGGTTATTGGGTTGAGAAGAAGTCTGAGTCTGCTTCAGGATATTTTGTAAAAATATGCTGAGATAAATTCATTATGTCTGCCTAGTGTGTTTGAGATGGGAGGTGGTGACATGGGCAAGGTAGCTGCCATCATGGCTGAGGATTCAGCTGCCTTGGTAGAGATTCTCAGGGCAATACTGGGCTTCCCTAGTCTTCATTTTTTCTGGTCTCTGGTCTCTTGGGCAAATGCATAGCTTTTTCAAACTGAGGCCGACTGTTATTGATCTCAGAGGGAGAGCAGTGAGCAGTGAGCAGTCCTGAAGAGAGATCTTAGTTCCCTGCCCAGAAACTGAACTGGGTAACCTGGATGAAAACCCAGGAATCCTAGCCGCTAGACCACCAGGGACTAGAGGCTAGAAGCAAAGGGCCCTAACTCTTTACCAAGCTTGAAAGCAAGACTATTTCAAGGAGGCAAAAAACTGTGAAAATAGGAAAGTTTATTATTAGAGACATAGCATAACATGTGGGAGAGCGCACAGAGAAACAGTTTGTTTAAGACAGAAGCAAGGCAGAAATACGTACCCAGAGAGAAAGGATATGGGCCTTCTCTCCAAAGAGGAGGAGCACAGTAAGTCAGAAGCTAGGCAGGTACATACACCCACAGGTGTCCAGAACGAGGAGCGCAGTAAAAAGGTCATTTAAATCACTCATATAGGGAAGGTCCCTGGTGGTCCGGTGGCTAAGATTCTGTGCTCCCAATGCAGGGAGCGTAAGTTGGATCCCTGATCAGGGAACTAGATCCCACATTGCCATAACTAAGAGTACGCATGCCGTAACTAAAGATCATGGCATGCCACAATGTAGACCCGGCACAGCCAAATAAATATTCAAGTCACTTATATAAGACGGTGCTTCAAGGTCTTTGTTTACATTTGGCCAATTATCTTGTTTCCTTCTTCACACCTAACTGGTTGACGCACCCTCCCCAAGATGCATACACAAATTTTCTCTAAGATGTATCCTACCTCAAAACACTTTGGGCACATGCCCACATTTATTATGGGTGGGATTGCCTCCCTTTTCAACCCCCCAAAAGCCTTCCTGCGCATGTGCAGATAGGGAAGTCTTCTTTGACCTCAGGAGTGGGCACTCTATCTCTACTTAAGCAAAGCTCAGCTTCTGACACTAGCTTTGTCCTTGGAGTGTCTGGCTGAGAACAAACTTTGAATTTAACTCTGCTTAACAAACACCAACTGTCCAGCCCAGGGGCCCATCCACCTCCTACCTCAGTATTAGCTCATTAAGAACTATGTGAAAAGAATGGGCCACCTGACTTGCAATCACTTGAATAGCTTGCATATATTATGCTGACTGAAAGAAATTAGACACAAAAGCCTGCGTGATTCCATTTACACAAAGTAGAAAAACAGGCAAAGCAAAACCTACACTTGGCCTTTTCAAGATGGCCACCAGAGATAGGGCCATCCTCCTTCCATGCCCCTCTGCGGGCTCCTTTGTTGGAACCTCTGACCTACGGTGACATTGTGTGTCTGGTGCATAAGGCCCTGGATCTCACAGACCAGAGGGACACACATTCCCATGCCTCGTGCTGGCGACACTGTCTGCCTGAGGGTCTCTGCCTTCAGCCTCGGAGCCCACCTTTTAGTCCCATGTTCTGGATGCCTGCGCTGGCCCTCAGTGCTCCTGAAGCTCCCG
>NW_011494924.1:718558-750922 GCF_000754665.1 Bison bison bison | reverse complement strand
GGGGGACTAGGTGCCCATGAATAACAATGTGAGGGAGTCAGATTTAGGTCAGGGTTTTTTTTGGGGGGGTCTGGGATTGCTCTTTGAAAATATCTTCAGCACAAGAAAAAAAACAATTAGTGACTACGTATGGTGACATATACTGCGGATGGTGACTGCAGCCATGAAATTAAAAGATTATTGCTCCTTAGAAGAAAAGCTATGACGAACCTAGACAGCGTATTAAAAAGCAGAGACATCACTTTGCTGACAAAGATCCGTCTAGTCAAAGTTATGTTTTTCCCAGTAGTCATGTATGGATGTGAGAGTTGGACCATAAAGAAGATGGAGCACCAGAGACTTGATGCCTTTGAATTGTGGTGCTGAAGAAGACTCTTGAGAGTCCCTTGGACTGCAAGGAGATCAAACCAGTCAATCCTAAAGGAAATCAGTCCTGAATATTCATTGGAAGGACTGGTGCTGAAGCTGAAACTCCAATACTTTGGCCACCTGCTGCAAAGAGCCAACTCATTAGAAAAGACCCTGATGCTGGGAAAGACTGAGGCAGGATGAGAAGGAGGCGACAGAGTATGAGATGGTTGGATGGCATCACCAACCATGAAAGTCAGGGAAGCCAACCCCCAAACTCCTCCTTCCCCAGTGAATATTCCACCCCTTCACTTGTAGGCCCCTCGTAACCAGATTGCCAAAGAGGCTTAGGGCAGCAGTTCTTCACCTGTCTGCCCCCTCTGCCTCTGAGAGTATATCTTTGCTTAAATAAACTTTCACTTTACTTTCTTAACTTCTCTGCTTGTCTCCGAATTCTTTCCCAACAAAGAACCTCAGGCTCGCTGGAGTCACTATGATCCTTCAGGTCAGGAGAGCTGGATCTGAACTTAGTGAGCCTGAGAAGACCCTTCCCCTCTCTGGGCTTCAGTTCACTCTCTGTGATTCAACACAATGAAGTTGGGCCTTGACCTCCTGCCTCAGCTTCTGTGACGAACCATACGCCAGCCACCCTTGGCCAGTCGAGGGGGTCACCCCCACCCCTGATGCAGAACTACTAAACTCCGTGACACCAACCCCCTCCAGGTCCTGAGAACCCGCAGGGCACTTGCTGGCAACCCTGGGGGTTGGGAGCATCTGCAGCTGCTACTGTCACTCCCTCCTCCCCAGGGGTGATAAAATCAGTCCAACCGGTTCTCCTGGGCCAGGCAGGATACCTGCTCTGTCAACTGAGACTTCCAAGCCACCGCCTTTTCATTTGTCCCAGATATTCTCAGCTCCCTTTTAAGACAAAGGAAAGAGCCCTTCATATCAGACATTACCTCCCAGCTCTCTCTCAGCCTACATGGAGGATTCTTACTGGGGAAACTTGGCCTCTGTGAGGTGGGAGGAGGGGATTGTGGAGGGGACCTTGTTTTCTCAGAGTATCTCAACAAATATTGATCAAGCAATTCCAGGGAAGTTCTGGGCACTGTAGATATACCAGTGAACAAAACAGACAAAAGTCCTTGAACTTGTGGGCTTCTAATGAGGGGAACAGACAATAAAGGAATGTCTAATATAATGTCAAAGATGAATAAAAATGAAGCAGGGTAAGGGACCAGAGAATAATGGGAGTGGGTGGGGTTTATTTTAAACAGATTGGCCAGGGAAGACCTCTCTGCAGAAATGACTTTTGGACAACAGTGAATAGAGGGAAGGAGCCAGCTATAGGAAAATCTGGGGAAAGAGCATTCTAGAAAGAGGCCCCAAGGCAGAAACTGTTAGGGGAAGCACACAGACTGAAACCACTCACTCTGGCCAGGCACCATAGTAACCATTTGCATGAGTTGTTTTATGACAGGAGGTGCTGGTAAGGAACACGGAACTAATAAGCCACCACCAACTGGAGAGTTGTCACTCTGCTTATTTAACTTATATGCAGAGTACATCATGAGAAACTCTGGGATGGAGGAAGCACAAGCTGGAATCAAGATTGCCAGGAGAAATATCAATAACCTCAGATATGCAGATGACACCACCCTTAGGCAGACAGTGAAGAGGAACTAAAAAGCCTCTTGATGAAAGTGAAAGAGGAGAGTGAACAAGTTGGCTTAAAGCTCAACATTCAGAAAACGAAGATCATGGCATCTGGTCCCATCAATTCATGGGAAATAGATGGGGGAACAGTGGAAACAGTGTTAGACTTTATTTTTCTGGGCTCCAAAATCACTACAGATGGTGACTGCAGCCATGAAATTAAAAGATGCTTACTCCTTGGAAAGAAAGTTATGACCAACCTAGATAGCATATTGAAAAGCAGAGACATTACTTTGCCAACAAAGGTCCGTCTAGTCAAGGCTATGGTTTTTCCAGTGGTCATGTATGGATGTGAGAGTTGGACTGTGAAGAAAGTTGAGTGCTGAAGAATTGATGCTTTTGAACTGTGGTGTTGGAGAAGACACTTGAGAGTCCCTTGGACTGCAAGGAGATCCAACCAGTCCATTTTGAAGGAGATCAGCCCTGGGACTTCTTTGGAAGGAATGATGCTAAAGCTGAAACTCCAGTACTTTGGCCACCTCATGCGAAGAGTTGACTCATTGGAAAAGACTCTGATGCTGGGAGGGATTGGGGGCAAGAGGAGAAGGGGACGACAGAGGATGAGATGGCTGGATGGCGTCACCGACTCGATGAATATGAGTTTGAGTAGACTCCGGGAGTTGGTGATGGACAGGGAGGCTGCAATTCATGGGGTCGCAAAGAGTCAGACACGACTGAGCAAATGAACTGAACTGAACCGGAGAGTTCAGGAAAGATCAAAAGGAGACACCGCATGTCCGACCATATCCCAGAATCCTTCTCTCTGGCATCTATCTAGGCTGAACAAGGCGTGCACCACCAGGAAGGGCTCTGAGTCAGAACAATTGGCTAAAGACAACCTGGAAATGAATCCCATCATAAAATCCGAGACTGCAAGTGGCAAAGCTGTTCTCCTGGGTTCCCTTACCCTACTGCTCTCCACCCGGGAGTCCTTTCCCAATAAAATCTCTTGTTTTGTCAGCACATGTGTCTCCTTGGACAATTCATTTCCGAGTGTTAGACAAGAGCCCGGTTTTTGGGCCCTGGAAGGGGTCCACCTTCCTGCAACAAAACCAGTTTATATGAGAGAGGAACAGCTAGAGGGCAGGTGTGGCTGGAGTGGAGTGAAAGAAGAAGAGTGGTAGGGGACAAGGTCTGCATCATAGAACCTGGAAATCTACAGGGAAAACCGTAGAGTTCATTCTGGATGTGATTGGAAGCCATTGGAGGGTTTTCAACAGGAAAGCGCCATAATCTGATCAGGCTCTAGAAAGATCACTTGGGCTCTTGTGGTCAAACTGGTGGGGATCGTGGTGGGGAAAGAGAGAAAGCAGATGATGCCAGAGAGAAGGCTGATGATACAGTCATCCATGCAGGAGAGGCTGGTGGCCTGGAGAGGATAGTGTGGCTGAGCTCTGATTGGAGCCTCAGAGAAGTGGTTCTAAAAATAATCATCTCATCAGAGCTGGCAAGACCTTTAGAAATCCTCAGACTAGGCAGGAGCTCTGGAGTCTATCAGTCCTAGACTGGAGACCCAGCTCTACACATTCCAGCAGTGAGTCCTTGGGCAAGCTGCTATACCTCTCTGAGCCTTTGTTTCCCCACCTGTAAAATGGATATGACAGGACAGCTTGCTTCCAAGGGGTGTCTTAAGGACTCCAGTAACATGCAAATAAGGTACAGAGCACAGGGTGTGGCGCTTAGTAACCAGTCAGTAAAGCCATGACTGAACTCCCCACGTTTATTGATAGAGAAACTGAGGGTAGCTCTGGCTTAGAGAAAACTGGAAGAGGAAGAAAGATTTCCAGGGTTCCTCAAAGTCACATGTGTGTGTGCTTAGTCGTCTAGTCGTGTCTGACTCTTTTTGACCCCATGGACTGTAGCCCGCAAGGCTCCTCTGTCCACGGAATTCTCCAGGCAAGAATACTGGAGTGGGTTGCCATTCCCTTCTCCAGGGGATCTTTCCAACCCAGGGATCAAACCTAGGTCTCCTGCATTGCAGGCAGATTCTTTACATCTGAGCCACCAGGGTCAAAGTCATATACCCAGAGTCTATAAATAAGATGAATGAGTAAAGTGGGCCAGGAACATGAAAAATCATGTGGCCCTGCCTGGCCATCTTGCTTTTCCACTTTTGAGACACATGTAACATAAGTGCTCACCTGAAAGGGTGAGCTCCACTTGACTGCTGCCCCTTAGGGCCAGATACCCCATTTTTCTTTTCTTTTCTTTTTTTGGCTGTGCTTTGCAGCTTGAGGGCTCTTAGTTCCCCAACCAGGGATTGAACCCACATCCTCAGCAGTGAAAGTGCAGAGTCCGTTAACCAGTGGGTTTCAGGGGAATTCCCTCCCATTTTTTAAAAGAACTCAGAAACTTGGATTTTTATGTAAAATCTCCCAAATTTAAATTATATTTTCTAATCACTTCTGGAGTACAGGAATGCAGTAAATTTTTATATTATTTGTCTTGCTGTTGGCTAGGCCTCCTACATAATGTTGAAGTCATGACAGCAGGCACCATGGTCTTGTTCCTGACACAGAGGGAATGCCTCTTACTTTTCATGATTGTAGGTCTCGAATTTCATAACATTTTTTCCAAACACTGTGAAAGTCAAAGTCTATCAGCCTTTAGGCTGCCAGTTTGTGATCTCTGTTTTAGCTCAATTTTCTGAGTTGCAACAAAAATCTCATTGGGTAGGTGCTATTAATACCATTCTTCCCATTTGACATATGAGGACCCCAAGGTTCAGAGAGGTGAAGTACCTTGCCAGTTACACAGCTGGGAAGAGGCAGCGCCAGGATTCAAACCCAGATCTGCCTGATGCCACAATCTGGATTTGACAACCCTGGATGCCAAGGTTAGTTCCTCTTTCTACTACACCCTGTCCTACAGAAGCTCTGTCATCAACTTTGAGTGACCCTTGACCGTGGGCCTTCCCCTCTCTGGGCCCCAGTCTCCCATATGCCAACCTAGGACAGATTTAGCTACGAGAACCCCAATATTGCCCCAGCCTCCTCACCTGCAGTCCAACTCCACATCTTTTAAGTATTAGACCTGATCTTAATATGGCCCTTGTTTGGGGGCCTGGCTCTGCCACTTACTGCTGTGTGACTTGGGGCTGCTTAACCTTGCCTCATCCTAGCTGTAAAATGTGATTAAAAGTAGCACTCACCTTAAAGTGCTTAGGGCACACCAGGCATGACGTAAGTGCCTAGTCAACTTTAGTCCTCATGATTATTGATAAGTGCATGCGTGTGTACATTGACAGGAAAAAAAGAGAAGTATAATTAAACAGTTGTATTAAGATGGAGATGTGGTTGTTCACATTTTTTACTATAACTGTTACAATTTTTTTAAAAATGTTTAATGCCACCCATGATGCTTTCATTATAGAGAATAGAGAATATATTCATTGTAGAGAGTAAAATTCCTTAAGCCAACATCCAAGGCTCTCTCTGATTTGACATTGACCCATATTTCAATTGACCCATCAGTAGAGCAGAGTGGCTAAGCATACATGGAAGCAGGCCCCCCAGCTTGAATCCCAACTCTGACTTCCTGTGTGTGTTTGGGCACGAAACTCTGCCTCTCTGGACCTTTGTTACCTCATCTGTGAAATAAGGAAAGTGACAATTCTCACCTGATGGGGCTGAACTGATGTGACACAGAAGGGTTACAACACAGCTTCCATCACATGGAGGTTTGAAGCAATTAGTGATTATCGTGACTGACCCATTTCCCCCAAATCTCTGTCACCCTGGACCACACACCAGCCCCAGGCCTCAATCACTGTCACACCTCAATGTCTTTGCTCATGCCCTGCTCTGCCTGACATGCCTTCTTCTATCTACCCATACATCAAACACTCTGTGTCAAAGGCTACTTCCTCCTCTGAGACTTCCTGTCCCCACCAGTCCCTCCCCTGGCCCTTCTGACGGCTGGGCCAGGTACACTTACTGCCCTCACCCCCTCTGCTGTGCAAGGCTGCCTCACTCATCCCTCCCACCGCATCACACCCTCTCCTGAGGATGTGGGGAAGTCAGCCCTGCTCTGAGCTCCAGCCGCAGGCCCACACACAGATGTCTGAGGGATGTCCTCTTCAGGGAAACTCCGTAATTAGATTGTGCCCGACAGTCGTCTCGAATCCCGTCCTGTCTCATCTCGAGCCTCAGAGGCCTCTCCTGCACCTGAGGCAATGTGGCCCAGCAAGCTGGTGGTGAAGATAAATAAGAAAGCACCGGTCAAGGCCCCTTTTCTCCCCCCTGCCTCCCAGGGAGCCTGGTGTGCTTACCCCCTGCTAGCTGGAGACGGGGAAGGCAATGCTGGACGCGAGGGTGAAGTGAAGCTGCTCAGTCGTGTCCGACTCTTTGTGACCCCATGGAGCCCTACCAGGGTCCCTACCCGGATCCTCTGTCCATGGGACTTTCCAGGCAATAGTACTGGAGTGGACTGCCATTTCCTTCTCCAGGGGATCTTCCCGACCCAGGGATCGAACCCAGGTCTCCCGCATTGTAGACAGACGCTTTACTGTCTAAGCCACCAGGGAAGATGGTCCTCTGGCTCTGGTTAGAGTTTCTGATCACAGAGGGTTTTGGGCTAAGACCCAGGATTCTGCGTTTTCAAAAGTGAGTTATAAACCCCTTCCTCAGGGGGGTTTCCATGGGTCATGATCTAAAATAACTGTTCTGGATGCATCAAACCTCTCTGTGGCTATTGGGGCAGGATAGTTGTGAGTGAGGAGCCAAGGGACCCCTCAGCCCCTACGTGTTTTGGAGGGGGCGCTGCTGCCACCTAGGAGCTAAGAAATAAACTGCCAAAGGTAGGGCCTGAGTCACTTTTGATAAAAAAACATTTATTGAGCACTTGTTCAGTGCTGAGCACTATGTCAAATTCTTTGCACACTTCATCATACTGGATCCTGATGACAGCCCTATGAGGTAGTACTGTCATAAGCCCCATTGTACAGACACGGAATGTGGGGCTCGGAGAGGGGAAGTGACTTACCCAAGGTCACACAGCAAGTAAGTGTCAGTGCTTGGATCTGAAGCCAGATCTGGCTGATAGCTCCACTCTAACCATGACACTCGAGTGCCTCCTACATGCCTACATTACAGAGTCATCTGGGGATGCTGGGAGGAACTGCATGTGAAAAGGTTCACCAGATAAGGGCTCTAATCATCTCAGGCCTCAGCAGCTTAGTTAGAGGCTGCCCCTTGGCAGCCTAGAGGAAGGGTGGATGGGACGGCCCTGTCTTCCCTCTTAGGCAGCCCGACCACCAGCCTGGACCAGCCAGACGCTGGGCCACTCAGGCTCAGCTGCCTCCGATCCCAGAATGGTGCAGGGCTTCCCAGCAGGACAGGGGACACAGAGAGGCGGCCTTGGGCCGGGGTTTACAGATGATGTTCCAAAAGGACTTTGACCAATGGCTCACTTCCACTGGGAAGGCTCTCTGGTCTGCTCCCAGTGGCTCTGGACCTAAAGATGAGCATCAGGCAGGACGCAGGAGCAAACATCATGGGCCCATCACTCCGAGGCCTGGATGTAGACAGGCACAGCGAGCATGGCACACGAGCCCTCAGCCCCTGCCTGCAGCTCTGCCAGCGCCAGGTTGGAGCCCAGGCCCTCGGCATGCCCAGGCACTACCAGTTCAGGTTCGCCCCCCACCGTACCCCCCACTACGATAGACAGCACGGCATCTGGCTCTGAGAAGGGCGGCTTGCCTGGGGCGGCCTCGGGCATGGGCCCGGCCCCTGTGTCCTTCAGCTCCTCCAGCCCGAGCGGGTCAGGCAGGGGGGTCACCACCTTGTGCCCACCGCCGCTGCCGCTGCGGGGGGCTGCCCGCCTCCGGGGGGGTCGCCGGGCTTGCAGGTCCTTGTCCTTTTGGGGGCCGAGGCGGCAGCGGTGGTCCTTGAGGTATTTGTGGCGGGAAAAGCCCTTGGCGCAGCCAGCGCAGCGGAACTTGTAGTTGCCCGTGTGGGCACGCTGGTGCTCAGCGAGGTGGGCGCGGCGGCTGAAGGACTTACTGCACAGGGCGCACTTGTGGAGCTTCATGCCTGGGGAGAGAGGGGAAGGCCGTGAGAGGCGCCCAGACTCTTCACCCTACACGGCTGCCTCGGCACTTGGGAGTAAAACCCAGTTTCTCAGCTTGCCCTGTGAGCAGGGGTGTGACCTGGGCCCTGCTCCCACCAGTTGTAGCTCCCACCTTCCCCCCGCCACTTCTCCTGTGCTAGCCTCCTGCCTCTGAGCCTCTCCGTGTGCTGTTTCCCTCTGCCGGAACAGCAAGCTCAGCCCCCACACTGTGGCTGACTTTGCCAGGTCGCCATCATCTCTCCCCTCTCTGGCTGGCCTGCCTCACCCTGGCCCCCTCACACCACTCACTCCCCACAGAGCACCTAGAGAGGTCTTGGTAAAACTCCTCCATGACACTCCCCTGCTCCAGACCCTCCAGTGATTCCTCAAGTTTCCCACGGAGCTGCGTGTGGCTGACCAGCCCCTTCTCCTCTCAGCCCCTTCCACTCCTCTCACTTGCTCTCTGAGCTCTAGGACCCCTGCCCACCGTTCCTCATCTCAAACACTCCCCAATCTCTTCCCTGCCTCAAGGCTTCACCCCTGCTGCTCTCTCACCCTGGAAGCCATTTCCTGGCTCTTTTCATCTCTCAGACTCAGCTTTTCTGTCACCTCCTCCAAGAAGTCCTCCCTGACACCCACTTCTTTTATTCTCTGCCCTCTCACTCTGCTTATTTCCATCTTTGAACTCAGCATATTTTAGTGTAATATACTTATCTGTTTGCTGTTCATTTTTTATCTCTGCCACTAAATGCTAAGCTTCCCAGGAAAGTGGGGTGTGGCTCTGCCTGGCTCCCTCATGGCACCCCCAGTGCCTGACACGTGGTAGATTCTCAGCTATCACTCACTGGGTCAATCACTGGTGCCTCCATGGCCACTGTGAAGTCAACTCCATCCCACACACAGCTTGTGCCACGGCCCCCTCAGTTTCCCTAGAATGCTGGCTCAGAGAGGGGGCAGAAACTTGCCTGAGGTCACCCAGCAGGACAGTGGTAATGCCAAGAATCCAACCTAGCCTCTTTGTCTCTAAATCCTCAATCTACTCTCCCAGATTTCAAACTAGATCCTTTCTGGAAACCAGTGGCTGTTCATCAGGGGTGACTTTACTACCCAGGGATTTCTTGGCTTGTCTCCTGGAGGCAGAAATGCTGCTAAACAATCTACAGTGCCCAGGGCAGATATCCACGACAAAGAATTATCCAAAAGAGCAACAGTGCTGACACTGAGAAACTGTGTTCCAGAGCAAATGGTACATGGATGTGGGAAGCCAGCCAAGCTGCTCCAGGGCAGCAGCAATCTTATGGGGAGCTCCGTGGAGCCCCTTGGAAACTGAGGAGTGACGTGAAGACCCCTACTCCACATCCCAGCTGCCCTTCTCTGCTGAGGGGACCAAGGAACCCGTCTGGCCTTATCTTGGACCCACTGAGAATCGGATCTCCCTCCCACATGACCCCATCTCTATCACAGTGGGTGCTTCTCTGATACAGTCATCTCATGAGTCAGCTCCCTTCTCCACCTGGAGGCTGTGGCTGACTCACCTCTGTGCACCCTGAGGACCCAAACGTAGGCGGGGCTCATGGGAGCAAGAGTCTGCTGGCTAGAAGGTGTCAGGCAGGGATACCAAATCTCATGAGACATGCCCGCTCTTTCCAGGGTCCTGCCCAGGGGGCTCGAGCTGAACCAGACTTTCCCAGCAGGTGCAGGAGCAACTTACCGGAGTGAGAGAGGATATGAGCCTTCAGCTTGTCTGGCCGATTGAACTCCTTACTGCAGCCCGTGTGTGTCCTAGAACCCAAAACACTGGTCAGGGGAGCGCGCTAAGCCCAGGCCTCTCCTGTTGGCCACTCTGCTAGCCCTCATACCCTGGGGGCTGGGCAGGGAAGCAGGGCGGGAAGTGAGGCAGCCAGGCAGGACCCGGGACAGGACAAAAGGGGAGTGGGCCTCACGCCCTCAGCCCCGGCCCCCTTCCACCCCACAGCTGGTAAACCTGCCCCTCCTACCCAGGGTCGTCTCTACTCACGAGAAGGGGCATTTGTATTTCTTGAATGGCTCATGGATCAACATGTGTCTCTTCAGTTTGTCCTTGCGGTTGAATGCAGACTCGCACACTGAGCATTTGTAGGGCTTCTCACCTGCAGGAGGAAACCCCGTTGGGGGGACCCAGGGTGCCCTGAGAGGGAGTCTGAATTTGGGGCACAGGGGTCCCCACCAGATGGCAGCAACTCCTTTAGAGAGGTGGCCTGGGGAAGACCTCTCTCTCCTTCCTCAGGACTTTGCTTTGCCAAGGAGACGAGGGGGCTGCTTCAGTTAGGAGGGGCAGGAAAGGCCTCTCCGATGAGACAACACCTGAGGTGAGCCCTGAGGTGGTGAAGGAGTGAGCCTGGCAGACACTGGGAGTGAGTCCAGGCAGGAGGAGAGGCAGGGTGCGGGGTGTGTCTGAGGAACAAAGTGGAAGGAGCATGGAAGGGAACATGAGGCAGAAGAGGAAGTCAAGGCAGCTAGGCCCGACAGGGAGGGCCTGAAAGCCAAGGTTTCTACTCTGAGCCGAATGAGAAGCCACAGCGGGGCCGCGTGGAGGAGGGCCAGGATCTGACTGCAGTAGGAGAGCAGACTGAGGGCGGTGTGGGCTCAGGCAGGAAGGAGGCTGGTACAAGAAATGGGAAGCGGCCAAGTACAGGTGATACTGAGAAAGCAGAACCGGCAGCCCTTGCCAATGGACTGGCTGTGGGGCAGCAGAGGAAGAGAGTCAAGGATGAGCCTGAGGCACGGGTGACAAGGCGGACGGTCCTGACATTTACTGAAATGGGGTCCGACGGGAAGGGAGAAAGTGAAAAATGAAAGTGAAAGTTGCTCAGTCGTGTCCAACTCTTTGTGACCCCATGGACTTCTCCAGGCCAGAATACTGGAGTGGGGTAGCCTTTTCCCTTCTCCAGGGGATCTTCCCAACCCAGAGATCGAACCCAGGTCTCCTGCATTGCAGGCGGGTTCTTTACCAGCTGAGTCACAAGGGAAGCCCACAGGAGGGGACGATTACATCTTATCTGATTGAATCCTCACAACAAACCATAAGGTAAGTCCTTGATCAGAAAACTGAGGTTCATGGTGTACACTTAGCGTTTGAGGGAACTAAGATTCCATAGCTCAGCAGTATGGCCCACTTGAGTCACCCCAAATCGTCTGCTGCAGATTTCATGGGTGGGGCTGGTGGGGGTGGGGCATGGAGAGCAGCTCTCATCTGACGGGGGTCGGGGGTCACAACCTGCCCTTTGGAAAAGGTCTATGATTGGGCTGTTTTATTTCCTGCCATTATTTCCTCTCTGTCCTCCTCTCTAAGATGAATAAGTACTTTTGAAAAATGCCAATCCAATGACTGAGGTAATTCTGATCATTACAACAGAACGGTCTGTAGTCATTAAAAAGGTTAAGGTGTGGGAAGGAATTCTGTATCGAGAACAGCGGGCCCAGTCCCAGGGGCTCAGAGTCGTCTCAAGGGGATGATTCCTAGAGGCAGAGCCAGGAGTCCCTCCACCAGCCTCCATAGGTTCGTCTCTACTACAGTGTTGGTGGGAACCTCTTGTTCCCTTGAGATGGCAGATGGGTAGGGGGCCAGGAAGGAGATGGGGTGGGGAATGAAGAGAAGGAAGGGGTTGGGCAGGAGGATGCTGAGGAAGCAGGCTGAAGGAGCTGGAAAGGAAGGCCAGAGGGGGATGGAAAGGGGAGCTGAAAGGGTGTCTAGGGGAGGGAGTTGGGGATTGAGCAGAAGTTGCAGGGGGGCGGGTACCCACCTGAGTGGATGTGAGCATGCAGTTTGAGGTAGTGCTCCCGCCGGAAGAACTTCTTGCACACCTGGCACTTGAACCTGCCCCCGCTGCCGTGGGTGGGCAGATGACGCCGCAGGTACCGTTCACAAGGAAATACCTGGCAGGACAAAGGAGTCGGAGTCAGGTCTGACTCACCACTCGTACCACATTACGAGCTCAAGGGGCCCCTCATTACCAGCTCTTATGGAAACACCATTCTTTCTGCCCACTAGGGGTCAAGGCTCACAGGGCCCAGCTTAGTCATTAGAAGCTCATGGCTCCCACTACTCACCCATAAGACCAGTCAAGACAGGCTGGCTCAGCTTCTGCCCACGCTGTTGTTTCTACCCAGAGAGACTTTCTCTCTTAGCAGGACAAACTCCTACTCAACCTTTAAGACCCAACTCAGGTCACTGCTTCAATGAAGCCCTCCGTGACTTCTCAATGCCACACATTCAATGCCTCGGAAGTCCACCCACACTTTTAAAGTTAGCATCTAACCTATTTGAATAACAGCTCTTTGCTCACACAAGATCTCCCAGAGGGCAGAGAGGAGCTCTCATTTCCCAGCACAGGGCCTGAGTTAAATGACTGACAAGCAGGGGAATGAATGAAGAAATGAACACGTAACTGAAGAAATAAATGGAAAGGTAAAAAAAAAGCCAGAAAACACGGAAGCCAAATTCTTCTTCCTCCCCAGGCATAGGAAGGGTACTCATTCATTTTTTCATTCATCTGATACAGATTCGTGGTCAAGGACACAGACCTAACTACTTACTCACTCCATTATCTCCTAGCTGGATGATCTTTCAGTGCCTTAGCTTCCCTGTCTGTAAAATAGTATGCCAGCCTCCTAGGGTTAAATGAGTCAGTTTCAGATAGAATCCTCAGAATCACATCTGGCACAGGGTTCTTGCTAATTCATGATACCTTTTATTCAGACCACAAATTCCAAATCCCCAAATTAGGCTGTAAAATTAGAAACATGTACAATGAGGCCGAAGTGAAACCAGGACTGTCTGTCCTGGGAAATCTGCCATGAAAGGTGGTAAGAAAATGAGAAGAACAAAGAAACCAGTTAGACACACCAGGGGGTGCAATCAGCAAAATCCAGACTTCAGGCAACTCCACAGGACCAAAGGCCCAGCTTCTTCAACAAACACATTTAAAGAAAAAAAAAAAGAGCACTGATGGGGGAATCTGTAGATTAATAGAAACTTTGGTCGGATCAGTCAATCACAGTATATGGACCTGATTCAAACAAACTCGACAAAAATTATGTTTTGGGGAAAAGTGAAAAATGGAACCCTGACTGGATTTTTGATGGGTGTGAAGGGCTTTAGTGAGAGATTCCAGATCCACTGTAAAAAAGGAACTGGTAATAACCAGGATAATAAGATGTCAGGAAGTTGAAGGCTGCTGTTTGCATGCTGGGCCTGGGCCCAGGAGAGTCCTCACTCCACAGCCTGGCCGGCCCGCCTGGCCCCAATAGCAACCCCGGGCCAGCCAGGGTGGGTGACCAACTGGTAAGACAGGCCAGGCAGAGCTCTCACTCCTCAAGAAGAAGTGCTGTCTGCAGAGACAACCCCAAGCTTGGCCTGCACGTGCTGAGGTAGGAGAGGAGGAGACAGTGGGGTCTTCGCTCCACCACCTCTTGCCCCCTACTTTCATCTCGCCAGAAAGGGCAGGGGTCCCCACCTTTTGGCAGTGCGGGCAGGGGAAGTTGTGAGTGGCGGTCTGCAGGTGATGGTCCAGCGCTTCAGGTGTGGAGTACTTGTTGACGCATTTGACACACCTAAAAGGGGAGGAGCGGAGAGGTGAGAGAGCTTGCACGGGGCTGGAGGTAACCAGCCACACCCCTCCTCCACCATCACTGGTTAACATACCCGCAAAACAGCAGTTTCAGGCCACAAGCCACACTAAAGAAAAGACCCCACTGTCTTCCCACCATGAAAACATTGGCCAGCAAATGGGCCCATTTACAGTGCAGTACCAATGAGCAAAGCTAGAGGCAGGTGGGCAATTCACGCTAAAAACGGAACTGTGGGCCCTGCCATCTGTACACCAGGGCCATGTGGGAAACCCACAGGCAGGCTGCACCTGTGGTGGGTCCAGGGGACTCCCCCTTGGGCCACGGCCTGAAAACCACAAGCTAAATGCCTGCAGATGGCAAGAAAGAAGGAAGGGGTGGGGTGGGAGCCATGCTACCAGGAGGGCAGAGACTTTGTGAGCTGGTGGGAGAAAGATGGGAATGGCTCAGGCTCTGGTGGCAGGAGGCACAGGTTTGCTGGGGAGGCAGTTTCGCAAGACCATTAAAATGAAAGCTCCCTGCCAGAAATGCCACCCTAACTAAGTCATGCAAGGTAACACGCCCAGCAATAGGGCAAACCCATGTCATGTGTCTCCTGATACAATGTGCTGAGAAAGACACAACATCGCTTCGTGATGCTCCTGCCAAAAGTGTCGATCCTGGACCAACCCTGAGGTCAAATCAGACAAATCCAAACTGAGCACATTCTACAAAATACCTGGCTTCTACTCTCTCAAAATACTAAGGTCATAAAGACAAAGACAGAAAGACTGTTTCAGCAAAAAGGGGACTGAAGAGACAAGGACAACCGAATGCAACGTGTGATCCTGGATTGGACCCTGGGACCAGAAAAAAGTTTTTTTTTTGTTTTTTTTTAAAGTTTTTTCTTCATCTATAAAAGACGCTATTGGAACCATTGGAAATTTCTGCATAAGGTCTATAAATGCGATAATAGAATTGTATTGATTTAACTTCCTGATTTTGATAACTACACTATGCTTTTATGGAAGAGGTTATCCTTGTTTTTAGAAAATACACATGAAAGAGAAAAGGTAAGGAGCATGGTGTCTGCAAATTATTCTCAAAAAGCTCAGAAAGTGATACAGCCAGTGTGGTTAGTATTATAATACCTGGGAAATGTGGGTGAAGGATATGTATGGGAATTCTTTGTACTAGTCATATAACTTTCTTAGAAGTCTGAGATTATGTCGAAGTAAGGGTTTTTTTTAATATTATTTATTTGGCCGCAAAAGGTCTTAGTCGCAGCATGCGGGATCTCTAGTTATGGCATATAGGATCTAGTTCCCTGACCAAGGATTGGAGCCCTTGCATTGGGAGCTTGGACTTTGAGCCACTGGAACACCAGGGAAGTCCCTCAAAGTAAGTTTAAAAGAAACACTTCGTGAAAGTGATTGCCTGTGGGATGCGGAAGTAGGTCAGGATGGATAGGGAATTCCTTTTCATTCTATGCACTTCTGTAGTTTTAAAATACTGCATTGTATGCACATAAATTTATTTTTTCAGGTAGTAATTAATCTTTTGTAAACCCTTCTTTGATCTCTGACCTGCAAAATTACTTCTAGGAACTTATTTACAAATGAGCAAAGATACAGGTCCAAAGTTGTTCCCTGTAATGTTGTTTATAATAATGACAAACTGGAAATAACCCAATTAACCTGTAGTACGGGACATGTTAAATAAATTACAGCCTATCCATGTATAATGGAATGCTAATGTCTCCTCTCTGAGCCTCAATGTCCTCATCTTTGCAATGGGGAGAATACCACAGCTATGGGCTGAACTAGGTTCCTCCAAAATCCATATGGTGAAGCCCTGATCCCCAGTGTAATGGTATTTGCAGATGGAGCCTCTGGGAGGTGCTTAGGTCTAGCTGAGATCATGAGAGTGGGAGCCTCCAGATGAGATTAGTGCCCTTATAAGAAAAGAGCAGGGACTTCCTTGGTGGTCCAGTGGTTAAGAATCTGCCTTCCAACGCGGGGAATGTGGGTTCAGTCCCTGGTCAGGGAACTAAGATCCCACATGCTGAGGGGTAACTAAGCCCACGCCCTGCAACTACTGAGCCCCCGTGCTCTGGAGCCCACCTGCCACAGCTAGAGAGAGGTCCACGCCACTAGAGAGAGGCCTACATGGCACCATGAAGAACCCTCAAGCTGCAACAGAAGATTCTGATGCCACAACCAGGACCCACTGCAGCTAAAGAAGGAAAGAAAGAAAACAAAAGACCAGAGAGAAAGGGCACCCTCTCTCTCTCATGTGTCTATAATATTTTGTTACAGCCACCTGAACTGACTGATGTCACCTACCTCCCAGGAAGGCAGGGCTCAATGTCACTAAGTCAGGTCAAGCCACCTTGTAGGTAACTCACTTCTTTTTACTTGGCATCTCGCTCCAGAGAGCCACACAGCTACAGGGACTCCTAGAAATTCCACAGATTGGAAGGGCAAAAGCAAATGCTCTCTACAAATGGGAATTATGCACCGTTATCCAGAAATCACCCCTTAGCTGGTCAGAGTTCACCTGGCTTTCCTGCCCCTGGGGTCCCATTTCCCAATCTCCCCCAGGGTTGGATGCCCTTTACCCCACTTCTTGAGCCCAGTTCCCCTGCCAGCTTCTCAAAGCTCCTGTGGCTTCTACAAGATCCTCAGGCTCCGGCCCCCACTTTCTCTCCCAGGCCCCATCTAAACATCTCCTCCTACTTCCATTCTATAGAACAGTTATTCTAAACCACTTGCTATTTTATTTCCCATCTTTACAGTTGCAAACTCCTACTCATCCTTCAAAACCCAGTTCAGATATCATTGCTCCTGGGATCCTGTCCCTTGCCCTACTTCTCACCGTGGGTATATATGTCTATGACAGCATTTTATTACAGCATATAGTAAGAATATATACACTCCTGTCTCCCTAAGCAGTCCATGCATTCTAGACTCAAAGTCTGTATTTACTTATTTCTGAACCCCAGAAGCCTCCCCCAAGAGCTAGAGGTGGGACAGGGTTGGGGTGGGGGGCATGCATTAACAGAGGTCATCAGCCAACTCCCTGCAGATACAAGTCTGAACAGAGAAGCAAAACCATTCTAACATGAAAATATTCACTAATGAACTGGAAGTCCCTGGACAAAAACTCCTATTTTTTTTTCCCCCACTAATACCTATCCCCATGTGCTAGATTTTGTGAGGCAGCTGCTCCCAAATGACATAAGGCTAATGCACAGCAAAATGAATGGAGAGCAACAGTGAGGGGTTCCTCCAAGTCATGGAAGTGATGCTGGACAATACCATCAGCAAATGGGATTCTGGAGGAGGAGCCAGAAAGCTCTTGAGGAAGGGAAACTCTACAAGGATGAACACAGGCTCAGTAGCTCCAACAAGAATGACAAGGACAATTACATGATCAATGGATCCAAAGAGAATGATCGGAAGTTCTAAGGACTAAAAGCATATGGCAAAACAGAGGGAGCCCTTCATCATTTCTGCTAAAGGGACCTTCTTTATGACTGAAACAGAAGACTACAGCTGTGTAAAGGTTGTCAGAAAAATTACCCCCAATAAAATACACATTTAATTCATTCCTTGTCCCATTCTAAGAATCAGCATATAGCTCCAACTTTAACCTAAATTTTATAATTATAAAACATACCAATCTTATTTTTATGATTTTTGCTTTCAAATACACACTTGTGCATTTTTTCATTTAAGAATCGATGTAGCATTTCCCTGACGGTCTTGTGGTTAAGAATCCATCTGCCAATGAATGCAGGGACTCAGGTTCAATTCTTGGTCCAGGAAGATCCCACATGCCGTGGGACAACTAAGCCCACGAGCCACGACTATTGAAGCCCGCACCCCAGAGCCCATGCTCTGCAACAAGAAAAACCACCACAATGAGAAGCCTGAACACCGCAACTAGAGAGTAGCCCCCATTTGCCACAGCTAGAGAAAGCCTGTGCTCAGCAACCAAGACCAGGTGCAGCCAAAAAATAAATCAGTGTACCGTTCTACATGTAATCTAAATTGTGTAGATTATCAGACAAAATACTATTTTCATAATATTTTACTTTAGGGAAAAACAAATCTCTTTTCCACTATGAACAAGGAAAAATTGGCTTCCCTTTTTTAAGATTTTATTTTTTTAGGTTGCATGTCTGCCAAGTTGAAGAATGATACAAGGAGGGCCCACCTTTTCTCCCCCCTCAGTGCCAAGGCACAGAACCCACTCCCCCAGGCTGGGCCCTGAAGCCTCAGATTCCCCTTTGAGATGTCCCACTGGACCTGAGCAGTTGGAACCACCAAGGGAATGGACCCCTGGGCTTCCTTCGGGGAGAGGGAAGGGGGATCATGTACTTGTAGACGGCGCTGTCCTTCTTGGGGCTGTTCTGTGACAGGAGGCTGTGCGAGTACTGATGCACGCCCAGGTCGTACAGCGAGGGGAAGTCCTTGCCACAGAGGTGGCAGCGGTAGCTCAGCTCCTCCTGGTGGCTCTTGATGTGCTCCAGGAACGTGTCCAGCTTCGGGAAGGTCTGCGCACAGCTCTTGACCACACATTTGTACACCTTGGGGGAAGAGGCAGGGCAGGTGAGGGCAGGCTGGAGAGCCGCCTCCACTGTGGTCCCCTGCTCCCCTGCTGCGGGAGCCCTGGGTTTATTATTATTTTTTCTTCATTCATTTATTTTTAATTGAAGGATAATTACAATATTGTGTTGGCTTCTGCCATACATATTATTTTTTTTTAATTTAGTTATTGTTTAACTGGAGCATAATTGCTACAATGCTGTGTTCATTTCTGCTGTACAACAATGTGAATCAGCTATACGTATGTCAACCACAAATTGGCACTTGCCACGGGCACTTGCCATCTACTTCTATAAGGATTAAATCATGTGCTGCTACAGCTGACCCACCCCCTGAAAGGAGTTCAGGGTGGAAAGCAGAAATGAGGCACTTTATGCTTGAGGAAAAATTAGTAGGACAGTCTTTAGGTATTTTTAGGAGCTGATTTTATGAGCCTAATTCTTATATCTCCCTATATCTAGAAAAGCACTAAAATCCTTCATGGTGATGACTATTCCTCGTGACTAGCAAAAGCTTCACAAGCCTAGCAGAAACCTTCTGGGAAAAAATATGTGCTTGACTGCATGTACTCTCTCTTCACCAAAATCTCATATATACCGACCTTTCCCTCCCTGCCTCTTTGGAGCAGTTTCTCAAAGCTATGTGAGGTGCTGCCTCCCGGACTGCCCTCGTTTTGCCCCTAATAAAACTTAACTCTCAAACTGTGCATTTTTTTTTAAGTCATCATGTATATATCCACGTGTTCCCTCCCTCTTAAGCCTCCCTCCCACCCCACCCCCATACCCCTAAGTCACCACAGAGCACCGAGCTGAGCTCCCTGTGCTTCCCACTAGCCGTCTATTTCACACACTGCAGCGTATACATGTTAGTGCTACCCTCTCGATTTGTCCTACCCTCCTCTTCCCCTGCTGTGTCTACAAGCCCGTTCTCTACGTTTGCGTCTATATTCTGCCCTGCAAATAAGTTCATCTGCACCATTTTTCTAGATTCCAAAAAACACAAATTAAAACCACAATGAAGTACCACTTCACACTGGTCAGAATGGCTATCATCAAAAAAATATACAAACAAATTCTGGAAAAGGTGTGGAGAAAAGGGAACCCTCTTGTACTGTATGTACTGGGCATATTTAAGAAAAATTATCCAAAACTTGGAATGATAACATCTTGAAAAGATGTGAAAAGATGGCATCCCATCCTTTCAATGTTATGCGAGAATGGTGGCTCTCCAACTGGAGCCTGCATCACAGTAGCAGACTGGCCACTTCCAGGGAATCTGACGCAGCAGGTCTGGGTGGCCTGAACACGTGCATTCCTGCCAAGCACCCAGGTGACACTGAAGCTACTGGGCTGGGGACCTCACTTTGAGAAGTGCTGTCTGGCAAGCAGTTAGGTGAAGACAGTTAAGCTGCTAAGGGTCACCTCACTCTCTGGGTGATGTCACTTGTTTTGACTGTTTATTACTGATCAGAACCTAGACTCTCTAAAGTTAAATGTTAACTTGAAAACTGATCCAATATAAATTATTTTTGTCATGTAGAAAAGATAACTCCAGAGGGTTTTTTTTTTTTTTTAAAACTCCAGAGGTTTTATTGCCCTGAAGGACATAAACCAGATTTGTATCTAACTTAGTAATTTATTTCAGGATTCCTTTTTTTTACTGACACAGTTACACAGAGATATAGGTATTAGTGTTCCACACCATCTTTTGACCGGCTTTGTCATTTTTCCAGTTCCGCCATTAATGAATTAAGCAAAATTCTGATTCAAGTTCACTAAGTTATTTGTATGAAAGATATGCTTTTAACATTTTAAAAGGTATACATTAATAAGTAGTACACACTCCTCATGGGGCTTCCCAGGTGGTACTAGTGGTAAAGAAGCCGTCTGCCAAAGCAGGAGATGTAAGAGATGCGCGTTTGATCCCTGGGTTGGGAGATCCCCTTGGAGGAGGGCATTGCAACCCACTCCAATATTCTTGCCTGGAGAATCCCATGGACCGGGAGCCTGGTGGGCTACAGTCCACAGGGTCGCAAAGAGTTGGACATGACTGAGGTGACTGAGCACATATGCACTCACACACTCTTCCTCAGAGGGTTGTGAAACAGTCACAGTGGCGTGACACACTCAGGGCTGCCTATAAATTCCAACCCTTCTTCCTAACAAAGCAGGAAGAAGGCTTCTTCTTCCTAACAAAGTGAACTCTGATTTGCTCAGAGTGGGAAGATGCCCAGCTGATCCCCTGGCTCCCTTACATCGAATGTCAGTCATGCGACCATTTCTTGCCAATGGTATGTAGGCAGTAATCTTTGGGGAGGGCATCATTCCCTGGACACAAAGGCAAAAGCTTCCTAGGAGAAGTTCCCTCTGTTCTTTGCATTTATCCTAATTGGAATACAGATGTGATGACTGAAGGTGTGACAGCCATTCCGCAACCTTGAGGATGAAAGCCACATGCTAAAGACAGCAGAGCAGAAAGCCAGGAGAATCCTACTAGATAAGCCCAGTACTATCTACTTATGGACCTCTTATGATGTGAGAGAGAAAAGAAATCCTAACCAGTAAGCCAGTTATCTATTATTTGCAGCCTAACCATGCATTTCTAAATGACAGAGCAGGTGCATGGGCTCTGACCAATGAGAGCGGTACAGAAGGCTTCTGGGCAAGGTTTCCTTGCTCCTAAAGAAGACACAGAAGGTATTATTAATATAACCCCTTTATGCTCATGGATAATACTGTGTCTGGTCTTTTGCCTAGAAAAAGTGACCACCATCACAGGACCACAGGTGAACCACCAGCAGAGGACAGGGCCATGCCCTGTCGAGACAGAGTTAGAAAGACATAGGGCCCTTGATGCGGGGTTGAGTCAACTGACTGTCTCAGGCCTGAGTTGCCCTATCTTGGGTTTTCTTATTATGTGAGATAACAAACTTCCTAATTGTTTAAGTGAGTTTGAGTAAAAGTTTTTGGTGATTTTTCCCCCCAAGGATAGTCTAACTTAACTCCATCAATCTCTCTGCTAAGAATCTATAATAAGGAAAAAGTCAGAAATGTGGACAAAGATTTGATTACAACAATATTCATCATGGTTTTGTTTATAATAGCAAAACTCAGGAAATAACCTAAATGTTCAATAATAGGGGATTTAAAGAATCCAGCCATTGGGACTTCTCTGGTGGTTCAGTGATGGGACTCTATGCTTCCACTGCAAGGGGCATGAGTTTGATCCCTGGTCAGAGAACTAACAACACACAAGCCATGTGGCATAGTCAAAAAAGAGAAGGAAGGAAAGGAAATCTACAAAATGTACTGCACTGAGTGCTGGATTCCTGGGACGACATATTGTAACCTGGTTAGGACAAGGGGTTTGGAGTCAAATGAACTGGCTTTGAATCCTGCCTCAGTTACTTAACTGGCATCGTGACTCTGGATGGATCGCTCATCTCTCTCAGCCTCAGTTTCTTCATCTGGATACACTGAAAATGCCTATCTCTAAGGTTGCTATAAGAAGTAAGTAAAGTACTGAATGCGAGGAACCTTAGTAGGGTTGTTACTCGGTCCTAAGTTGCGTCTGACTCTGCCACCCCATAGACTGTAGCCCACCAGGCCCCTCTGTCCATGGGATTTCCCAGGCAAGAAGACTACAGAGGATTGCTATTTCCTTTTCCAGGGATCTTCCTGACCCAGGAATCCAACCAGCATCTCCTGCATTGCAGGCAGGTTCTGTACTATTGAGCCACCAGGGAAGCCCTCTAGCAGGGTACTTAGCATATAATAAATAGTAAATGTGAATCTATATATTTTTCAGACTTTTCTGAATTTCCCAATTCTATATTGGGTATATGATACTTTAATAGGGAGAAAAAATAACTAACAAAAATTACTTTTAAAAAATAAACACTGGAATAGAGTTACCATATAACCTAGTAATTCCACTCCTAGGTTTATACCCAAGAGAACTGAAAACACATGTTCATACAGAAACTTGTACACAATGATCACTAAAGTATTATTCATAATACCTGAAAAGTAGAAAGAACCTAAATGTCTATCAACTGATAAAAAGATTCAAAAATAAAAAGGAATAAAGTACTGATACCTGTTATAACATGAATGCAAATATTATCTCAAAAGGCCACATACTAGATGATTCCAATATTAAATGTCCAGAATAGGCAAATCGATAGAGACAGAAAACAGGTTAGTGGTTGCCTGAGTCTGGGAGTAGGGGCGAGTGAACACTAATGGGTATAAAGTTTCTGGGGTGATAAAAATGTTTTGGAAAAAAAAATGTTCTAGAAATACAGGGATGATGGCTGTATAACATTATGAATAGATTAAAAACTACTGAAGCATACACTTTAAAACGGGTGAATTTTACGGTATGTAAATCACACCTCAATGGAAAAAAATAAAAAATAGGCTGTAGTCTCAAATCCCCATAGGCGGGTTTTTACATACTAGATCTTCTCAAAGTGGCAAGAATTCTTCTTGTGTCTGATTCCTTCATTATATGACCCTTGAGAGGTGGACTTCCTCCCTCAGGCAAGCACCGTAATGGCCCAAAAAGCTGGCACCACCCAGGGAGGACAGAGGGGGAAGCTTAGCCCATCATGGTCACATGGCCGCTCAGAGCAACCGAGGCCCACTCCTGTCCCCTTCTAGGCCGTGTTCAAGACCCCAGCATCAGCCAAGGCTCATGACTTGGGTGGTTGTGCCCCACCCCGGCTCCCGCCCCCTCACCTACCTGCTCATTCTTGTGCTGGGTCATGTGGGACTTGAGCTGGAAGTAGGTACTGAACTTGCTGGGGCAGAACTGGCACAGGTAGGAGCTATCGATGAGGACCACCTGCTTGGCCTCCAGCTTGTCCCCCTCCCCCTCGCCGGCTGTGGGCAAGGCCTGGGGCTGCGGGGCACTAGACAGGGTCTGGCCCAACCCTGTGGAGAAAGCCAGGGAGGAAAGTCACTGAGAAAGACAGAGGAAGGGTCAGGGCAGAGGGCCACGCCACCCGGGAAAGATGCCCAGGACACCTCCCCGTGCTGTGCTGCATTCACCCGCCACCAACCATGGGCTCAGTGTGGGACGTGGTACCGAGGCCCTGCACTCACGCTCAGCTGGGGCACAGGGACACAGCCATTCCAGGGGCCAAACTACTGAACACTGACATTCTGATGGATGAAGAGCCCCTGCATCGAGTCTCCCCCTGCAGGCCTTCCCTTCAGACACTCTAGACCGCTCTGCGGTTGTTAACGACCCTGACTGCCACCCCCAGCTGAACTCACGATGCCTCCCAGCTCCTTGTACAATCATGTGTTTAGCTGTTCCTCCCTCACTCTCCCTGAGGACAGGGGCCTCTGACCTCAAGTTTGTAGGCCCAGGGGCCTGGCACACGGTGGTCGTGCTGGTTTAGTCGCTAAGACGTATCCAACTCTTTGTGATCCCACAGACTGTAGCCCACCAGGCTCCTCTGTTCATGGGATTTCTCAGGCAAGAATACTGGAGTGGGTTGCCATTTCCTTCTCCAGGGGATCTTCCCAACTCAGGGATCGAACCTGAGTCCCTGCTTGGCAGACAGATTCTTTACCATTGAGCCACCTGGGAAGACCTCTGGCACACAGTAAGCCTCCATAAATGTTTGCTCAATGGTTGAACCCTAGGTGCTAGGCACTACAAGAGTTTTGAAAGAAATGGGTTCTTCTCCAGAGCTCACAAGAGTTCAGAAGGCACGCACAGAATAGCTCAACACAGTAGGGCCAGTTCCCACTGGCAGGCCAGAGAAAAGTGGGCATATGTTGCTTGCACAGAACACCCCCTCCATGAGCTGCCTGTGGCCAGCTCTGCTCATCCCCAGGGCTGCACAGGGAGGCTCCAGCCAGACGCTGCCCAGTACAGTGGTCACCTCTACCCACCTGTGTTATCCTCGTCCTCCTGCCTGCTGGGGTTCAGAGCCATGACCTGCACCGTCACAGAGTTGCGAGAGACAGTGCCACCGCTGCGTCCTGGGGGCCACACCTTGTGGGTTTGCATGTGTTTCTTGACGTTAGACTTCTGGGCAAAGGCACGGCCACATGCAATGCACTGGAAGGGCTTCTCACCAGTGTGGCTGCGGAAAACAAGGCTTGTCAGCACCCGCGGGTAGGGACTGTGACCTCAGTTCAGGAGCTCAGAACCACCAGGAAGGCCCAGGCAGAGCATCTGGAGGCTGTGGGCCACCATCCTGAGACCGTGAGGACAAGCCCTCTTACTGAGGCAGGCAAGCACAGACACACCCCGGGCTTCTGGTGACAAGACTGAGTGGCTGAATCAACCAGCCCTGGAGCAGACCTTCTCTGTGGCCATCTCAAGCTGTGAGATAAAACAGTTTCAAAGAATTGATGCTTTCGAACTGTGGTGCTAGAAAAGACTCTTGAGAGTCCCTTGGACAGCAAGGAGACCAAACCAGTCAATCCTAAAGGAAATCAACTCTGAATATTCATTGGAAGGACTGATGTTGAAGCTGAATCTCCAATACTTTGGCCACCTGATGCGAAAAGACCCTGATGCTGGGAAAGACTGACGGCAGGAGGAGAAGGGGACGATAGAAGATGAGATGGTTGGATGGCATCATTAACTCAGTGAACATGAGTTTGAGCAAACTCTGGGAGATGGTGAAGGACAGGAAAGCCTGGCATTCTGCAGTCCATGGGGTTGCAAAGAGTTCGACACAACTGAGAGACTGAACAACAACAATTGTTTAAGTGGAGAATTTTCTGTTACTTGAAGGAGAAAATGTCCTAGCCGTCACAGCACAGCACTTGTATAACTATTTAAAACTTTCCTTCAAATCAATGCACTTTTTAAGAACTGAAAATAATTAAAAATGAAGCTTCCTGTTGTTATTACATATGCAAAACTGCTTGTCGTAAACACAAGTAACAAAAAACACAATTATTCATAAAACAATCTTATTAAGATCTATAGATGCATCATCCTTATGGCAGACATAAACCACGTGGGACTATTTAAATTTAAATTCATTAAAATAAAATCAAGTTAAAAACTCAGTTTCTCAGGCTTTCCTGGTGGCTCAGTAGTAAAGAACTGCCCACCAGTGCAAGAGACGCGGGTTTGATCCCCGATCTAGGAGGATCCCACATGCTGCGGAACAACCAAGCCTGGGTGCCACAGCTATTGAGCCTGTGCTCTAGAGCTCGGGAGCTGCAACTACCGAACCCCGGGTGCCCTAGAGAGCCTGTGCTCTGCAACAAGAGAAACCACTGCAAGGAGAAGCCAGTGCACCTGCGCAGCAACAAAACCCAGCACGGCCAAAAATAAATCAAGTTACCAAAATGCAGTTTCTCAGTCATACCAGTCACATTTCAAGTACTCAACAGCCATATGTCCACTTCCCTGTGGACAGCGCCTATTGGGGTCTCCCCATCTTTGCAGAAAGTTCTACTGACAAGCACTGGTTGTAGACCAGTGGTTTTCAACAGAGATCGATTTTCCCTCCTGGGACATCTGGAAATGTTTGGAGACATTTTGGGATGTCACAGCTGAGCAGTGAGGAGGGGCTATTGGCATCTACTGGTTAGAGGTTAGGGATACTGCTGAACATTCTTCTAGGCACAGGGCAGCCCCCACAGAGAATCTCAATAGGCTGGAAGACCCTGGTCTACAGAGAAGCTATTGCCTGCCATGGCTGGAATCTTGGGCACTATCTCTCCCTCCCTTCCCCCCTCTCTCTCTGTAATAAAAGATGAGCAAAACTGTGCGAGGTGTTAAAGACAGACCACACCTAATTGAGGCTTTCTCCTCTGACTGAAAGAAATTGAAAAAAATTTTCTCACTCTATCTTTCAGAAATTTTCAATAGCCATATTTAAAAACCACCTAAAATCATCTTATGTCCCAGTGTTCCACTCCATGAGAAACATCGAACGAGACCATCCCTCCACTTCACAATGGAAAACCTGAGGCCCAGAGGGGCTCCTTGCATGTTCTTGGGACAAGGGGTGTCATGGTTAGTATTGAGCGAGCAGAGAACTTGCAGAGGCATGTTCATAGAGCATCACTAACCCCGAGGTCAGGCCTTTCTACAGAAGTGAGCGCTGAGGCACACCTCCCACCAATAAAGCCCTCCCCCTAGCCATTCAAGTCAATTCCGCCTCCTCCATTCCCACCTTGGACCTTCCTCATCAGGGCAGGCAGGCTCCACAGATCCTTCCCACTGAGGAAGCAAAGGGCAAAATCATCCTGAGCTGGACAGAGGAACCATGACAGACCAGTTGGGGCCTTGGTCACCACCAGGCGAAGGGGGAGGGGAAAGGAGCACTGCTTCCACTGTGGATTCCCCATCCCACCTCCCCACCAGGGCTGCCCAGGGGCCACCTGCCCCACCACGCCCAGTTACCTTCGGATGTGCTGCTGCAGGTCAAAGTTTTTGGTGAATGACTTGTCACAATATGAGCACTTGAGTTTCTGAGCCTTTGGCTTCCCTGCAGCTGATGAAAAATTAAAAAAGACACACACACAGAAGAAGACAAAGAAGGGGACGGTGAGGCTGGTGACACAACTGTAGGCACCAGTGGCAACTTCCAGCCCTAGACCCAGGGCCAGACAGCCCAGATCCTAGGAGGTCTACATCCACGGGCAGGCTGGGGAAGAAGCACAGGTCAGTCTCTCACAGGGCCTGGGAGAAGAAATTCCAGGACATGCTCTGGCTGGGAAAGCAGGGCAAATCCCTCAAAGACTCCCTTCTGCCGGAGGATAAAATCCACCCTCTCTGCCGTGGCCTATGGGGCTCTGCATCCTCTACTTCCTACCATCCCTATTATTCTTATGATCTAGTTGCAGTGGTCTCCTGGCTAACCTCGAAAGACCTCAAACATGGTCCCACCTCAGGGCCTTTGCACCTGCTGTCCTCCTTGCCTAAAATGCTTGTCCCTCAGACAGTCACGAGACCATTTCCTTCTCATCCCCAGACAGATAGGCAGCAGCATTTTCCAGCTCTATCCAGTATTCTCAATCACAGTACTCTGTTAATCTCCTTTCTAGAGTGACCCATAAATATTTATTTATTCCCTGTCTCTCCCATTAAACTGTGAGTAATTAAGGGTAAGGAAATCATGACCCAAGATGCTAGATTTCCAGTTCTGACACCAAGCCTGGCACACAGATGCTCAACACATTTGCGAAAGGAAGGAAGGGGCTGGAAGCCCCTGAAAACTCTCAATTCTTCTGCCTTTCCCTACTACCACTACTTTCTGACATTGTCCCCAACCATATACTTAGCATCTCTAACAGGGTGGCAGACATCGCTGCTTGCCTGCCTAATACCCACTCTTCCCTTTTTCTTTCTTCACAAATCCCCTACATAATGGGAGCATCAATGTTCCTGGCTAAAAGAGACATTTCCCAGCTTCCTTTGGAGATAGATATGGTCATGTGAAATGTAATGAAATGTAAGCAAAAGCATCATGCTTAGAACTTCTGGGAGCTGGGAGATGCTTCTTTTATCTTTCTTCCAGATGCTTGGAATATGAAATTTGATGACTGGAGCTTCAGCAGCCATCTTACACAATGAGGCACCTAAGAACAAAAGTCATGTTTTAGGAATGATGGAGCAGAAAAATAGAAGAAATGTGGGTGCCTGGTGATTACATAGGCATACAAACTCCAGATTGCCTGTCTCTGGACTTGTTTTGCACAGAACAACAAAATTCTACCATTTTGGAGTCATTCCTCTTTTGGATTTTCCACTACATGCAACCAAACTTAATCCTAACTCTCACAAAACGGAAGACTGGAACTAAGCAGCCTGTGGACAGGTACATCCATGCTGAGGAGAGATGCCAC
This sequence comes from Bison bison bison, assembly GCF_000754665.1. Classification (NCBI taxonomy): domain Eukaryota; kingdom Metazoa; phylum Chordata; class Mammalia; order Artiodactyla; family Bovidae; genus Bison; species Bison bison. Next base: position 722,775 of record NW_011494924.1, on the reverse strand, counting down.
GACGGGCTGTGTGCCCACCTTCTGGGAGTCCACTGGGACCTTTGGTCCGTCGGGTCTTCAGTGATGGTGGGGAGTCAAAGCTGGCCACTGTGCCCCCGGTGGCGCTGGTCATAGGGGCAGCAGGGTTTGGTCCTTTTGGTTTGAATCCTTGTTTGCCAGGACTGTACACCTGGGGTGTGGGGTATACTGGAGCCTCCACACACTGGTTTGGCACCTACAAGGACAGCAGAGTCAGGGAGAGTGCCCTGGGAAGGGAGGGGAAGAGCTGCCCCAGGTAGTGGGACCTTCACTGTGGCCCTGGCTGATCTCAGCCACCACAGCTACATCACCACCCTAACTCCTCCACCTCACTCAGTACCCCCAGTCACTCCCAAGACCCCTTTGAATAGAACTCCATGAAGCCAGCAGGCCAGATGCAGCTTTGGAGCCAGCTGCTTGGGTTCAAATCCTGATTCTGCCACTTATCATTTAAGTGACCTTGGGCAAGTCTTTTAACTTGTTTCAGTTTCTGCATCTGTAAAATGGGTTGCTAATTATAGCAACCCCGTATGAGGATAGACCTTAGAAGAGGGCCTGGCAAGTAGTAAGTACCCAATCAACATCAGCTGTTGTGACGGCCATTATTATTGTTGTTAGTAGTAGACTTCTTGCACAGGAGAACTAGGAAGTCAAAAGGGTCTATGCCCTCACCAGCAACTCCACTTCTTAACCAACTCTGCCTGATGCCACAACAGCAGGCATCCCTTGACTAGGAATCGACACTGAAGCCATGAGAAATTACCAAAGGAATTCTGAGCCACCCAAATTCAGTGACCACTAAGCTCACATCATGACACTGGGTATTGTAAAGAATTCACTTATTCCTTCATCTACTTATCATTCATTGGTCTTCCTGGGCTGCTCTACCCAAAATTCCACTTCCTCTCCTCTGTTTCATTTTCCTCCTTAGATGCATCATTATCTAATAAATTATGCATTTTACTTACTTACCCTATTATCTGCCTAGTTTCATGCAGGCGGGACTTCTGCTCTGCTTTTATTTCTTCCTCTATTCCCAGGCCTAGAGCAATGCCTGGCACAGAGTGGGCACTCAATAAACACTTGCTGAATGAATGAATTCAATTTTGGAGGTCTCAGGCATCTAATACAGCACCACTAGGTGCTTCTGCCAGGTCTTGCCTGTTGGCCCCTGGCACTTCCTATACCCACCCGTGCTCTCCCCTGAAATGCAGAGGTGGCAAGCTTGAAACCACATTCTCAAGTACTCCTGCCAGCACAGTTCTGAACACAAATTAAGTTCTGCCCATGAGAAGTATCTGCATGAGATTTGAAGGCGGAAGGGAGGTAGAAACTGTTCTCCTTGGCAGCCATGCTGGGAGACAGGCAGGTTAGCAGTCATGAGTTTTGGAGTGGCAAGCTGAACCCTACATTCCCCTCCTGATTACCAGCCCCGAGGACGGCAGGGCAGCTGAAACCTCAGCAACAGAATCCTACAGTTTTCTCACCAAGTACAGTGTCCTGGTTACAAGGGCCAAGCCACAACAGTGACCCTGAAAACGAGTGGTTCTTGCCAACCCTGCCTTTTACTCCTCCAGCCCTTCCATCAGCCCTACAGATTTAACTTCCTGTATGAAATCCCTCTGTTAGAAATACCTAGAGTGAAAAAAAAAAGAAATACCTAGAGTGGTTTCAATTTTCCTGACCAATACAGCACTCAATATTTGTCACAGTGAATGAATTCATCCACCATCCAGGTCATTCCTGAGCAATGATATGACTGCCACTGGGTTAGTTCTCATTATCCTCACAGCTCTACAAGTGGAGTTCCCATTCTAGAGTCTCTTCTCTGAAACTGAGGTCAAAGCACCCTGTTTCAGATACCAACTGTGGGTGTCCCACAGGCCAGGTCTCTGCTAGGTGCCAAGGATGCAAAATCAAAGACGATTTAGGCTGTTTTCAGAGAGCACTTTTTGTCTACATGAAAAATCAGTAACAGCAGCTATCCCTATGCTGGCCCCTCTGTCTATGAGGCCACCGTCATCCTTGCAGCATCTCATTAGCTAAATTATTTTTAAATTTTAAAATAATATTTATTTAAATATTTAAATACAAAATTTACAAGTCATTTTTACTGATCAATTGGTGACTCAATTAGATTCTTAACTTTTTATTTTGTATTTGGGTATAGCTGATCAACAAACAATGTTGTGAGGGTTTCAGGTGAACAGCAAAGGGACTCAGCCATACATACACATATATTAATTTTTTAAAAATTCAGCCAAGTCCTTGCTTTATTCTCCCAGGGTAGGGAAAATCCTCCTGCAGGGTATAACATTACAGGGCTGGTGGTGGAATTTTCCTCCAGTCTAGTTCTCTTTTCAGAGAGACTACCTAACAGAATGTCTGTACGACTGGATTCTAGAGTGAGTCTGAGATAATGTGACCTCAGGTGCAGGCAGGCTCCTTCTGTCATAACCATGCCCCCTAGCACTTGAGCGTGGCATGGCTCTGAAGTCTCAGTGCCTTGAGAGTACACTGCTTACAGTTCGAAACTCTTCAGCTGGGAATTAATATAGTATATATGACACGGGCACACCTTGAAGATATTGTGGGTTCAGTTATAGACCACTGCAATAAGGCGAATATCACAATAAAGCAAGTCACACAAGGTTTTTTTTTTTATTTTCCAGTGCATAAAAAAGTTATGTTTATGAAAAAAAGTTGTTTACAAAAAAAGGTTATGTTTACTCTATCTTGTAATCTGTTAAGTATGCAATAGCATTACATCCTAAAAAAATGTATGTATCTTAATTAAAGAAAAATTTTTTGACTTTATTGCCAAAAAAATGCCTACCACCTCTGAGCCTTCAGCAAGTAATAGTAATAACATCAAAAATCACAGATCATCATGACAAATACAATAACAATGAAAAAGGTTGAAATGTTGTAAAGATTACCAAAATTTTGACACAGAGACACAAAGGGAACTGATATACTTGCTTGACAAAAAACACAATATCTGCAAAGTGCAATGAAGCAAGGTATCCTGTACGCTGACTGAATGGCCTCGACTCTTTACTTCTTCTGGTACCCAGGCCCTTTCCAGTGTGACCTGCAGTTTTTCCCATCGAGAGGTGGCATCTATTTCCGTACTCCTTCAACCTAAGCTGGCCTTGTGACCTGCTTTCACCAGCAGAAGTGACACTGTGTCACTTACAAGCCTAAGCCTCAAGAAGTCTTGAGCATTTCTGCTTGCATTACTGCACGTCCACCACTGTGGTGAGGCTATGCCTGGGGAACCTGCTTGAGAAGGAAAGACGCATGGAGGAGAGCTGGGTCACCCCACCTGATTATTCCACCCTAGGCCACTCTAGTGGAGAAGGCAATGGCACTTCACTCCAGTACTCTTGCCTGGAAAATCCCATGGATGGAGGAGCCTGGTAGGCTGTAGTCCATGAGGTCGCTGAGAGTTGGACATGACTGAGCGACTTCACTTTCACTTTTCACTTTCATGCATTGGAGAAGGAAATGGCAACCCACTCCAGTGTTCTTGCCTGGAGAATCCCAGGGATGTGGGAGCCTGGTGGGCTGCCGTCTATGGGAGTGAGACACGACTGAAGTGACTTAGCAGCAGCAGCAGGCCACTCTAGAGCAGCAGCCAGTCAGCCAACCTCCAGACGTGTGGGAGCACCCGGCCAAGATCAGCAGTTGCCAAGCTGACCACCACAGACCTGAGAACAATAAACACCTTTCCCCACATACTGTATTTCTTACACAGCCATAGCTAACTGATACACCTAGCTTGCTTAAGCATATGAGACACTCACATATATAATTTTGGAATCCTTTCCCCAAAGGCAGGTATTTTCTTGACTGTCCTGAGCTCCCTGAGGGCAGCTTGTATTTCTGCTACAACCCCTGCTTCATTCCACCTTCTCATGGGGTGCATTTTACTTTTACATGTATGATAGCTTGAGCTGGTTTTGCCCCCACAGTATCTCTGCCATCAGAAAAGGCTCAGGTTATCCGTGACGACTATGACCAGCTTTCCCCTCTTCACCCTGAGCCCCAGTGTCTGCTCACCTCCATGGGTGGGTAGGGCTGCATTCCCAGTGCTTGGATCTCTACCGTTCCACTCCCGGTGAGGGGTGCTGTGGCGTTGTACACCTCCACGACGCCATTCCCGCCAGGGTTGGGCCGCCCAGCGGGGCCCAGGC